>NW_026252300.1:0-435717 GCF_025094135.1 Mucor mucedo | reverse complement strand
GCGGTCTTACAATAGGTACATAACCCAGCTTTTTTCAACCTTTCATGTTCAGAGGGGGACATGTACGAGAAGGACGAAGAGGACGAAGACGAAGAGGACGAAGGAGACGAAGAGGACGAAGAGGACGAAGAGGGAGCGGACGAAGAGGACGAAGACGAAGATTGGTTTTCCAAACCAGAAATTTTTCTTTTCTTGTTGACTGATCTTTTTTGATTGTCAGCAGACAACAAGGTTTCAATTGCAGCGACATGGATGGACACTGTCTTTTCGAAAACTGCCCAACTGGCAGGGGCGTAATGAACTTTCTGTTCTGCTTCCAGAGAAAGTTCGGGGTCTTCAGAAATTACTTTCTGCTGATGGACACGAAGAACACCCTTAACTTTTTCCTTGACAGCGTCAGGCAAACAGTTCAAAAACATGTAGACTAAAACTACATTATTCTCATAATTGAGCTTGGCCTCAATAACTAACATACGGAATCTTTCCAAACAAAGGATGAAAGATTCACCAACTTGCATTTCGAAGTTTAGTAACTTCTGAGCCAACTCTTCAACACTGGACTGAGAAGCCATGTCAAATCGTTGCTCCAAAACAACTTTAGCATCCTTCCAAGAATACCCCGAATCCTTAAGAGTAATCTTAAACCAAGTAATATACTTGGGTGACTTCTCAAAGGCAATTTCCAAAAAGTGGAGCCAATGCTTTTTGACATCCACAGCATGATTGGCGAGAACTCTCTCAAAGAGCAACAAAAAGCTGGTCAAGGGAAGTTCATCAGCAGCAACCACACCACTACTAACTGCAGAACCATTGTTGTTCAAAACGCTGGCAGCAGGATTCACATTGAAGACGGGAATCAGAGGCGTGAGTAAAGCGCTTTTGGCACTGCTCAGCTCATCCGAAGAACCACTGTCAACACTAATAACAGAACGAGCAAGATACTCGAGCTGCTTCACAATAGGAGGTTGGGACTCCTCAACAAACTTCAAACTATTAATGATCTCGACCATTCGAGGATCACTTGAATCAAAGATTCCTTCATCAAAAAGCTTCAACTTTTTATCGTTGAGCATGACAACGTGGGAAGCTAACTTTTCCAACTGCAAAGTTAGGTTCGAGATCGTTGCCTCTCTCTTAACTTCCTCTACAGAAGGAGCAAACTTACTAACGGGCTTAGCAACAGGTTGAGGAATCTTAGAAACCTCAGGCATCTCAGTATCTTCATCAATAGAAGCTACTTCCTTACCCTTACCCTTGTCCTTACCCTTAGACACAAGACCCAAATCAGCTATTTTTTGACCAAGGTCAGAAAATTGAGCAACATCGGATGACGAAGACGAAGAACTAGACGAACTAGACGAAGAAGGCAAAGTAACAGAAGGATTCATTTTAAAAAATGTGATAATTATGGGTCAAGAAATAAAATGAAACTTTTGATAACTTTATTGTTTTTTTATAATAATAAAAAGACAAGAAGGATCCGTCTAGTTGAATAGTTAATTTCTGCTTTTATATGAGGTTATTAGTAGTCACAATAATGTCAATTATTGTGGATTGTGATCGTGTAACCTAATTCGACTACGGTATAATATGGCTAAATACCACAGTTGTAACAAAAGAGTCAACTTCTCGCTGTCGTCGGGGCTGATAAATCGATGATAACTTAGGAAATAACAAGTAAGATTAACCAGATTGCAAAAATTAACTGAACTTTTATTAACATAAAATTTAGGGGTCCTTTATATACATATTGAATTCGACCTCCTTCTTACACAGGGATAGATGACAGGCAAGATTATGACTGACCCGCCATATCTTGAAAGTAATCCAATGAGAATTATATAATAGAAGAAAGAGTGGTACACGTTTCTGTAATAGGTCTGTAGTGTCACTTGACGCGTACCTTTAAAAGTCATCAAAGTACATTCAAAAATTTATCGTGTTTGTACTTTTAAACCTCGCTTGTCATTGGCCTCCGCTAATCTAATTAGTACAATATATTAATAATGTCTTTTTATAATAATTGTATAATAAATGTATACTTTTGTACTTGTATTTAGCTTGATGAATATCGTGCTAGTTTGTTAAGTCAATTGTGAATATTCAATATGCAACATTAAAAGAAGTGTTTATAAAATTATCGTAATGGATAAAAATATGCTGTGTAGATCAAGCATACATGAATATATAAAGCTCGATCACAACAGGGTCGGAGTGGTATACGTATTCTTTTGCTTATTCGTTGAGTGGTAAAATTGGAAGGGGAGCCAAGACTTGTTTGTAATAAGTCGCTTTTGATGCCACGAATTTGAAACGAGGTTGTTGTGAAATAGAAAGGGAAAGGGCAAGTACTGTTACGACTAAGTCGTCTCTAATTTTATTTAAAAAGAAGATAGAGATAATTCTACAAAACTATCAAGGGGTATTTATATATAATTTGAAAGGTATCAAGAGGAGGGTATTGACAGTGACCAGCACCGGTGATTCCATAACAAGCAAAACCTTGACAGTCATCACTTAATTGACGGTTCTACTAAATATGGGAAAAGAAGGCAGAAGGAAGAAGGAAAGACCAAAGCCACGTAAACAGGTTTATGATTTACCAAACTTAGTTTACCGAGGTCAAGAAATAAATAAATATAAAGAAGTAAATAAACAATTATACAAACAATAGCACTCATTTCCATATACGTATGGCTCAGGTCCTATGAGACTCTTCGCTCGATACACGTTACACAGCATTGTTTTATTGATAGAGGTAAATTGTGGAACAACTAATTCCCATCAGTGTGATTATATGGAATCATGTCCTTATTGGATCATCTCCGATAGTTCTACTCTAGGTGTGTTATTATGTTATCCTCAACAGAGGTTACTGTGAAAGACGGTGGATAAATAAAGCTAAAAGAACTGATTGCTTTTTGTATGATTGTTTTGGCTTCCAGAAGTAGTTTAAAGTGGTCATCCTTGTCCTTGGTAGTGGTGGCCTTCCTTCCGACTTCAATATTCGCTATATCAATGAATCTCTGATTGATAATAACTCTAAGTCTGTAATTGATTTTGAACTTGCTATCAAAGCTTTTCAATACTGTATCGCCGCTATATAGAGTAGATAATGGAGTTAGTATTCTCTGATATCCTTATTTTTTTTTTTAAAAAAAAATACGAGCTTTGTATTTACCTCTTGACTTGTACGATGGAATCAGAGAACATGGCTTCTATGATAGGCTCCCAGATATTTATGTTATAATCTTGCTCTGATTGTTCATGAGCAACAGATAAGTCAAGTAGGCTTGGTTTGGTGTAGAAGGCATTCATACTATACGCATAAGATAGTCGCATTATTGTGTTGTTAGCAAAATATCACGCATAAAAGCTGGGAACATTTGGAACTTACATGGTGGTAATAATCTTGTAAAAATATAAAGAATCTTCGGGACATTGTTGCTGGTATGATAAAGATCGAATATACCTCTTATAAGCTGTTGACTTCTATGATATTAAATGCTGTTAATTAACAAATATTCTGATTTGTAAATTTTCTCCTCATTCACATGCCTTTTGTGTTACAGAGCTTACCGCAGCAATCAGTTTTGGACGTAATGCTGGTAATTGGTCCTCTTCAGTACTTTGATGAGCAATCAGTATTTCCTTCCAACCATCAACATCATCTTGTTGAGACGAGCTCCCTTGGTTTGATAGGTCAACAATGCTTAAGCTTAATAAAAGATAGGTATTTATATTTAGTGATTGCTAAACAAAGTATTTGGTATGCTTAGTGGTACTTACTTTTGGGATAAATGGCGGTCCTTTTGGGTACGTTCGGTTGACTAGATAAAATAAAGACTCTGTTGTTAGAGCTATGTATTACATTTGATATAAGTTTTTGTGTCTCACAGAGGATGCTTCTTGGGATAGCATGTGGTCCAATTTTCTTTTGTTTATATTTGCGCTGATTATATCTTTGACTGTATCAGTCCAGTATATATCCAAGTGTGTACTTTCAGTAATCATCTAAAATGATAATTAGTCAAACGTGTTATAATCTGTATCTGACAAACTTCATACCGCAAAATCATCACGTATATATTCTTCATACAAGAATTCTTTCAGTTGTTTGTCTTCAACTTCCTGATATACAGACTTAACTTGCCTCATCAAACTGTCTTACCTGGCCACCGTCAACTCCATACACTGATTATTATTACCTGCAAACAACACCGTCACCAAACATTGACTCACCACCAGGAATCACAATCTCCGAGTATTAATTCACCACCAGGACTCACCACCTCCAAGCATTGATTCACCACCACGAATGACCGCCACCAAGCATTGAATCACCAGCATGAATTACCACCCCCGAGCATTGAATCGTCACCAAGAATCACCACCTCCGAGCATTGGAGCACCACCAATAATTACGCAATTTTCAGTTCACTTTCTGCATAAGTGCTTGTCTTGAATAATTGGCAGTAGAACATAATAGTTGATCATTTTATCATGAATAAAATACGATCCCAAATATAAAATGTCTTATCGATATTTGTATATTTGGTTGTAGAAGACAGGTATCCATTAATTTATACCGTGAAGAAGCTAAAATTGTCAACGTTCAAAGAGATCACAAGAAGCTAGCTCGTTCTATGGCTGCTGCTTCTATCGTTCTTCTCAAGAATCCAGACATTCTCCCTCTTTCCAAGAATATAGAATGATTGTATATCAAAGTCTTTTCCCTGTTCAAGAATGTAAGCTTTCTTGTACCTAAAAAAACATAAATAAGTAACAGGACAAGAAATATGGTGTCATAGCATATATCTACATTTTAAGAGTATCAAATCTTTTAAAGAAAAGTAAAAAAAAATTTTGTATGAACAAGATTTTATAAAAAAAAGAAAAAAAAAGTTTTGTTTACTGATGGTTTTTTTGTTTATATTGGATGGACAAGAAAAGCTTGGCATTTTGATTTTACTACTTTTTGAAATGGGATGAACACCATCGGACCATCCGTTTGATTCTCGTCAGATCCATGTGCGATACATCATACTTTTGTTAGGATCAAATGGAATAATGAGCAGTAAAGCATCTTGGAATGACATGATACTTTCATGTGAAACAAACACTAAAAAATCAACTTTATCATTGGCTAACACATTATGGGGAATGCGACAATGTTGACATATACATGTTTTTTAACAAAAAGTTTCTAATAACGTTCAAGCATGATTAAGTTTTTCTATGAAGAAATTTAAATCAATATTTGTAGCTCTTGTTTTGATGTTGCCAGCATACAAGTTATATTCTTGTAAGCAGTATAGTATGCATAGACATTGGACTTCCTCAGTTGAAGTTCTGATGCAGCCTTAAATTTTATGGTCTCGGCGGAGTACATAAACTTCAACTTTTGATCTCAACTTCAAAACTCTGAATTCAAAAATTCAAGCAACCCAATGTTAATACACCATCAGCTGAAAGCAAAAAGATAACACCACCTAAAGCTATCAAGGCACAATTAAGCTTTGATTACGCACCAAGTCAAGACGACATCGATCATAATCTACTTGTTTTACATCATGGTTTAGATACTGGAGTATTTACATAGTCATAAAAACCAATATAATAACTGATTCGACAAGCTTGGGTCCTCACTCATTAACAATTCTTGAGGCTTCCACTGCATTTAGGTCTGTCTTCTTCGTTAACAAATCGTCGCCAAAGCCGTTTTTCTGGACGCGATATTCTCTGGACTTTAAGAATCATTTGATAGGAGAAGCAATCATGTAGCTAAGGTTATCCTTCATGACTATGGTTTCTCTGTTAGGAAGGTAATAATCGCGTCTCAGGATGTTTTTTGCACGCTCAACTGCTTCTGGAGGGACAATTTTGGCGATATCAATAAGCTGCTCGTCTCCACTGACGTTATCCATTTCATCTTCTTCCACTATGCACTTAAATTTCTGTTCAAATCCTTCAGGTATAATGAAAGTAACCTTATTGTTCATATTGGCAGATTGAAGTAGAAATGATGCGATCAAACGTACACTTTTGACGGTCGTCAAGTGTTATGGTGTGTAAACTGGCAGCTTGCAAGAAGACGTGCTTCATGTATTTTTTATCACAGTATCGGAATTTTATGATAAAAGCACAATACTTTCTCAGCTGCAGAGCAGTGATCGTGCTTTTGAGCTTGAGTGTATCTGCTGTTGGCGAAGAACAAATCCTCCAGTGCCTTTTGTTAACATAAGCAAATGAGAACTTATCCAGTTCACTTGGAAAAATATTTAAGACGGATAAAAGCACTTCGGTAGGTAAGTTTTTCGTCATTAACAACCAAATCAAGTCAAGAATAACAGAAGAGAAAAGGGTTTTACTAGATCTTTTCTGAAACAATCAAAATTCATTTGATTTACAGTGATAAA
This sequence comes from Mucor mucedo, assembly GCF_025094135.1. NCBI lineage: Eukaryota > Fungi > Mucoromycota > Mucoromycetes > Mucorales > Mucoraceae > Mucor > Mucor mucedo. Next base: position 429,298 of record NW_026252300.1, on the reverse strand, counting down.
AATAGAATGTTTGCCTTAAGGCAATTGTTATTCGTTTCAAGTAATGCCAACTGCTAGAGCGCACAGTTACAGAATACAAATATGGACTACAACAAAGTAACTATCTACTTAATCACTTTAAAAAAAACATTGACGGAATGTTGGATACAATTTCTTAATGTAGTTTGAGGAACGTTATTAAATGCCTCAGTGATTCTTGTATGAAGATCCCTCAGTAACATCGAACTTAATACGCTCAATACTATTTTTAACAATAGCCCAAAATCATTCAGTAGGGTTCAATTTAGGCGAAAAATAAAGGCAAGTAAATAAACTAATATCATCTGCTAGCAACTAAATTATCAATGCCTTTGTGGGTATAAATAGGAGCATTATCCATGACAAAGATAAGCCCTTTTAATTCGGGAAATCTAACTGGTCTCAAGTTCCCTTTAAAAAACTCAAGATAATGTCCAGTTCTTGTTCTCGTCTTTGCACATACCATCGCTTCTGCTTAAAGCACAGAACTCTTGTCTTCTTTTCAGGACCTCATCTTTTTTTACGTTTTATGATTGATTTATATATAGATGTACAGAAACGTGAAAAGGTAAAAGAATGTTTGTTTAACAGCAATCTAGCCGATAAGTATATATATACCAACTGTTTTAGACATATAAATGCTCGCTCCAAACTGAAGGCTAAGTTTTGTTTTTGAAGCTAAAACAGCCATTTATTTTTACTTCCCTTTTTTTTAAAAAAAAAAAAAAAACGACAAAGGGTGATAAGTACAATGATTTATTAGTTTAAATAAGATTTTTGTGCTCAAAAATCAGTGGAGACTCTTAAATTTTTTGGTTTGTGGGTATTGATTATTTTGTCAAGATCTACAATTGTAGTTGAAGGTTTTCTTTTGATATTGCTGGTTGTATTGGATTTCTTGACACAACAACGGTTGTAAGAATTACTGAGTTTTTTTTAAATCATCAAGTTGCATAATAAATCCTGTTAGATTTTGCATAGATGATGGAATTTTGATTTTTGAGACGTCGAAGACGATTTTGGGGCCATTTTTGTGCTTTATACATCCATAATTTGTTATTACAGTACCTAGTATATTTAAATTTATAAACAAACTATGAAAAATGTAACATCAATTAAATGTTTACTTTACCTACGATCTGTATGAGTAAAACGCATTCAGCATTGATATCTTCAATTTCATTTACTCCAAACAAAGCCAGTCTTAGTAGATCTTGGTGGGTAGATACTGTATCCTTTTTTTTTTTTTTGTATTCTGACTTCACTTCAGTAAAACAAGTAAGCTTTTCAATTCTTCTCTCGTGGATTACAGCGCAACCAGCGTCAGGGCGGGTACTGAGAGTTTTTACTACCTTTCTATTTAACCTATCATTTAGATGTAGAATTAATACTACTAATAACATTAAAGTCTATATCAGGCCATTTACCAAAAAAAGAGTTTCCTGTTTTCTGGTTTGTGCAACAATGGAGTAAGCATAGGATCGACAAAGCCGTTGATGAGCTCTTACTCTTCAACCGTATAATCAATAATTTCTTCATCAGGTAGTTTGTTTAATCTATAATAAAGAGTAGTGTTAGTTTATGAATCCTAATATCATGAAGTTTTTTTTTTTTTTACTACATGTATAATACGCACAAATTAATTAAAACATCAATTACTTTTCTGTTTTAGGATCATGTTTTTTTTACTGTCGTAAGATAAAGTATCGAATACAGAGGATACAGCGACAATTGCGAGAGGAAAGATGAAGCCGTACCTTACATCCCAACAGCCACACCATATCATATACCCAAAGTTGTATCAAACTTGGTAAAAAAACAAAGCTTGCTGCACCTCACACACTTACTTCGCCATTGTCAAGCACCAACACTACCGAGTATTCCCTCATCGACAAGCATATCCACCATACTTGCTGCACCTGGCATATCGATCTTCTTTTTTGGCCTCTTCGTATATTTTAAATAGTTTGATTTTTACTAAGTCTCTGTCAGAAATATCACCAATACCCTGAGAAAAGAATATATGAGACATAATATTAAACCTTAAACTTACTTACTCTGAATAATTCTGATAAGGCATCAAACGTTACTTTTTCAATACTTGCACCACATTTGTAGATATCCAACATCTGGTTATATAAGTCATTCATATTTATTCCAGGATAAGCACGGCTTTTTTTTAATAGTATAATATTGTAAAGAGATCTAAAGCAGAGGCATGAATATATCAATATACCAGAATAAAAAAAAATTACTTACAAGGTTTGAAAAAATCTGCATTAACGAAGAGACCGACTACTTTTACCTTTTTGTAAGCATTAATTGGAACGAGTCGAATTCTTTCAAACAGGTAGGAGCCCCTTCATCTACTAATATTGAATTTATAAATTCGGCCTCATTTTCATCATCACTTTTTCCGTTTGAAAAGTCACTGTCAGAATCTTCCTCATACAAGATATGTTTTCCATTGTTGCTATTTTCCGCCTATTCTTGCACCGGTACCTATTTTAGTGATAATAAAACGTATTACTTTCGATATTTATATTAAAACGCTTTATTTCTCATTAACCTGTAACTCTTTGGTAATCGCTGCACCACTGGCTTTAATCAGAGCAATAGATACTTTGTTTCGTTCATTGGTGAGTGTCTTGGTAATTTGTGTAGAAAACCATAGTGTATCAAAGTCAAAGATAAAGATAAGCGACGGGCATCTCTTGCTTAAGGGAAATTTTGCTTCATATTCTGCTTTGAATTTATTCACTATATTGGTTTTTGCATCTTTTGATTCATCATACTGTTGAATATTTGTCTTAACCAAAGTAAGTCTTTCTTTCGCTTTAAAACATGACGGTACCCTCAACATCTCTTGAGAACCATAATCATGGCCCTTCAAAGACACTAACACGCTCTTTTCGAGATGTGGCTGCACAAGCCTTACCATCTCGAGTCTACCGAAATAATCCTAATTCGAAATCACGAATTGCCATTTCTCTTGAAGACACAATCTTCAAACCACTCACTGAACTTGGAGACCAGAAACCTGCCATTCATCGTAACAGTAGTTATAAACATGCTGTGTTTTACTTTATTGAAAAAGAATTTTTAGATCTCTTACCTGAATTTCAAACGGCACGTAGTTTGACCTGTTTATTGCTTTTGCAACTTTAATATTGGTGGGTCGGTTAGGAGAATCCAGCAAAGCGTGAGCCCTACTCCGTCAGGATAAATGATTTTAAAGTCCTTTTGCAACCCCAAGATCAAAAACCCTCGTAGAAGATGCTCAATATTTAGGCACCCCCTACTGAGGTTTTCTCTGCTAGGCCTTTTTAAAGTTGGGATTCTTGGTATTCGCACGAAGAGACAATACCTACACCTACATCTTTTTCGAGAATTTCTACGTCGTTTTTAGAGTCACACGGTATACGTACATTTATTTTTACATAGGAATTATAACACTTACAGTCATCCTGGACAGAACCTGAGGACCCAGTCGAGGAGGCCTCCAGCATGTACAACGACTAGCTGTAGCCGTACTACTGCAAGAATTGCAAAGCATCTTTTTCATTTACTAAAAAGAGGTAATAGTTTAGCGTTCATTAAAAAAAAAAGCCATTATTAACGTACCTTTATACTTTCATACGAAAGAGAAAGAAAGAGAGAAAAGGGTGTGAATGAACTTTATTTGTGATAAATAAAGCTGGCTTATGTCATGTTTATTTAATCATTTGGTTTGGGCCTTTACTTAAAACAGACACTTTTAAAATTAGCCACCCTTCCATTCAATTTATCATTCACATTTAATAGAAGTTGATCATTACTTTTGGTGTCTCCTCAATACTGAGGAATTGCTTATCCTAATCCCCAGGCTTACATACAAGCAATTCTGAACTTTTCAATTATTCATCAGTAGAATAGACCGATAGTGAAGTATACTTTATTAAATTGATCATTCTATGAAGTTTAGAAAAGTTAAGATGATATGGCACGTCAATGGACGTAAGCTTTTTCTTAGTCAAATGATCCGATGTGTGCGCGCGCGCGCGTTTTTAAAATCACGTGATGCCTTGCCTCTCTCTCTCTCTCTCTCTCTCTCTTTACAAATGTGTGTGTGGCGGGATATCAAATATAGTTTATAAAACACCACCTTTTCAACAAAAATAAATTTTTTTGGTTCTTTTCTCTCTTTCAAAATTCACTTGTTCAAAGAAAAGAGAAGTAATTTAATAATGTCAGATTCTGATATTGCAAAAAGCCCAGTGTCAACTAAACGAGCAAGAGAAGCTAGCTTTGGCGAAGACGGTGACAACGATGCAACCATCATCGATGCCAAAGATCAAGTAAAGATGATTGCTCAGTTGCAGGAACAATACTTAAAGGATGGCGAAACCTGGTGTCTCCTTTCTAAAGTCTGGTATAATCGATGGAAACAGTATTGCTCTCGTTTAAACAGTCCTCAACCTGATGCTAGAAAGCTAGGTGGACAAACAAACCCGGGTCCTATCGATAACATTTCTCTTTATAAAAATGGGAGACTTGCGGAAGATTTAGTTTATAACACTACGGTGTTTGGGGTGCCTTTATGTGCTTGGAATGAATTAGTTGAATGGTAATAATAAGACCACAATGACTCTTTTTTTTAGACTGAAAATTCATTGTTTCTCTCCTTTTTTTTTTTTTTTTTTTTTGTATTAGGTACGGCACTACCGCTGATAGTTCAGATCCCATTGAAAGACAAGTCATTAATTCAAGCGATGGTTTGATTGTTGAAATTTATCCACCCCGATTTCGTTTATACTCTATTGAAAACAATGAAACGTCATTTATCAGTAATCTTGACCGTTGTCCAGTCATCACATTATCAGAATCCAGTCTTGTCTACGATTTTATTAGTGCCGTAAAGGATGCGTTTGATTTAACACAGGATACTGAAATCCAAGCTTGGATATTAAAGGAAACTCCCTCAACAACCTTAAATATGCCGGTACATCAACTTGGTCAAGCCGTTTTGATAGAAACAGATGATAAAGAAGCCACTTTATCTCGCTCAGGAGAATTCGATGTTGCGGTTGAAATCAAGGATAAAAGCACAGACAAATATCCTTCTGATTCACTCACAAGGCAAAGCGACTCTTCTTCCGTTTCATCCACTTCAAGTGTTTTTGCTAATGGATTCAATAATTTGACGACTTCTTCCTCGACATCATCTCCTCCGCCATCTAAAAAAAAGCCTACGCGTGGTTTGTGTGGACTACAAAACTTGGGCAATACTTGTTTCATGAATTCAGCTCTCCAATGTCTTAGTAATACGCCTCAATTAACAAAGTATTTTTTGGCTGAGACATACAAAGAAGATTTAAATCCGGATAATCCGTTAGGTATGCGAGGTGAAATTGCTGAAGCTTTTGGACATTTGATTGCCAAATTATGGAGTGGCACTTCCACTACAGTTTACCCTAGAGAATTTAAAAATACCATTGGTCGATTCAATTCGTCTTTTACTGGATACCAACAGCACGACACTCAAGAGTTATTAGCCTCTCTGTTGGATGGCCTTCATGAGGATTTAAATCGAATAATTAAAAAGCCGTATATTGAATTACCGGATTTCGCTGGTATGGAGGATAAAGAGATAGCTGCTCGTAGTTGGGACTACCATCGTGCTAGAAATGATTCCATCATTGTTGATTTATTTCAAGGCCAATTCAAAAGTCGATTAATTTGTGAAGAGTGCAAAAATGTATGGTATAATGTCATCTTTAGTGAAAAGGAGTGGTTTATTTATAATGATTTTTTTTAGGTTTCTGTTACATTTGACCCATTCATGTATCTGTCTTTACCGGTTCCTTACAAAAAGCAACTTAAAACAAGCATCATTTATGTCCCCTATGACCCGTCCAAACAGTTACAACGTGTTGTTATTACATTAGACAAGGATGCAAGTATCGCCCAATTCCAGAAAGAAGTAGCCAAAATCATGTCTGTTCCGGAACCAAACAATGTAAGTCTGTCTTTTTTTTAAAAAAAAAAAAAAAAACTAAAGCATATATTGACCATATTTTTATAGCTTTTGGTGGTCGAAATGTACAATCACAAAATCTACAAGGTGTTCCCTCAATATGAGCCAGTGGCCATGATTACCAGTGGAGATATCATTTATGTATACGAACTTCCTGGTCCTGTCCCTCCTATGCCCAAGAGACAAATGTATAACTATCATCGTTCCTTAAATGATAAAGAAGAGGAAGAAGTACCTGTTGACGAAAACCAATTGATTGTTTTTCCGGTGTATTGCGCTACCATTGCTGATACCACTTCTTATGAAACTTACTCACAGTTTGGTGACCCTATAGTGCTTGCCGTCCCCTACAAGGATGCTAGCAAGCCTGAACTTTTATACCATCTTGCATCTCAGCATATTGAGCGTTACACCCAATTTAAGCTGTTTGAAGAAGTCAACGAAAAACCCATGATAAAAGAACTTATTGATGAAAATGTTGACCAAGTAGACCATGAAATATCTGAAAATTACCAAGACAAACCTGTGTCTGATGATGATTTGTCCACTATGAAGCAAGAAGAAATAGACGAAGAAGAGTTTAAACGCATCGACTCAGACGATGAACCACCAGAGTATGATTCTACCATGAAGGAAGATATGGAAATTGACGTGCAACCTCAACTAATCCATACAGCTGCTGCTGTGACTCCCGCTGGAGGTAAAAAGATTGAACCCATGAGCAATTTATTTGCCATGAAGATTGTGTCGGATCCTCGTACGTACGGTAGAGATAGCGGTGCACTATTACCTACCTCTCAAACATGGGGGAGCTATATTGATCTTGCCGAAAGAGTACAATTAGAAGAAACACAGCGCGATGAATACAACAAGCAACAAGAAGAGGTGAGTGAGAATGACACTGAAATGGAGGAATCGGTTATTATACCTGCAACCATGGAGGATGATGAGACAGTAGAAGATGCCGCGGCGTTGTTTGCTGCTCCCACGCAAGAAGAAGGTGAAGCAGAAGATTGTGACTCTACAGGTAATGCTTCTTGTCATCGTTCAGAGAACAACCAGTCCGACGACGATAGTGATGATAACTTTCTCAATCATATCCCGACAGTTACAACAGCCCCTAGTGCACCTCCTGCACTCCCCGCCCAACCAAAGCGTAAGGTGACATGTCCACCTAATACTATCATTCGCCAAGGTGAAGGTATCGTATTGGCCTGGACGATCAAGAAAGCCAAGCAATTGTTTGGCACCAAATCCGATAAAGTGTGCACAGATGGATGGAAAGATGTAAATGATTTAGGCGATCCTAAGCTGGAGTTAGATCAAGGAAATCAACCCAAAGAACTCACACTTTTCGACTGCTTAAACGAGTTCACCAAAGAAGAAGAATTGAGTGAAGAGGATCTTTGGTATTGTCCTAAATGTAAAGCACATCAACGAGCCAGCAAAAAGTTTGATCTTTGGCGTATGCCTGAAATTTTAGTGGTTCATCTTAAACGATTCAGCCATTCCCGTGCGGTGAGGGACAAAATTGATATCGAAATTGATTTCCCTACAGGCGAACTTGATTTAACAGATCGTGTTTTGAGTATTGAGGATCAAGCAAATGTTAAGGATGAGGATCGATTGATCTATGATTTGTATGCTATTGATAATCATTTGGGTGGTATTGGAGGTGGACATTATACTTCGTTTGCTCAAAACTTTGAAGATGAAGAGTGGTACACGTTTAACGATTCTTCTGTTTACAAGATGGATGTTTCGCAAGTGAAGACACATAATGCTTATCTTCTATTCTACAGACGTAGAAGGCCATTGACAAATGATGCCACAAGAAGCGTGGAACTGATTATTCAAGACGCTAAAAACAAGCAGCAGGCTGCTGAGAAGAAGGAAGAGGAGGAATATGCATTTGACAAGAGAGACTCGGCTCAGATGATTGGTCCTCAGGAATGTGTCAAATCTGTCATAGAAGAGCTTCAACCGATTACAGAAACAGATGTATTAACAGATATCGGTGAGCCCACTGCAGCATTAGAATCCGAGGACGAATTGGACGACTCGATTGATGAGAAGATCAACAATCTTTAAATAAAAGGATTTTTTTTTTTCGAATAAAAACTAATAATAAATAATGTCTAGTAATAAAAAGTTAAAAAAAAGGGTTGTTTATTACTAAAGGCAAAGACATCCCCTCTCTTAAACAATTTTTATTGAATTATACATGATGTGAAGAAATTTAGGCGGTTTGCTTCTTGGCAGCGGCAACAGCAGCACCGACAGCGAAACGACGCTAATAATTAAATCAGTATACCACGCATTTATGCACATACACACACATAATTAACTTACTTGGTTCTTCAACTTGGAGACCTTGAAACGATCGAAATCGGACAAACCAGCACGAACCTTACGTTGTTCGAGCTTCTTAGCCCAAGCAGTTTGTTCCCAAGCGGCAACAACCTTGTTCTTCTCAAGAGCCTTGACAAGAGCAGTTTGACCAACTTGACGAGGAAGGTCCTTGATGACAAGAGGAGTCAAGACCATGCGACGGTAAGAGAAGGCTTGACGAACAACACCGGTGGTAGGACCGTCGATGAGGGCACGGTTGTGATCAATAATGTCAACAATGACGGCTAACTTACCGGCATCGGGACCGTAGTTAACGAGGACAACACGACCAACTTCGACTTGACGCTTGAAAGTACCTTGCTATTCGATTCGAAAAAAAAAGTTTAGTCGTTCAATTTCTCTCTCTAATTAACCAACAAAAACAAATGACAAGAGAGAGTATAGTGTGATGTTGATGAGTTGAGGCATTATCCATTGGAGGTAGCATTTGTTCATGTTGAATCCAATCTTTGACACCAAAAAAAAAAAAAAGTTCCAGTTGTCCATCTGTTCCAAATTGTGTTGTATCAATCATCCATCTATATATCTCTCTCTCTATTGTCTTTTAGGTTTGAATAGTGTCTATATAGTACATACCACCATGGTTGATAATGTGGATGGTCTAGAGAAAGAGAAAGTACGCTTATGGTAGCACTGGTTGATTTCAATTTACACTTGGATTTTTTCTCAGAATCGCCGCATCAGTTGAAAGTCCACAAAATTCAAATTGAGTCCGGCTCGGAGTAACCGTAGCAACGTCACCGTAAGGGCTGAAAGGGCTGAGAAAAAAAAAATTAGGATTCATGAAACTCTCTTTTTAGTGTCCACCAAAGCCTTTTTTGTTTTTAGAATAAAATGATATTAATAACTCTGGTTGTTTTACTTTTATGTTCTGGTCTATGTTTTGGTATTTATTATTTTTAAATGTGGCTGAATATAATTTTTTTTTTTTAATATATCCCTACAATAGCTAAAGAAAAACCCGGTAAATAACATCCAAAACTACCGAAAAAAGATTAGGTTTTATTTATAAATGATACGTAGTTGTATTGTGGCACGGTATGGGAGATGATTGTTGCAACCCCGAATCGATGGGTAGAGTGAAAAACCTGTTGGAATCACGTTTGCCTGGAACTTTTATTTATAGCGTGCGTGTGGGAGATACGGTGGATAGTGATCATAAGGCAGGGTTTTTTGGTAAAATTGATGAACAAGTGGACAAACTATGTGAGGAATTATCGATTATACCCGAATTAGCAAACGGTTTTAACGCCATTGGATTTTCTCAGGTATGTTACGTAAAATAAGAAAGAAAAAAGAAATGAAGAAAGATGACATCTTTTTATAATACTTTATTTCCAAAAAAGGGTGGATTATTTTTAAGGTACAAGAAATGCAAACGAGAGGAATCCCTTGAGATTAATTTTGGGTTAAATTATTTTAGAACATATGTGGAACGCTGTAATAAACCAATGGTTCATCGCTTGATTACGTTTGGATCACCACACGGAGGTTTGTTATAAATATTCATTATTAGACGGGTATCCAATCTGACTTTTTTTTTTTTTTTATGAATCTACACTAGGCGTATCAGATATTCCGAACTGCATGAATGAGAGAGATTTTTCATGTAAATTAATGAGATCCATGGTCAGAGGTGGAGTGTATTCAAATTATGTTCAAAATCGGGTGATCCAAGCACAATATTTTAGGGATCCGTATAATGAAAAGGGTACGGGCATTTGACGAGAGCGAAATAGAGTGTATGTGATTCACAAATACGTGTAATTAATTGTTATAAAAATAGGTTATCTCGAAAAGAATCGATTTTTACCTAATCTTAATAATGAAATCAGCAACAAGAATCAAATGTACAAGCAGAACCTTGCTTCTTTAGATAAGCTTGTTTTAATAAGATTTAGCCTGGATGTCATGATTAAGCCTGGACATACTGCAGTAAGAAACAAAATATGGGCTTTTCTTTTGCATGTGCCAAATATTTATACTTTTTTAGTGGTTTTGGGTCGATGACAAAGATAGCAATCTAATAGAGTTAAGGAATCGTACACTATATAAGGAAGATTGGCTTGGATTAAAGTCTCTTGATGATAATAAACGCCTAGAATTTTTAGTTTGTCCAGGGCAGCATGTAAGGGTCAAAAAAAAAAAAAAAAAAAAAAAAAATCAGTATATATTTATATTGACGACAATCTTTTGCCCTGAAATACTAGATGCAAATAAGCGATGAATATTTGGACGAGAAAGTGATTCAACCTTATTTAATTGAGCAAAAGAAAGAAATGTTGTTACATCTGATTAAACAAGACTAATACATTTTCTGACATTTCGTAGGGCAGTCCTTTTCCTATAAATTTCCCCTCAAAATATTTTATTTCCCTTTTTTTTTTTTTCTTCTCTTTATCTTTGTAAAATTAAAAAAAAAAAATTATCATGAAAGTATATACCTTTTTCCTTTTATTCAATCTGGTATCATTTAGCTGTGGTTTACCAATATTCTCAAGCACAACATCTCCAGCAGCAGTTATCCCTACTACTGCTGTCAGTAATATACCAACACAAACAATAGACGTTAGCGTAGATGACGGTAAATGTCCACAGTCAGAGTACGGTATCCCAGTAGAAAGATTTGCACAGCTTGTATCAACACATTGGCAGTTTGATCATCTAGAGTCGATAAAGTCAGGAACTTATAAGATCATATCCGAACAATTTCAAGAGCATATCCAAATCGGCATCGAACCCACCAAAGAATCAGAACCAGTCCTTCAACAGCAGAATCAACGACAAAAATCATTTAATACAATTAGTGGATCATCTTGGGATATGATGATGGATTTAGAGATATTGCATGCACAGATATTTGGTGCAATTCAAGCACATACTGAGGGAAGTTTACATATCGCATGGGATCGATTATCCGATAAATTAGGGCAGCCTGCATTTGGACAGTTTATTCGAAATGTTGCATTAAATTATTGTACATTCGATCAAGAACAAGGGTTACTCAGCTCTACTTGTTTGAAAGAAAAGGCATCGACATTGTCTATGGAATTAGATGAATATATTAATTTAAATTTAAATGCAGTATTTACCGCCCTGGAAAATGATATCTTGCCAAATCTATTATCAAACACAAGTAAAGATTTATCCGACGTACTGGCTTATTTCAATCGCTTGTTCTTGATGAAGGATAATCAACATCTTTACTTGCAAGTCGCTCCTTTTACGGGACAATCTGATTTAAAGTTAAAATTACTGCCATTGTTGAACACATCCGTATTAAATGATGATCACCTCACAGATTTTTTTGAAAGTTATGCTTGTCTTTCAAGGGCTTAGCTCTTTTTGATATAAATAATAAAAAGTGCTTGTTATGTGCATAAACATCTTCTTTTACTATTTATTTTCTTTTTGTATATGTATACATATATATAATGACCCCAATGCCATGCAATGTCCCTCTAAATATCTTGTATCTGAACCTCCTTTTTCTTCTTGTTTCTTAAGTCCCTTGCCTACTTGAGATATCCTCACTATTTATAGAATTGTATGTGTTACGCTACACGGTCTATTATAAAGAAAAAAATAAAAAATAGCAAAGCCTGCCCCTTTTGTATCTCCTTACAGCAGTCGATCTCCTTTTGTTCGGTACAGGCGGCTGGTAAATTCTTGCTCATTTTTTTTTTTAAAAAAAAAAGATTAATAAATATCGCCTAACAAAAAAAATGGCACTAGCAGTAATAATATTGCAACTAATTATCGGTTTGGGCTAAATCATATTGTCGTCATTGAAAGTAATCGCAGTCTATGATGTGCAGGTCTTAATTATTCTCTTTGTTAAGAAAACCTGTCAATCAATGAAAGAGAAAGTATGTTTGTTTATGATAATCTTCGTACTTAAAGAGGGATAAACAGGTTTCGACCCGCTCGAGAATGTGTCGACAGGCAAAATATAGGTATGTTCATATATTCTTTTGAAGCGACATATTAAAATTGTGAAAACGAGAGGTATTAGGTAAGCAAAGATCACAGAAAACACGATTCTTTACAACACTTGCTGACTAGTGTATCAAAAGAGTCAAATAATTTCATGAAGATGATTCGGGTGTTATTTTTATCAGCTGTTTTTTTTTTTTTTTTTTTTTTTTTTTTACTTCTAATTGCATGCCTTGGTAAGCCTATATGGGGAACTCTGTAAAGTAGGTATGGCATTATATATTGAATTCGACCGGTTTAGACTCCTCCAAAGTGGACCTCGTTGACAATTTGACCATCTTGGCTCAACAAGTGAAGTCTCACCATTTTTTTTTCTTTTTGTTCATTTAACTACAAGGTTATACTAATTTTTTATGAAATTTGTGCATGACAAATCATAAATACATGCTGCTTCAAGGTCTCTGCAAATATAAATCCTCTTAGACGCAAAGCACAATGTTGATGTTTTCGTTTTTCGCGCAATTTTCCAAGCCCACGTACATCTGACTATCGTCGTACAAACGGGACAAAGATCTCGATCCGACATAAGCAAACAAACATTGAAGAAATTGTAAAATGGCCTGACGCGTTTTATTATCAATAACAAAGTCTAGTTCATGGATTAGACCAAGTCGTTAATAAATTCTTCACGGCAGTCAATATCATATCCTTCAATGTAAGGAGACTTGCTAATATTATTAGCGCTGGAAAGCATAAAAGGTTCGAGAAAGTTGTTGGCCTGCTTGAAGTGTGGACCAACTGCCACAATCTTGTAAATGGGATCTTCAACACATAATGTTGTACTCACGGAGAGACGGAGTTTTTAGAACTAGGAACTCTTTGGTTGTTGACTTTGGCATAACTACGCTTATAGATCAAACCACAGATGGTCTTCATATTGAAAAAAAAAACCGTTAGTGGTATAAGGTTGGATCAGTTGAAGTATCTCAGAGGCAGCCCTGTTAAGACGAATAAAGACGATATTGTTGATTTTCAAAAAGCGAAGCAATTGATTAACTTAACCGAGTTTAGGAGCAATGTTATAGATACCGCAAATACGGATAGTAAATACAAGTTTCAAATAATTAGGAACATAGTTGTTACCTACGATTGTGGCTTGACGACGAAGGTGGGCTTCGTTAAGAACGCAGGCTAGTAATTAACCTTGACCTATTTATAACACTTGTCTCTGCTTAGCACATAAACAGTTATATAATATATACACATTAGCAGCTAGCGGATGCCATCCTTCTTAGCGACAAGAGCATTAGCGTCGGGTTTGCTCTTTTTCAACAGAGTCTCGAGGACAAGAATGTCATGTGTGATGGGAACGTCATAACAAACTCTCTCAACCGTGTCATTTCCAAATTAAAAATAATATTTACTAAAAGGGTGGCTTATAATAACTGCGATTCAAATCTTTATTTCATGCCTGATTGGTTTCCTTTGGACTTTATGATCGTGCAATGATTGATTGCGTTTCCTTTGCGGTTCTTCTAAAAGCTTTTTGTTACGGAAAAGAAAGTTAGGTATGGTTGCCGACCGCTTCTTTTTTGGTAATGGCGTAGTCAGTGATGGTTTAATCTCCATATAAAATTCGTCAGAAGATGAGCAAGATGAAGTATCTGATGTTAGGGCAGGAGGCGCGTGGTCTTCTTCATACGGTATGTCATTAATAAGGATACCGTCTTGATTATTTTTAAAATCGTGCAATGTTCCTTCCATTGAATTTACCATATCCTAAATTTATATACATACATGTGAATATTCTGTATCACAAATTGCGTCTTTAAACACTTACGCTTATTCTCTGAATCAATTCATCGGCATTCTCTTTACTGTTCGAGACATTTTCTAGTGCTGATTTATTTGCAGCCTAATAAAGAATTAGTATAAGGTCAACATGTTCCTGAAAGCCTTACCTCTGCGCTGTTGCATAATATACTTGTTGTGCTAGTTGGTTGATGGGCTATCAATCGTTGCGATGGCTGTCCCAACTGCTGTTTCAGAAGTCGATTTTCTTGCTCCAATTGTAAAATCATATCAAGATGTTCGTTTGCTTGATCCGCTTGTACTTTCGTCATAGCTCTTATTTCGGCTTCATGTTGCTTAATTAAAAATTGTTCACGATCTACATAGAAAGTCCATGCGTTAGATAATTCACTTTTGTTATTATAGGTTTGCTATTCTACCTTCGAGTCTTTTCCTGGTCTCCTTATAAGAAGTTTCATGCTCCATAGATTTGTTTTTCCATTCCATGACAATTGTCTTTAAATTATTGATAGTAGACTTATAAAAAGAGACGTCAGTCTTAGTCAAAATAAGGAGGATTCAACATATTTTTTACATCTTTCTGCTCCAATGTTTTTTGACAATTTAATAGATCGTTATACCATCTTCGTTCTCTATCCGGTAAACTTTCATAAGATACATCTAATAATGATGGTATGGCGCTTGATACATTTGTGTATTTTGTACTGGTTGCGGGAGTTGGTGGTAAGGCCCTTTTTTGTGTTTTGTTGTTCATATTAGATAAGTATGTAAGAAGAAGAAATTAAAAGCTTCATATAAAAGAATAGCGTCTTTATTTATACCCTCCTAGGAAAAGCAATTTGTTTTCGGTCATTTGTTTTTGGGGTGCGGGTTTATAACTTCCTTTTTAGGACATGCCAGAAAAAACATTGGCCTTTGTTTATGCGGAGTCCCTCATCATTTCTGATCAATGGCAACTTACTTACCCAAACGAGGTAAACGTAAACATTACAAAAAATAGTTTGAGAATCCTGAATCTCATGCCAACGTTTACAAGCGCTGTTCATTTTCATTTACTCACTCAGAAGCCACCCCACCCCTTCTTTTTTACACTAAGGAACCAAATCATTTCCAGGCACAATCTACTGTATTTTAAAACCGGAATTTGGGAGTAAAATTCACAATACTCTGTGTAGTTTTTCGTTTTATTGCGTCTCGTAATTTAACGCCGTTACACAAAGCTTGAAGCTTTTGGCATGCAGGTTTCTATACTTTGATTCCTTAGTTTGCTGTTTATGTCGAAAATAGGTGAAAACCCCCCTCAATCGTTCTGCTTATATATTTTCGCCAGTTTGACAGCCATTTATATGTCAGCTACATCATATCGCTCATACATACGTCAATAATAAAAAGATATATGCAATGTTTTAATATTCTTCATCAAATTGATTATTTAATGCCTCCTGATATACTATAAACGAATTAAAACATGCTTAATCTAAGGCAAATGTTTAGCATACAAAATCAGCAACTCTTCAATTCAATCATGTACGGAAGATCAGCGATCGTTATGTTAGTAGCATTTAGTTTCGTTTATATTTGGCCCACATGGAAATACTTGCTTAAATCATCGTGTTATTAGTATCTCATCCCAATAATTCGGTATTGAGAGGTTGACATATCATTTTTAGTGCTAGATATATTATTATTATTTACATTATAGAAGAGCAAACAAATTATAAGGTATAATACTATTATGCCAAATCTGTGTAATATATCAGAGCAGAAAATTTGAAAGTAACGCTCGTGAGCCCTTTCGTGTTTACATAGTAAATATTTATGGATGGTTTTGTTAAAAAAACAAGTGGTTGATAATGACAAATATTTGTGCTTGAGCTTGTTATTAAGAACAAGAAGGGTTAGAATAAGGATACAAACTTTTATCAACAGTTGAAATCATTCAGATGTGGCTTCCTAAATTTTAGCGACAGCCTTTTAATATTTAATAAGATTTTGTGTATTAAGCTTGAATGTTTCAAGGTATAATACTAAAGTGCCATTGACATATGCATATCTTCTATTGCCTTACATGACATTATTTTAACATATCTGTTTGTTTACAACGCTGTAACAAACGACACTGTAACACTTGAACGTAATATATCGTACTGATTGTAATAATCCATTTTGTATCACCGAGCGTGTCAGTGATGATCCAGTCGGACGATTTTGTCGCGTTTAATTCTGTATCACCATGAGTCTTAAAAAAGCAATAATACTTCGTTATCGCACAATCGTTTTGAGGAAAATAAACACGAACAGATAATATCTTCCGGCTCCGCTGAAGTTTGTGATTGTCAAAAACTTGGTTTTAGAAGTGCGATAGGACCCCCTGGCGCAGATTTTATCTATTTCCCATTGTTTTCCCGTTTTTTCATTCTTTTTTCCTTTTGATATATTTATTTTTTAAAATGCAGTCAACTACTTCAAAAGTGTTAAGAGGTAATTGAATAGAAATTACGGCCAAAATTTGATTGTATATCTGATGATCTTAATCTTTAGCTACTATCCGTCAATCACCTATCGTTAGACGCACCTTCCAACAAAGATTCAACGCCACTGCTGTTGAAGCTCCTAAAAAAACTTTTTCCAAATGGAAGGCTACCAAGAATCTTGCCAAGGTCGGTGCAGTAGGTTTCGTTGGTTATACTTTTTATAGTAAGTATCTTATAAGGTGAAAAAGGGGGGGGGGTGATAAGGAAATTCATTTGCTCATCGTCTTTAAAAAAAAGGCATGTATGAACATTCTCATCCCGTCATGGATCCTACTCCTGCTGATCCTAGTAAAAAGACTATTGTCATCCTTGGAAGTGGTTGGGCAAGTACCTCATTCTTAAAGTCCATTGATACTGAGCTTTATAATGTGGTTGTTGTCTCTCCTCGTAACTACTTTTTGTTCACACCTCTTTTACCTTCCACCACCGTGGGTACTATCGATCATCGTTCTATCGTTGAACCTATTCGCTTCATCACTCGTCATAAGCCTAATGAGGTTAAGGTCTTTGAAGCCGAATGTACAGAGATTGATTCTGACAAGAAGATTATTACTATTGTTGGTAAGCGCTTTTTTTTTAGTAATCGTATATTTCTTACTTACACACGGTACTATCAGATAACTCCGAAGTGAAGGGTGACAGAGCTACCAGCACCATTTCTTACGATTATTTGGTCGTCGGTGTCGGCGCCCAAAGTCAAACCTTTGGTATCAAGGGTGTTGAGGAATACGGTTGTTTCTTAAAGGAGGTTTGGGATGCTCAAAAGATTCGTACAAAGTTGATGGATTGTATTGAAACTGCTGCTTTCCCTGGTCAAGCTGCTGAAGAAATTGAGCGTTTGTTGCATATGGTCGTCGTTGGTGGTGGTCCTACTGGTATTGAATATGCTGCTGAACTTCACGATTTCCTTGCTGAAGATTTAAGCGCTTGGTATCCTGGTAAGTGCTGTGTAAAAAAACAGTTCTGGTAGGAAGTTTAATTTTTGTTTTTTCGGTTAAGAACTTGTCGGTAAGATCAAGATTACTCTTATTGAGGCTATGCCCAATGTTCTTCCTGCGTTCTCCAAGCAATTGATTGATTATACCGAATCTACTTTTAAGGAACAACATATTTCTCTTCACACAAAGACTATGGTCAAGGAAGTAAAGGAAAAGGAGATTATTGTACAAGGACCTAGTGGAGAGAAGGAAGCCATGCCTTACGGTTTATTGGTCTGGGCTACCGGTAACACCACCCGCCCCTTAATCAGAAACTTAATGGCTCAACACCCCGAGACACAAAATATCCGTCGTGGTTTGGCTGTTGATGACTGGCTCAGAATGGCTGGCACCAACGATATTTATGCTCTTGGCGATGCCACAGCTACAAAATATGCACCTACTGCTCAAGTAGCTGCACAACAAGGTAAGTATTTGGCCCGTGTCTTTGCCCAATTACATGCTACTGAGCAATACGAGAGTGAGTTGGAACTTGCTGCTACACCCGAAGAAAAGGCCAAGAAAGCCCGTAAATTGCAAAAGGCCCAAGATATCAAACCTTTCCATTATTCCCATCAAGGTTCTCTTTGTTATATTGGCTCTGATAAGGCTATTGCTGATTTACCATTCGGCCCTGGTAACTTAGCTTCCGGTGGTGTTGCCACCTATGCTTTCTGGCGTTCCGCTTATGTTTCTAGCTTGTTCTCTGCTCGTAACAAGTGGTTAGTTGTTACTGATTGGACCAAGAAGACTTTCTGGGGTCGTGATATCTCCAGAGAGTAAACATACTTTTTTCTGCATTTTTTTATTTTTTTAATCCCCCACCACCGCCTTTAGAAACCTACCCTTTCAACCAGATACATGACATAAACTTTATATTTTTTTTTTCATTCATATTAATTCGTCTTGAGATACTACGTCAGAAAAAGTGCATTAAGTTTTAATCATGCTAACCTTGTTTTAACTGCACTATACCGAATAAGGATATCCCCAATATTTTAGTTATTTAGCCGGCTGAGGCATTTGGCCGGAAGAACACAAATGTTTTTACATAAACTATGAAAACATGCTTGCGTAAAAATACAGCTCCTTTACGTTTTCAAAAAAATTCAAATTGTTAGATATATACGATAAAAAAGTTTATTTATGATATAAAGAAATAAGGAGAAAGACATGAGAATAAATAATATATACGAAAAAAAAGAGAAATGTAGAAAAGAATGGGGATATATGCTGTTTTTGTAGTAGTTTTTTTTTTTTTTTTTTTTTTTTTTTGTAGCGGTTTGTTTACTTCTTCTTCTTGTAGAATTGAGCTGAATTACTATCAAATTCAAGAGAATCATCATAGGTAGTAGCTGTAGCATCAGCTTCAGACATGACTTGCATACCGTTGCGAAGGACACCGACACGAAGCGAAGTTAACAAATTACGGGCACCGTTGCTATGGTTATAAACACCACCATTAAAGGAAGTGGTCATATCTTTACCGATAGCTGTAGAAACATACTTCATACCACCGGGATGTTCATGCATAAAATTCTCAACATCGTACAGCACACCTTCAAGCAAGATCCACTTCTTGTTCTCATTCAAGACCAAAGATTGATATTCTTCCCAGGTGTAAATTGGTAAATCCTTAAGGGGAACACCATATGTCAATTGTGCTTGTTGGGCACGAAGACGCTTTTCTTCCATGAATAAACGGCCCTTGGTCACTTCGTTAGTTGGAAATTGCTTCAAGTCGTAAGCAAGACCAATCCAAGAAAAGACGTTGATAAGCCATTTAGTAGGATCGTACTGACCGAATTTGATAGCGTTACGATAATCTTGAGGGAATTGATGATGGAAGTTGTGATAGCCTTCACCCAAAGTACATATAGCGGTAATCCAACTATCACGAGGTGTGTTGTGATCGTCGAAAGTAGATTCACCCAAGTAATGTGCTAAGCTGTTGACACAGAAAGTGGCATGATGAACGAAGACAAGGCGGAGAACACCAGCGTAGAAATAACCACCCTAAAAATAGTTTAGTCAGCTAAAGATAATTCGTAATTTTGCGGCGTTTAAAAAACTTACTCTGAAATCACCCCAGCCGTAGCCAGCAACCAAAGTAGGGAAAATAAATCCCATTAAAAGAGCAATATAAGGATAGTATTTGTGTTGGAAAGCTACTACGGGATCAGCTTTAAGATCAGCTACATCGGCGTAACCAATGCGGTTCTTGGGACGAACAACCAACATCCAACCAAAATGAGAGAAAAAGAAACCACGATGAGCACTATAAGGATCCTTATCGGTATCAGTCCATCTACGATAAATGAGAGTTAGTGAGCTATTCATTTAAGAAAAAAGTGTCAACTGTACCTGTGATGAGCACGATGTCCTCTAGACCACCAGTAAGCAGAGCCTTCAACGGCACCGGCACCAGCGAGACTCATAATCCAGCGGTAGGCTGTGGTACCGCGGTAGGCACGATGAGACCACATACGATGGTAGCCCGCAGTAATACCAAGACCAGTGATAAAGTAGTATACAATAGCCCAAATCATGGTCTTTTGAGTTAATTCAGTAGTAAAGACACCATACAAAGCAATCAAAGGAGTGGCACAAAGCAAAATGGATTGAGGCCAATTAACAAACTTTGTCCAATTCTTTGAAGTGACAGGTTGATCAAAGAGGGGAGGCATCTTTGTCTTTGGAAGAGGAGGCTTCATAGCCTCTGTCTTTGTACAATCGGAAGTTGTAGTTACTGTTTGTACTTGAGACATATTGTTGTTGATTCTTTTCGACTAGTTCGTAAACGAAAGTGAATGGATGTATATATTATTTATAAATGTAGAAAAGAATAAAGCTAACAGTAACTGCGAATCGGTGCCTTGCTTTTATACTAGAAAATAAAATAAAAAAAACTTGACATGAATTGTTGGGTGCTGGGGGCATTGTTGGGGTGTAACCATCCAATAGGAAGCTGTGTACAAAATCATTCTACATATATCCAGAAAAAAAAGTTTTTTTTGCAAAATCTAATTCGCTGAATTTTTGACAATCAAACAAATCAGAAACAGATACCAATTGATTCATAGTAGTAGCGGAGACGGCAAATTCTAGTTGAAAAGGGAAAGCAAACTAAATTGAGATTGTATAAAACTGCGCGAAGGACCCAAAAACTTGCATTATACAAAAAAAAAGAGATGCCATACCCCCTCCCCCCAAATTCACATAAGATTTGCTTGTTTATGGAACATCCCCAATTATTGTATCCATATCGAAACCCCCCGTAATTTTTTCCCTGGAACAAACAATAGCTATACTGAGACATATATTGCAATCATTATGATGAATTGACCGAAACATTGTTTTATTGAGAAAAGCTTTTTATTTTTATTTTTTGTGGAAAATTAAAGACGTCCTTTTTTAATTCATTTATCTTTTAAGCAATGAACAGAAAATCGACGTTGTACTCGATACTATGTATCGCTCTGATTATATTTGTAGGTCAATCATCTGCCATAGTAAGGACGGAAGAAGTTAATGACTGGTCTACAGACAGTCTTGGGACTTATTTCGAAAAGTATAATGTTTTTCACGACAAAAAGAACGATGACCAATCTTGGTCCGAAATGGTAAACTCCTACAAGGATGCGATTGCTTCCAATTCCCGTATTTTTGGCAGCGGTGTTGATAAGCTTCTTTCCGGATTTACGAATAGTGTTGGCAAACAAACTGGTCTCGCGAAGACGAACGTCGATTCGTTCGTAACAGATTTAAAGCACCAATTACGTCAACTCGAACTAAAAGGTCAACTCAGCAAAGATCGGGTTCAAGCTGTATTGGATAAAGCGCATCATCAAGCTATTCGTCAGAAAATCATGACCGAATCGGAATGGAACAAGGCTTACTCTACCCTTGAAGCTTCTTACCAAGAGCCTTCTTGGTATCAACGTGTTCTACGCCTCAAGCCGAATGTCGAAGAAGGTTCCTCCTCATTTAATAATTGGCTCCAATCTGTGGTTGATCGTGTTGCTAACAAAGGTGGACTAACTAAAGAGCAAACGAAAAGTATTGCCGACCAACTTCGGTCCAGTATCTCAAATACAGACATTAGTAGATTGGGTGACAAGTCCTGGTTGGATGAATTTACTTCATCGATTTCTAAACACTCAGATATTAAGAAGGAAAAGCTTGACGAAGTGATCGAATCCATCAAAAAGGATGTTAATGGTTATAAAGTCTTTGCTCTTGACTACACAGGTCAAAAAACTAAAACAGCTGCTAAAAACTGGTGCCAAGAACTCAAATCTTATCTTGAAGGGATTAAGGATCGCATTTACACTCGTATCAATTATTACAAATCTCTTATTCTATCACGCTTCCAATACAAACACCACGAAGTTTCACATGAATTTTCTCACAGAGGTGTTACTGATTCTATTAAATCTGTAGCACATTCTTTAACAAGTGACTGGGAAGCCTCCTCAAAGTCTAGAGCTCAATCCCGTTCTATTGAGTCTGTCAAATCTCGAGTTTCTGGTGTCGCAGACCAAGTGACAAGTGCTGCTCATCACCATGCCACCGATACATATCATCATGCGACGGATAAGCTTCATCATGCAAGCGATAAGATTTCTAATGTTCATCTCGATCATCTCAAGAATTTCAATATTAAGGATTCCTTTGCTCAATTCTGGCGTAACAAGGAACATGACGCTTATCGTAAATTGGGTTACACCGAAGCACATATTGACTGGATTCAAGATTACCTCTCCAAAACATTTAAGGATCAGAAAACGTGCGTCCGTGGAAAATCTGACGAAGCCGCTATTGCTCTTAAACGCTATCTTAATGCTTTGCACGTACAACCTCCCAATCAAGTAGACGCTACTGTACATAAATTGATGCGTCATTTAGAATCTTGGAGAACTCTTGTTAATTAAATTGTTGATAAATAAAAAACCCATCTGTATTTAAATTTTAACGTAGTACACCCCCACTTTTCGTGTTTTTATTACCATTTATATTCTAATTGGGATTACAGAGCCGCAGCGCAACATATACAGTAAGACGGGTGGGCTAGTGTTATGGTGACATTGGGTGGCTTTACCTGATTAAAATGATTGACCGTGTGTTTAATTATGGGCCCAACGCAATTGGACAGTGCTGCAGTAATTATTTGTAAAGAAACACATGTGTAAAAATTGTTGTTTGAGTAAATTAAAGAGAAAAATAAGTGATCTAGCATAAAAAAAAAGGGGGGGGGGATTGTCGTGCCTAAATCAGTCTCAGTTGGTTTGGTGCAGAAGCAGCCTGTGCGATAAACCACCGGGAGAATAAGAAGGGAGAAAATAAAGGGAATGGGATAAATAGTTTTTTCCCAAAAGAATAGAAGTGAGCAGGCTTTAGTTAATGCGAAAAATAAGCCTCCATGCGTAGACTGAAGCGTAAAGATGGAGGGACATCATTGACTACAGCAAGTAAAAGACCCTCTGACTATTATATTGGAACTTACTTCTACCACTATTTTTATCAGACAATACTCGAAGAGGTTTAGCTAATCTTTTGAAACAGAACATACATGCTTGTAACGTATCGTTCTCATTTGTATTATATACACCAGCACCCGACAATATCTACCTTTATGTTTTTTCTAGAATCACGCGGCCTTTAATTTGTTGTTGTCGCTTATCAAGTACTTTTAGGTCCCGAAGAAAAACGAAATAAAAAATGTTGCTCGCAGCTTCTTTCACAATGTCAAGTATTTGCAGATATTCGATAGTACTAGCTATGTCGTTTTAAAAATTCTATAACTACCGTTAAACGAAGTATTGTCTAACTTTAATCATGTAATATTATTCAATAAATTGGTCAATTATGCTTTGCGTATTTTGTACTAGTCTTTGGCACCCTAAAATAAATCAGCGATCAAAATGTTTTTTTTGATCGATATTGGCGATATCGCTCAAAAAATCGAAAATATCGATATCTCCGATATTTTTGATTTTTTGATCGCTGATCGCAAAGCCAAATTTTTAAATCTCTATAAAAACAACTTATACATAAATAAATAGATGTAGCAATACCATGTTAATAGATAAACGTAATTTTTTAAAGAAAAAAAATGTTTATGGGGATGATAGCCAGGGTAAGAAAAAGACAACTTCAGATTACGTAAGTAAAATGAGAAAACGGGACATGTGACTGTGGGTTTTAATGATTTTGTATTTTATTCTCAGCGGAAAACAATGTTTCCAACACTTCCGGCAGTACTACTCATATCGACTTTAAAAGCGTCACCAGTCTTTATAACATATTTGTTATTGGAGCCGTCAACCGCATTCACCAATCCGACAGCAGACAAAAGATCCTCGGCATCAAAGACCACAAATTTTTTTTGCTCAGCCTCATCGTAAGGTTTCACGCGCGGGATAGCCTTTGAGTATGGTGAGACGTCATGATTCTTCATAAGTTCACCAAAAACGAAGTTCGAGCCCGGAGCACCTTCTTGATATGTAAAGTCAAAAAAGAACAAGACTTTACAAACGTACCAGTTTTCGACAGGCCGGAACATCCTAATTACAATAAGTCAGTACACAATAATTTTGATTTGCAAACATCAACTTACCGATTTTTATGAATTGCAGTAAACATAACAAACTCACCACCACGCGAACTTGCTGCGTTCTTCGATTTGCACAAATCAGATATGTATATTTGATTGTTTGTCCAGAGTTTTTGAGAAATGTTGACAAATTGGTGCTGATGGAACGAAGTTATAACAGCCGAAGTATTACCAGTCAGACGAATCAAAAATTGAGAGAGTGCTTTAAGCCAGTCTCTTGCCAGGTAGCCGCCAATGGTATGATTGTGCTTTTCTTTTGCTTGCTTTACAACCTGGCCCAGCTTTACAGTATTTACCCGCCAGTGAAAGGGTGACCACAGCTGAGGCAACAATGGATCGTTGGACGGGTGGGGCAAGAAGTTGTTGACTTTATCCTTCTTCAAATCATAGGCGGAACTATCGATTATACCATCGGATTGCAAAAAAGAGAACATTTCACGAGTTTCCATGACATTACCGGCGTTGACACCAGGATTCAAAGATGAACGGATTCGCTTCTTGTATATGCCAATAGACCTTTCCAATGATCTTGCAGAATAACACCTTAACGGTCTACCAGAGAAATGAAAAATTAGTACAAAAGGGAAGTCTAATAACTATGATGACAATCGATAACTAACCCCATTCGTTTTATCATGTATGGTATATGGTTCAGTTGGTGCATGTTCGATCTGAATACGGTTCTGGAGATAGAGCTGCTATCAAGACAGGTATCGAGGTAATCAAACCAAGTCTTAAAGCATCTATCATAAGCAAATATAATGTTCAAGTAAATATCACTACATAAATTACAACTCAACAATGAATATTTACCTTTCAATTTCCTTCACTTCAGATTCGGATATCGACCATTGCAAACTCAATTGAATACCACGAGACAGGGCAATAAATCCTGTGGTTGCTTCTCTGGCGTGAAAGAGTGGGGCAACAATCGTAGGAATCACATGCACCAACCAGGCGATCCAGTCCACCGAACGATAAATAGATCTAACATTATCCAGATTGACACCAGCAAACGAACCACTGAAATCCGCAGGAATTGCACGAAGGGAGTCATCCATGGCGGTTTTGATGCGAGTAAAATCAGCAGTCTCGAGAGCAAACGGGTACGTGTCTTCGTTACCATCAAACTTGAACCGAGTGTTGAGCTTTGGTGAAAGCATGTCGAAGCAAAGCTTGCTGACATTCGAAAACATATGTAGCTCGTCACACATGAAAAAGTCGATGGAGAGGAAGGTACTCAACTGACCAAAGGGAGAAGCACTTTTAATACCATAGTTGTGGTTGGGACAAGAAGGCTAATAAAGGTAAATCAATTAAAATATGTAAAAAAGGCTACACAAGTTAATACTTACTGCGTCTTTCTCAAGTAATAAAGAAGCTTTGGTTCTGATAGCCGAGTCTCTGCCAAAGAAGTACATACCACCTTTTCCTCCGTCAACTGGGTGACCGCCTTTAACTAAATTTAGAAGGGTCATTTTGTTAGTGTCCACGGTCATAGCTTAGTAACTGACGACTTACCAATACAAAATCTACATCCCCACCAGTTGGTATGACCACTAAACATCAACAACCGCTGGTTGATCTCTATACCATCTGCAATGACACCCAAATTGAAAATTCTAGCCGACGTGACATGAACACCATTCTTGCGAACAACAACAGGTTCACGACTCAAACGATCAAGGCTTTCAATAATTGGACGCAGATACGAGTCAAAGTCTTTCTTAGTGTCACCAAAAAGAATTGCAACTTGAAAAGTATATTCATCGGTGTATCTGCAAATGGTGTTATTACGACGTAAAAAGATTGGATGTATTGTATATAGAGCCAAAATTTACCTGATAGACGGATCAATGCTAGCAATTATAACGTGTACCATCACCATACTTTTTCTTGATACCTTCGAAGTGAACCCATCAACACATAGAACGATGGCTAAATCGTGCTGACCAGTGAAGAGACCTTTAGATTTCATTTCTTTATACGCGGCTCCAGAAAAAAAATCGGTATATGGATCATCGTCTGTCATGGAATCGATTACGTTTCGGTATTTTTCGACTTCATCACGAAACTCGTCACAAGCTAGCATACGACTTAAATGTTCACCAATATCAATCATTTTTACCACAGATTCTTTATGTCTAACAGCGTTACAGTGAGGACAAGCGGTTTTATCGGCATCATCGACAGGATCAAAGAGATAACACCCCTTTCGGGAACAGATTTCATGGCTTTGACTGAAAGAAAGTGGAAGTTTCTTCTTGATCAACGAACGACACTCCTTCAATGCGAGTACTTTTTTCTTTTTATCAAGGCCTAAAAGGTAAACTAAATTAGTAAATAATGATACTTTGTAAATACAAATCATTAACATACTGTTGTTTTGGTTCAAAGTGTTCTCAAAAAATTTCTTCATAACGCGCACAGCTTCTATGGTCATGTTTCTACTAAATGTAAGATAGTTGAACATAATACTACTCAGCTCGCTGGTGCTAAATACGTTAATGGGGACAATGATATCCTTGATGTTGTCCTGTATTGTTACATTATGATCAAGTGACAATGGTTCTAAAAGTGAAAATAATACATCCGGTAAGTTGTCATGATGTCAACAACTCGAGCATCCTTAGTTACCTTCGAAGTTCTCTTCGTCCGTGGATTCATACAAATCCTCGTCTACTTCACCGTCTACAACAAAACCATCATCAGAGGATTCATCTTCAGCATCTACGTCTTGTATGGACATTTGTCCAATTAAGGGAAGAGCGATTTGGTTATCGAGGTCAGCCATATCAACATCATCGTAAAAATCCATTTCTTCGTCATAGTCAAAAGGTGTACGGTTGGTTATTATAGCAGTTGGGAAGCCAGTAGATACTGAAGAGGATACAGCAAAAACAGAAGTGTCAGTTGGGCCAGGTATAATGGAGGCAGCAGTAACGGCCAAGGGTTCATATGTGCCTCTTAAAAGACGTTGGTTAGCGCCGTTTCGAGAAGCTCTAAGGTTCTTGGGTTTTTGAATTTTGGGGTAAACCATTTTGAAAAGTTTTTAAGAATTTTGTTTTTGGTAAGTCGGGAACCGATTTTTGCGCGTAGTTTTATACATGTTGCTACATCTTATTTACAGCTTATTAATAGTCACTGACCGTTCTTAGAACCAATTGGAATTACTCGTGAATTTATCTTATAATTATTAATAGAGAGGATATGGTAATTCTGTGTAGACTATGGATACCTTTCAAAACCACTAGAAATCGTTGTTTGGGACTTCAAGCTTGATCTATTGTTAGATTTTCGTGTAACGAGGTTATTAAGCGAAATTTTTTTTAATTCTGTACCGTGATTGGTGCAAATAAGTTGAACCACTTACATCAAGGTAAATGACAATGAAAAAAAAATGTATCTTTAAAACATCTATATAAGATCCAATACTTACACCTATTTTCTCATTTACATCGATTTTTCACTCTATTTATCACAATGAACGGTACCCAAAACTCAAATTCTCGAGACGAAGTCATTGAAAAACTCGTTAATGTCATTTACGATATGCAAAGAAAGCTTGATGCAATGCCTGCCACAATGAAAGAATATATCTACCTGCCAGTTGGTCAACACTGTGAATGCTGCAGCAAGGTTAAGAAAGTGGTCAAATCCAATGGTACTTCTGCAATTACTTCTCGATCTGGATATATCACTGGTACGTTTTTATTTTATTTTACTTTGTAAGACGAATTAAGTTAATAATTGCCCTATCTTTTCAGCAAGAAATTCCGCTGCTCAACAAATGTACGAATTCGTGGTCAAGGCTGTCGCCTATTACAAGGAGCAAGTTATACCCAATGGTATTCACACCTCTTGCAATTCTCTCGGTGTAAGATCCATCACCGTATGTACTTATACAAAGAAAACCGTTATAGACAAGGTTGCTGCGTACTGGAGATCTTTGGTAGGTACCTATACTGAGGATCAAGCTAAAGAAAGGGCGACAGCAGCTTACAACAATGTCTTCACCATTTGCCAACATTTCTTGAAAGCATTGTACCAAGAACGATTTGGAAAGAATGGTGTCATTTGGAGGGGGATTCCTGCAAACGAGCAGAATGAAGTATTGTATATGTTCGAAAGAATTGTATACTTTTGGAACAAGCGCTCTGGCTTGAACGTTGGTACACCCGTTGAGGCATATCCTGGAGACCTTATCTCTGTCATTGACGCCGAGAATCCTATGCTACCCATGCACCTCGCAGATAAAAACTGGATATCCAAAAATATGATCCAGATAATGTTGAGGAACTCAGCAAGAGTAAGTAAAGTTTAGATATCAAATTAAGAATTTTTAACATTAACATAAACCTCAACTCTAGCCAGATGACATTGCTCATGATACCTCGGGTTCATTTTTGACTGGCCTGGAAAACCTTGGTGTCAATTCGGGTACTGAAGAGAGGTACGAAGACTTGGATATGGGCCTGTTTGAAAATTTATTTTCGATCCCTGATAACAGACCTCTTGTACCATCGTCTTCTTCCGCTTCGGTACAAAATCCTGTTTTGACCTCTCTTCCTCCCTCTGAGATGCCTCCTCTCTCTGACTCGCCTCCTCCCACCTCTGACTCTCCTCCCACCTCTGACTCTCCTCCTCCCACCTCTGACTCTCCTCCTCCCACCTCTGCACCTGCCCTCTCCACCCCAAGTACTACCCGTCCAAAAGGTAAAAGAAAGGCTGATGAAATAGCATCTGGGACCAATAGTCGACCCTCAAGGGCTTTCCAAAAATAGAATTGAGCCTGAATTTTTTTTTTTTCTTATTTAAACTCTGATTTTTTTATTATTTTTTTCTTTTTCTTTCTATTTCTTTCAAATAAAAACTAAACTTAAGGTTTGTATATGTGTATAGTTTGTGAATATATGATTTATCATAACCATTTGTTTACAAATGAAGATATAGTTATGTGACTAAACATTAAACGTGCTGACACTCTCCAAACGGATTAAACCAAGACTCTTTGCTTTAAAAGTAAATTTACTTACTCTTTTTATATGTATTAACACATTTGTATAGCTGAAGCCATCTCTACTTTCACCGCTTGTGAAAAGGTAAATATCTCGACTTTGGTTTATGTGTTCATTATTAGTTAACCCAAATTCCTAAAGCTAGCTACTATCGCTGTTTATTTGAGGCTCGTACATCCCACGGTTTTGTAAAGGTACACATTGCTAAACTTGATAATTTATTCTCTTATTAACGTAAACCATCTTTATGCAGGTAAGTGAATACTGCTGCTCTTCCGAGGTCTTCGTATGGTCATTATCGTAGTTCCTCTCATTATGTCTGTCTCTGGTCATATTTTACTGGTCATTTTCTATATTTGAAGAGGTCTATCATGATCAGATTCGACGTTATTTAGTTTTTTTTTATAAATAAAATTTTTTTTTTTCCAATATATACAAACGTATCAATTTTAAGCCTGTATCCTGATTTAGCAGGGGTGTAAAAGTAATATTATATCGATTATCGATTACCCCATTTTTTTTACCCCATCCAACGATATTTTTTTGTTTTTTTGATTTATGGATCGATATCGTCAATCGCGATATTTTGGAAAGTTTGATCGATATTGCCAATAACGATATTTTAGAAAGTTTGATCGATATCGCCAATCGCGATATTTTGGAAAATTTGATCGATATTGCCAATCGCGATATTTTGGAAAAATTTATCGATATCGCCAATCGCGATATTTTTAAAAAAAAGATCGTTATTTCCGCTCTAATTTGTTTGCGATATTTTTCAATTTTTGATCGCTGATTTATTTTAGGGTGTGGGATTATATGTTATCGAAATTCATTTAGTGTTGTACTGTCAATAATTATTCCGTCAAGCCAACTCAAGATCTCTTCAACTCCAGTCAATTTGTATGATGCGTTGTAAACAGGTTAAAAATAAACTGTGGTCCACAAGCACAGGGACATCAATTTGCGCATATCTAGTGCTCGTTCTGACAATGGTTGATTCTCAACTGAAGGTCGCATGATAAGGATGCAATGGCTTGTCTGGCCTTTTGTGAGCATGAAGTTTATTTGGCATTATTTAATGTCAAACAAAAATGATAACACCAAAAAAAAAAAAAAAAAAAAAAAAAAAAAAAAAAAAAAAAAAAAACTCAGTAAATGTTATAATATTTTTTAAATGAAATAAAGGCGTCGAAGTACTCTCAGCGTCCTTTTCTACAGTGACTTAGGTTTGTCGAACAAAAGAGTGTCTTGAATTCAATGCTTAACAATGGCGTTTCTGATATTGTCCGAGGTACGTGCTCGTCTTTGCAGTTGGAATTGGACCAGCATTTTTGTAGTAGTTACGATTATAAGTTTTGAGGCGTCAAAAAAATATAGTGTATGAAGCTTGAAGTCGGCAATTGAATGATTAGATTAATTCAGGTGGTGTACAGGCCTGAGTTTCTTGTAGACATGTCGGAGGTAATAGAGTGATTGCCTATATGGCGATATTTGCGGCTTTTATCAGATGGTTTGTTTAACGAAGCATATAGGCAAAAGATTTTTAACCATTATACTAGTGGTGGTTGGAAGTGTTATTAAATTTATTCTCCAAGGTCTTATGATCAGTATATTAGACATGATGTCCAACCCGTTCTCTTCAATCAAATTGAAAATAGTATAACAGATACAGCCCAAGTCAGAAAAACTGATGGGAATTATAGTTTACATAGACATATATCTGATGTATTTATAGTCAGAACTTGAATAAACAACTGAAAAGTAATACCTATAGTTTCTTATATTATTATAATTGATAACATATCGCCGTCATCTACATAGCAGCAATAATATATTACTAGTCGGCCGTCGAGTTATCATATTATAACTCACTGCTGTAATCAAAAGCGGAACGTACATAATTTTATTTGTTGTATACAGTTTGTAAGGTAAGTTTATCAACCCAATTTGAAGGGATTATAAAAACAGGCAAAAAGCAAGTCGTGCTTTTTTTTTTCGGACACGCTTAGCAAAATCGACTTTTTTCAGGTAAATTGGGTTCATCAAGATAGCTAATTGGGTCTCCCTTAACGAACAACGAGTTCTGATTTCTGGGTATTCGACCAAAAAAAAAAAAATATCTTATTTTGAAACAAATTGTTAGATCACAATATTTTTAAGACTAAATAAAATTGACTTTAATTGAAAACCTTATTTTTTCATCAGCACAAAAAAAAAAATCTATGCTTTCTTTCTTTAAGCTGGTTTTTTTTTTTTAATATTTTTTATTTCATAAAACGTAGATTTCGTATGTCTACTTAAATTAACAGTTCGAAACTTTAAAAAGTTAAGCGTAATCTATTAATAGATGAATTCAATCGTTACCCTCTTCGGTAGGGAATCTTGTTAAAAGATCGCCCTAATTGTATTTCGTTGCACAATCTCAGTCAATTAATATAATTTGGCTACTATGTTTTGAACTCCTGCAATTTCTCTAGTGATATCAATATACACAAAAGATTGGTGCTACAATGTGTAGAAAGCTTGCATTTAGCAATCCCAGAAAACTGTCTATCTTTTAAAAAAAAAAAACTTCTTTAAATAATGATGTGAAAATTATTTTATTTCTTTTTATCCTCATTCTTTTAACCTTATTCCCTTCCTTTCCTTTAATCTACTCATTATGAGATTCACCCTTGTTTCATCCTGCGTTGCACTTCTTGCTGTAGCTTTATCAGTCGATGCAGCACCAGATGGCAAGAAACTTTCCTTCAATTTAGAAAACAACAATAATTATAAGCCAGATGCCAAACGTGCTGTCCTCAGAGCGAACGCCAAGTACAGTACCACACCCTTTGCTCCTGTGCACAACAACATTGGCACACTATCAGCTTTGGATACTGGCTCGGTTTCTGTTGTCGATCATGAAAACGATCTTGAATATTACGGAACTGTCAAACTTGGCACACCTGCTCAAAAGTTTAAAGTAAATTTCGATACTGGCTCTTCAGATTTCTGGCTTGGTATGATTAGCGAACAAGACTATAGCAATTAATAGGGGTTTTAATTTTAATTTTTATTTCAGCTTCCACATTGTGTTCAACTTGTAAATCGCATACCCGCTACAATCCCAAGAAATCTAATACTTACTCCAAAGATGGCCGAAAATGGAGTATTTCATATGGTGATGGCTCAACTGCAAATGGTATCCTGGGAAAAGATACATTAAACATCGGTGGCATAACTATCAAAAAGCAAACATTTGGTTTAGCCAAGATGGAATCCAGCAGTTTTGCAACCGATCCTGTAGACGGTCTTTTAGGTCTCGGTTTTAACAAAATTACTACTGTCAAAGGTGTCAAGACACCAGTTGATAACATGATCAGCCAAGGTTTAATTACCTCTCCAATTTTTGGTGTTCATCTTGGTAAAGCTAGTAAGAACGGTGGTGGTGAATTCCTGTTTGGTGGTTACAATAAAAAGAAATTTAAGGGCTCCTTGACTACTATTCCTGTCGATAATTCCAAGGGATTCTGGAGCATTACCATGAAGAGTCTTAAAGTTGGATCCACAAAAGTATCTGGATCGTTTGACGGCATCATTGATACCGGTACCACTCTACTGATCTTTACTAACAACATGGCAAAGAAGGTTGCTAAAGCATATGGCGCATCTGACAACGGCGACGGCACCTTCACTATTTCTTGTAATACTTCTAAACTTAAGCCTCTTGTATTTGCTATCGGAAATAAGACTTTCAAAGTCCCCACCGATTCTCTTGTTTTCCAGAAAATCGGATCTCACTGTAAGCTGAAAATTTTATTTTATTTACGTATGTATGCTAATTCTTCAATTGATAAAATAAAAATACAATAGGTATTGCTGGATTTGGATATAGTAACATTGATTTTGCTATTATCGGTGATACATTCTTGAAGAACAACTACGTTGTCTTTAACCCAAAGGTTCCTAATGTTCGTATTGCTGCATCGATCGATCAATAATTCTTTCATAAATACATTATGTAAATGACAGAAGGATATACGTTTTATTGTTTACAAGTATTAATAAATAATCTTTTTTCGCCTGAAAAACAACTTTATGTAAGTGCAAACAGGCTACCTCATTTGCTGACTGTTTATATCAGAGGTACGATCAACAGAAAATTAGTACCTTGCAACAATAAAATAAAAGACTTGACAATTCTACAAAGTACACAACACGTTGGCTCTTGCAAAGATAAAGGGAAGCCAAATGTATAGGCTAAATATGCGAGTACTGTAAGTTTATGTCTTTTTTTCCAATTCGAGAATGACTTTAAACTTGAAAAGTTCTGTAAATGCTCACCACCTGTCGCTGTGTAGTTTTGTAAAGCTGCATTTTCTAGTGACTGATCGTTTTTGTTTACCCAGAACATTCATTCTGCTTTATCCTTGATGCTGTAACGTCAATAAACACAAACGTCCAGACATCGCTATTGCATAGGATTCTAGCCGGGACGCTTTACTCACGAGCTCTTTCGTGTGCCGAAGGCATATTCATTTTTGGTGGCTGACTCTCCCTGAACAACACCTGTCAATACATGTGTAAATTAAGACAGCAATAAATAAGACTTTCACCATGATTAAGACATTCATTAAGGTAAGCCTTCAACTCCAAGAATTTGGTGTCAGAGCTTAATGTTCCTCTCCCTGAGCAACAAATGTCGTAAATCAAGATGGCCATAATCAAGACATTCATACAGTAGAACTTTAACTTTAGGAATATAATTTAAGAGTTCAAGGTTTTATCAACACAAGTTTTCCAGTCGATATAAATGCTGAAAATGTTGATGGTTCCAAGTGTGCCTAATGTTTCAATAAAGTGAATGACATTGGCAACGTTGTCGCTCTTTGACCATGAAGCTGTCCTTCATATGGTAAGTTAATAAAATGTTGCCCTTCTAAAATTCAGAAATGATTTTGAGCGTTAGCCGGGACAGCCAAAATGTCAGTCAAGTCAAATGTCCTATAACTCTAAACAAGACACGTATTCCATTATAGTGCAATAATGTTTGCTTATGGTCACAATCAAAATTGCACCAACATTGAAATAACCAGAGAAAAAAAATATTGGTTTGAAAAACATGAAAATCGTACTTACCTTGGGCTGCAGCTTAAAATTACTAAGTGACTGCTAATTTTCAAATGTTCAACATATGCATTATAGAGCTTCAAGATGCTATAAAATACGATACAACACTCGTAATTGAACAAAACAAAAAAGGTTTAAATATGAAAAATATATCTTATAAATGTATTTATATTTATTAACAAAAGTGAATTAAACTTTTAAAGAAGAAAGTGCTGAAAAAGCAATTTACTTCTTACCAGCCTTGACAGCGGCCTTGGTGACCTTACCGGTCTTCTCAACCTTCTCAACAGACTTGATAACACCAACAGCAACGGTTTGACGCATATCACGGACAGCGAAACGACCGAGGGGAGGGTAGTCAGTATAGGCTTCGACACACATAGGCTTGGAAGGAATCATCTTGACAATAGCGGAATCACCAGACTTGACGAACTATTTAAATGAAAAACGGTTAGAATCATGTTGTTTATACTGTTATAATGATACTTTCCTTAGGGGCATCTTCCATCTTCTTACCAGAACGACGATCAATCTTCTCGACGAGTTCAGAGAACTTACAAGCAATATGAGCGGTGTGACAATCGAGAACGGGAGAGTAACCGTTGGAGATTTGACCGGGATGGTTCAAGATAATAACTTGAGCGAGGAAAGAACCGGCTTCCTTAGCGGGGTCGTTCTTGGAATCGGAACAGACGTTACCACGACGGATATCCTTGACGGAAACGTTCTTGACGTTGAAACCAACGTTATCTCCGGGAAGACCTTCAGTCAAAGTTTCGTGATGCATTTCAACGGACTTGACTTCAGTGGTGACAGCAGCAGGGGCGAAGTTAACGACCATACCAGCCTTGATAGTACCGGTCTCGACACGACCAACGGGCACTGTACCAATACCACCAATCTTGTAAACATCTTGGAGGGGAAGACGGAGAGGCTTGTCGGAAGGACGGCTAGGGGGATCAATAGCATCAATAGCTTCAAGAAGAGTCTTACCAGTCTTGGAACCAGCCTTGGTCTCCTTGTTCCATCCCTTGAACCAACCCATGTTGACAGATTCCTCCAACATGTTATCACCGTGCCATCCGGAAATGGGAACGAAAGGAACAGACTTGGGGTTGAAACCAATCTTCTTGATGAAAGAAGAGACTTCCTTGACAATTTCGTTGTAACGGGCTTCGGACCACTTGGTGGTATCCATCTTGTTAATAGCAACAATCAATTGACGGACACCCAAGGTGAAGGCAAGAAGGGCGTGCTCACGGGTTTGACCATCCTTGGAAATACCAGCTTCGAACTCACCAGTACCACCGGCAATGATAAGAATAGCACAATCAGCTTGAGAGGTACCAGTAATCATGTTCTTGATGAAATCACGATGACCAGGAGCATCAATAACAGTGACGTTATACTTGGGGGTCTCGAACTTCCAGAGAGCAATATCAATGGTAATACCACGCTCACGTTCAGCCTTGAGCTTATCGAGGACCCAGGCATACTTGAAAGAACCCTTACCGAGTTCAGCAGCTTCCTTCTCGAACTTTTCGATAGTACGCTTGTCAATACCACCACACTTGTAGATCAAGTGACCAGTGGTGGTAGACTTACCAGAATCGACGTGACCAATAACGACGACGTTAACGTGAGTCTTCTCTTTACCCATTTTAATTAGCTATAATTCAACATAGTTTAGTATATTTTGTCGATGGATGGATGGATGGATGCATGGATGCATCTAGTAAAATTTACCTTTTGTTGTAGGAGAGAACACAAAAGGCCTGAACCCAGCAAGATATTTAAAGGGAAAAAAAAATTCAATTCAATTCAAAGTCACAAAAAAAAACTTTGGATAGCCGATGTCTTCAAAGTCACGCAGAAAGGCATAAATTTTTTACTTTTGGATCGAAAAATTGCTAGCGTTTGACGAATTCAATAAAAAGAGAAGCACAGTGTTCTATTGTATTACGGGCCAAAGTTTTTATTTAATTTCCCTTATTAACCTTCAAAAACCGATGGATCAATTTTTATACCAAATTTTTTATACATCTACCCAAATATTAACGTCGGCCCTACTTAATTGATTGTATTTATTATATTTACCTGTTCTTTCATTCTTTCATCTAATATATCCTCTAATCCACGTGCCTTGGATCCAAATAATAATCTGTTGGAAGCATCCCTGAAACGGACAATCCAAAAACTAATGCTCATAAACAGCAGAGTGCACTCAAATAAGATAGATCTCCAACTAAGCCATGTTCCTTTTTTGACGTTTAATCCAAGTACAGCCCACCTTGCCATGATATTGATTCGATTTACTGGACTTCCAACAGCCTTGTTGTTCGCTCTAACAATATTCATGTTTCTCGAGATAAAAATCAGTTCTCGAGGGAACAGTGCTTGATCCCGTAAGAAATGCTTTATACGTTCTTTCATTTGACTTTGTAATTCATACATATCCTTGACATCTATATCACTTATATGGACCGCCTTTTTTCCTGAAAAAGGCCGTTGTAATGTTATTGATGCAAACATGGTGGCATCATGTATTCCCCATTCCTCACAAATTTCTGTCATCTTTGGTATGTCCAACATGAATAATGCTTCCCACAATTTGCAATATTCCAATCTGAATCTATTGTATACCACTGAGTATATGTTCCAATTTCAATTTGAAACTTTACTTACTTCTCTGACTCTTGAATATAAAGTCCATGGTCAATCAAGACGACTTCGACTTGGTTCTTTTTATGCGGATGTTTTCTAACTAACACATTACCGGGGTGAGGGTCACCTATTATCATTTTTTATACCAGTAAGTATTCTATCTAGAGCCAGGGAAAAAATATAACATTACCATGAACAAATCCGCTACGAAAAATTTGACTTGCAAAGGCTTCAATGGCGGTTTTCATTGCTACTTTGTAATCGATACCTACCCTGTCTAAAGCGTCTACATCCGTTAGCTGGATACCTTCCACCCATTCACAAACCAATACTCGTTTGGACGTGTACTCATCATATACTTTTGGTACATATACTCTATCTTTTAAAGATTTTTCCTCTTGAAGATGCTTCCATGCTTTTTTAGCATTTCTATAATTTTTTTTTTTTTTTTTTTTTTTTTGAGTGTTTGTATTTTGATTTTTGATAATAGACTTTACCTAGCCTCATTTTCAAAGTCTGCCTCCATTCGCATGTGCTCTTCAATATAATCACTCGACCATGATAAAGGTAAATCAAAAACTTTCTCATATACTTGAAGTAATATCCTAAAGGCCCGCAAATCCCAGTTCATTTGTTTTTTAATTGCAGGTTTTTGTATTTTGACAGCAACAATATCGCCGTTACGTAATCTTGCTTTATGCACTTGGGCAATGGAGGCAGAAGCAATTGGCGTCATATCAAATTCTGCAAAAATTTCGCTTGGATGTTTTCCATTAAAATCTTCCATAAATACACGTTCCACGGATTCAAACGAGACAGCAGGAGCAGCATCAAACAATTTTCTGGCTCTAATTTGATAGGCGATTGGTAAGACGGCAGATTGGGTGCCAATAACTTGACCCATTTTTATGTACAGACCACCATTTTTTTCAAATACATCAAATATACGGTTAGCTACTCTTTCGTGCAGCTGTTCAATATGCAACGTATCTTCTGGTGAATATCCAGGTTTAAAATTAAGTTTGTAATCTATTGCCAATGCAACACCATTGTAAAATGTTCTGGCATTTCGACTAATTAGCTGCGCTTCTGAACGGGAATCGTAGTTATAGAGGCTGGTTGCTAAGAGACCTGTTCCCAAGCCATACTTTAGCGGTCTTGAGGAGAGAAGTTTTTTTGACAATAGAGACATGGTTTTAACAATGAAAGAGGATTTAAAATGGAAAACCTGGTAAATACAAGCTTTAAATTAAAAAGTATCCAATCGTTGATATCTTAATGCCTGCACGATGTGAATACAAATGGCAATTAAATTGTACGTCACTCAGTGGATTCCCCGCATTTTTGATCTAAAACGCCGCAAAGCCCCGCGTGAAGTACTCTTCCTTTCTTTATCAATTCGTTATTGCAATGGCAACCCGTAGAGCTTTGACGCTTCTTTCGCACAAAAGTAAAATAAGCTCATCTCTATTTCTAAAAGTCCAACCGAGGCTCCCCGTTTATAATAGTAGTAAAAGACTCTATACCAACTTTTCGGTACCTAGACAGCTACCAGCAGTACCTGAAACCACCAGTAAAGCTATTCATATTGAATAACTGAAAATTGTAAGCTAACAGATTCAGTAGCAAATAGTTCATCTCGTTCTAACAACCATGATCCGCACGACTCTACAAGGTAAAAAGCAGAATAAAATAAAAATTTAACTAATAACATTATTTAACATACATATAATAGAGCGGCAGAAATAAAAGACGCCAAGCTGATATTCAATCAAGCATGGAAGAACATTGAGGACCATTACGGCAGGGAGAATATCCATTTACCTCGCGAATTCATTTTCTTAATGGGAGCACCAGGGTATGTTTAGTCTTATCAGCGAAATAGGACATCTACTAATACATCTAAAAGGTCGGGAAAAGGGACTCACACTCCTTCTATTTTACGTGCACGTGGCATTACAAACCCTCCCATTTCTGTGTCGCAATTACTCCAGACGCCCGAGTGTAAAGAGTTGATAAATCAAGGCCAAATGATATCAGACAGATATGTAATTGAACTGATTTTACATGCCATGTTGGACTGTGACCCAACTGTCGGTGTCCTAGTTGATGGTTTTCCTCGTACGGATATACAAGTAGAGGCATTGAAGCTACTCCATGACCGTATGACGGAACTTCGAAGAGAATTTTGGGATACAGATAAAAGAGACCAATATCCGTAAGCGTGTATACAGCTTTATTTGATGTCTTATTTAACATTTATCCTTATTTAGTCGTCCTGTATTTCGCATTTGTGTTTTATATGTGGACGAAGAAATATCTGTCCAAAGACAACTTGCACGTGGTAGAATGATACGCGAGCATAACATCGAAGTAAAAAAGTCAGGACAAGGTGTATTTTGGGATGAGCGTGTAACTGATAACGATGAAAGTGTAAGTGGGTCTTTTCTATATAAACAAAGCCACTATGAATAACATATATTAGTTGATTCGTGAGAGATATTCAATTTTTAAGGCACATTATGGCTCACTATTGAAATTGTCTAAAATGTTTCCCTTCCGTAAGTCATATTAGATTCTAATTTTAGCTGTTATTAACATATTTGTAGACTTAATTAATGCGACTGGTTCAATTAAAGAAGTTTTGCAAATTATTTTGAAGGAGTTCGAATATCAGTCCTCGTTGGAACTAGATTCGGACACCTTTGACTCAATCTCTCATATACCGGTTGCCACACAGATTGGTATTCATGCTAGACAAGTAGGTGAAATAATTCGGCCTTATAACATTCGTTTACTCTTCTTTATTCTTAGGACCTCATAAGCAGATTGGAACATTATCAAGATACTGAACCCGATATGTTACACAAAGCTATCCGCTTTATAGATGATAACGTCATTCCCCAAGTGCATCGTCATTCAATCAGTGGACATGCAAACATTAGAACGTAGGTCGCTTAACCTTTTATACGTGACAGTATCTTACTTTTAAGCATAGTGAAGAGCCACTAATGGGTAAGGAGCACTTTGCTGCTATTGTTATGGATGTATTATCGGAGCGTGGTTACCATGTTTCCTTTGATCGCAGGCTGCATCATGTACCTACCAGTGTTGATTTGAAGACAGGAAAAATTGAGTTAGATACTCATCATATTTATTTATTGACTGTCGAGTATCCCAAGCACTATATCCGTGCTTTAGAGCAGAAATTTAATTAAAAATAGAACCAAAAAGATGATTTTCATAGTTACTGCAATTTACTTCACTAACAGCTACTCATTATCCTTGAAAGTAGTCACGTAATCTAACCTTTTGTTTTTTCTTTTTCTACATACTATGGTAGGAAGCCTGCTTGTTTGACTTTATATGTAGATGTATAAAAAAAACGGTGGATATTTACATATAATATAAAATAGCCATAAGTTCCAAGCTCTGCGAAGAACAAATTCCGAAGATTTCCACTTGCCATTCCTATAAAGTGTAAGTGTCGTACCAAAGATAAGCATGTATTTCCATGCCTACCTTTCATGCTGCTTCTCTTTACCCTTCTCGATTTGCTTTTCTTCGCCTTTCTTAAGCTTATTCTTGTCCTCTTTTTCTTCCTGCTCCTCTTTTTTGCCTTCTTCTTTAAGTCTTCTGATTTTATTATATTTCGAGGTTCCATGCAGTAATATATTAATCATGATCTCAGGTGCCCTTTGTCCATCTTGATACAAATTGAAATGTTCTTTGGCTGTATGTTTTTCATCGAAATTGTATAAAACATTGAGGTTTGTCAGCATATGCTGGGCATATATCTTAAAGTTGTTATTATTTGCTGTCTTCAATGAAGGGATTGCTGACTCGATTTGCGTAAAACCTTACATATCTTTTCTTTTTTTCAGAAGTTTTGAATATAACGTGGAGCCTGACAAGTGATAACACTATTTAGTTGTACAGCATATTATCTTGTGTTGGTTGCTATTGAGACCAATAGCAGCAGTATATACTGTTTTCCTACCAGGGTTTAGGAAACTTGGTTTATAAATGACTCTTCCACTTCTTCCAAGGTAAGATCTTTTACGCCCAACTCATGGTTTACTATTGTGTTGCTATTGTCATATTTGTCAGACCTTCTATAAGAAAGAAGATTGACGCAAAAACCATTTAATTGAACAATGTTTCCAAATAATACGTTACTTTGTCCATCAGGCAATAAACCTTCAATACTATGGGTGTTTAAAACTAAGTCAGGATTTCATGCCATCAATTGAGTGTATCTAATTATATTCATACCTGTATCCTAATACTTCGAAATTAATTATTCTATTAAAAAACAGAAGTTAATTCATATAACCTCTGATTTGGTAAAGTTTCTTTGACGAAAGAAGATAAGGCGTTTACGCTTATTTTTTTAAAGCGCCAGTGCATCGTAGGCTTGGTAAAATCGAGAAGAGTCTCGGAAGAGGTAGACCTTGAACATCAAATGGATGATATTGATTACGATTTTGTTCATATTGCTTTAATATATATTCCAAGCATTTGTATGCCTTTTCGGGAGTAGCTGACATCGAAGAGTTACCCTACAATTAATTACATTTTTCATTGTCTTGCCCTCTTGTTCTACTGTATTCTTTAGCAGGTCTATTGTCAAGCCTTCGGGTAATGAAATTTAGTTATGGACACTTTGGATCACCTTGGCATTCGTACTGATAGCAACACTCTTTTGAAATAAGTTTAATGGAATAAGGATCCATAACCGCTATGAAGTAAATATTGAGTAATCATATAATATTTTTCTTTTACTAACCACGAATATGTTTTGTAAACGATAATAAAAATACCTGAGAAGATGATCCTCAAACGCTTCTACTATACAATTTTGGTAGGTTGTACCCAATTCATCTAAAAACTGGGAGGTACCTGCTTGAAGTTTTTTCTTAAAAATAATATCCGCGTGATCAGTTTTGAATGGCCCCCAAACACTATATATATCAGCTGG
The DNA here is from genome assembly GCF_025094135.1 of Mucor mucedo. Taxonomy (NCBI): domain Eukaryota; kingdom Fungi; phylum Mucoromycota; class Mucoromycetes; order Mucorales; family Mucoraceae; genus Mucor; species Mucor mucedo. The sequence goes on along the minus strand of NW_026252300.1, from coordinate 387,199 downwards.
CATATTTGTACTAGTTGTTATTCTTTTAGCATTTAATTGGAGGTATCAACTATGATAATTTATGTCAGAAAAAGAAAGGACCAAGCTATGAATAAAGACACTCACCATCACCAGCAGTTGGTGGGTTGAAAAATTTACATCTAAAATAACTTCTAGATATGTGGCGAGTCTTACCACAATCTTTACAGATAATAGTAGTAAAAGACCCATCTTTTTAATAAATTTATTAGCTTACTAAATCTTGTAATATTTTAAAAAAATTGAATTTCAGGAAAACACTATACTACAAGCTTAAAATTCGGAGGCGTGCTCTTTCTTCCAGTTAAGCCACACCTTCTTTAACCCAGTTTTCAACTCTTCGTTATTGAATATGGCATTAATAGAACGATAGGATATTTCAAACAATTCATTCCGGGACAGGTTGAATGTTTCACCAGCAAGCCTGTATTCATTGGATGCTTCTGAGAAGAAGACCCCTTTATCGTCGGTCTAAATAAGATAAAAACAAATATTATTACAAATGCTATCTATTAGATTTTTTTCTCTCTTACACATAAGATGAAAGGGTGGTTATCGTTCAGAAGCTCTTTGATATGGTGCTCCTTGAGGGCACTGGTGGTCTTGCAAACAAGGTTTGAGGTCATGCATATTTCGACAGGAATATTTTCTTTGTAGATCACCTGTCTACAGTAATCATCCAAAAATGTTGCGTGTCCCAGTCTGTCGGGTTTAATAGACAAGACATCAGGAGCCTCACCGAGGTTTTCAATTACTTCGTTAAAATGAATAGTAAGAGGAAAACCATTTTCCTTTGCTCTTTCAAATGCAGGTCTTAAATTGTTAAAAAGACCCACTTTGACATCACCACAGAGATCGATACCTACGATACCACGAGACTGAAAGGCCAAGGCTAAATCAACAACTTCTTGAGCCTCCTCTAATGTATTACGGCGATCAATAGAGATAATAAATTTGACGATAATATCAGCTCTGGGCTCTTCGACAACAGATAAAACGGCCTCAAGATAAGATATTTTAGTCATGCCTTTTTGTAAAGAGAAGACATGTGTGTAAAAAGAAAGAAAAACAATTTTATTTAAATAAAATCCGCAAGAAAGTAGAATCCTTATATAAAAGAGCCTTCTCTGTTAAGCTTACCTGTTTCATCGTTCTTTCTCGGAGTAGATCTTAATTCCAAATATTTAACACCATCCTTAGCGAATTCGTCTATCGTTTTTCTAGTGGCGATTCGGACGCTTTCTTCGTCATCAGTCAACTGGTAAATGAATTTAAACAATGGAAAAAAGCTGCCTTAAAGATTAGTTTGGTTTTTAGAAGTGCTTTTTTGTTTATACCTATCCATTTCCAAAGAGTCTGGGATTCTGAATTCTGCAAGCTCAGGTTTCTCAGCCTTTTTGCGTTCTACCAACTCACGCATGGTGGCAGGACTCAAACTGCCGTTAAGATGAGCATGAAGTTCAACTTTGGGAAGTTGAACACAAAATTCAGCCAAAGAGGACGCCATAGGCAATAATATAAAGGGGTATTACATTTGCTGCAAGGCAAAGTCGGGTATTTTGCTCTGTGATTGAAATTCCATGTATCGTGACAACAATCACACATCAGATAAGCCACCCAGGATAAAAACCAGCAGCTGTGGTATTGCCCTTTTCAAAACGATATTCTGCCAGGATATCCGAACGTTCTAATTCAAGTTGAAAGTGTTAAACGATATTTACTTTTTCATTTTTTCTTAAAAGTTATACTATCGACCTAGTGTCGTGCTAAAATCGAATAGGTTCTAAACAGATGAAAGAATCCTGCGTTGATTACATGTTTTCTTGAATTTAAGATTGCAACTCAGTTCATTTTTATATTTTGTGTATCTTTAAATTTACTTTAGTTTTTCCTTCTTCTTCTTTTCTTTTTAACTTAATTTTTTTAAAAAATGGCATTAGGTTTCGGTAGCAAGAAGACTAAATCATCGGAGGATGAAACCCCCACTAGTAATGACGTCGATAAACTTTCCATGAAGAACTTGGATACTGCGGAAAAGAGTCAATTTGGTGAATTCAAAGAGTTTTTAAAGGTTGTCATTAGTTTCACAGGTGATCTTTCTTCTTTGACCTGTCCTGCTTTCTTTTTGAACGGACTTTCATTATTGGAATATGGGTAAGCTGGGATTGTATAATGGGTTAATTGTATACTTAATTGTCTTATATAGTACATATTGGGGTGATCATCCTTCGAGCTTCACGGCTATTAGTCAGGCCAAGTTACCTGAAGGTAAAATGACAAGGGTAGTAAACTATATTTTATGTTTATTGACAAGCATAAATGTAGATCGTCTTTTGGCTATATCCAGATGGTTTATCTCCACTCTTTGGGGTAGTTATGCCTCTCGTTGTACGAATGGTAAATATGAAAAGAAACCCTATAATCCTATTTTGGGCGAACAATTCTTTTGTGATATGGGCGATGCCAAGTGTGTCTGTGAACAGGTCGGTCATCACCCTCCTATTTCCGCATTTTATTTGGAAGATGAAAAGGCTGGTGTTTCTTTAAATGGTCACAGTAAGTTTTTAAAACAGTTACATATTTGAAAAAAATAATAAACTAGTTTTACAGGCGGACAAAAGTCAAAATTCAAGGGTACTTCCATTCGAGTTGAACAAGTTGGCAGAGCTGTCTTATATCTCAAGCATTATGATGAACAATATATGATTGACTTCCCCGACCTTCTGATTCGTGGCGTGCTTACAGGTGGTGCATTTATTGAATTGGGCGGCTCTTGTACTATTATTGGATCTAATAATACAAAAGCAGTAATTGAATTTGTTCCTAAGCCATGGTTTGGTGGAGAGTATAATCATATCAAGGGTTCACTTTATTCTGATGGTAAAGTATATTACAATTTATCTGGCAGATGGAGCCATCAGTCCTTTTATAGTAAGGCTGGTGATGCTTCCGGCACCAAAGAGCTCTTATTTGATGCTGAGGCTGAACCTATGGCTGAACGTATTACTGCTCCCGTACAAGAACAAAAGGAGATTGAAACACATCGTGTTTGGGGCCCTGTGACTGAGGCTTTAAAAGAAAAGAATTTCAAGGTTGCTAATGCTGAAAAGTCAAAGATTGAGGATTGGCAGCGTGGTATTCGTAAGGAGCGTGAGGTAAATAAAGAAGTTTGGGAACCAAAACTGTTCAATTTTGAAAAAGATGTCGATGCTGAAAATGGCGGTGATTACCAAAAGAAGAACGCTGGATTAAAGACCAGTATCGACTCCAAACATCACTTAGATGCTGGTGCTTGGACTTACAGCAAATCTCTTCACCTCCGTAAATAGTTGATAAACATACAATAATCGCTTAATAATTAATACCACATTAAATTCAGACAAATTAAAATAAAATAAAAACAAAGGTTTAAATTTAGTTATCACAGTATGATTGTTTGTATTACAGAGGCTGATGCTGCTTACGCTTTTAAGATAGTATCTTGCTGTCAAACGTCTTTACTACAACAGCATTTTTGTGTCAAAGTGTAGTATATCTGTAGTTAGAAGTACTCCCTGTTTATTAAAGTCATACCTTCCTGTCGGAAAAGAACTTTAGAGATACATATGCATAATATTTGCTTCATGAATTAAGTAATATGTCCCACCCAAAAAGCAACGTATCAATCCTATCGATGCGTTTTAGAATATCTACCCTCGAACATGTGCTGTCGACACAAGGCATATTATACAGAACTAAAGTCTTAATATACTAGATGGATATTATATATTATCTAGCAGCTATCCCAGTACCACTCACCAGATGAATGCTTACTAAAGGTTTAAAAAAGTGGTGCCACTCAAGCAGTAAATAGAGTGGTTAAATTATTTTTCCGGCTTTTTTTGTTTTTGTTTTTTTTTGTGGCTGCGCTGAAGTCAACTAAAAAAAACTCTTCTAGCCTCAACTGTAAACAAAATGTCCAAAGAGGTTTCTTTAAAAGACTTTTATAACAACCCTGAAATTGAGGAAGAAGATCAAGATTCTGAGCAAGATTCCGACTTTGTCCCTGAAGGTAAAATATCTTGATTGTAATAAAGGAGTCTATTTAATAAAGCAATGTATATAAATCAGATAACGAGAGCGATGCAGAGGATTTTGTTGAATCAGAGGCTGAAGATGAAGAAGAAAATACAACCAATGATAAAAAGAGAAGTTTACCTGTAGAATCAGCTACTGAAGACGCGACTGTTAAAAAATCGCGAATCGACGCTATCTGGGCAGATATGAACCAACCTCAAAGCAAAAACAAAGTGAAGGAAAGTGTGCCTGAGCCAACAGAACCTGTTGTGGAAAAAAAAGTAAACGAGATTAAGAAAAAGTCAGTGATGCAAAAAAGGCCTCGATCGTCACTGTCTTCTTTGGTATCCCAATACAATATTAAAGAACCAAAGATGAATACTCTTGACAAAAGTAAGTTAGACTGGCAAGGATATGTGGATAGGGAAGGTATCCGGGATGACCTTAAGTATAAAAATAAAGACGGTTACATGGAAAAAGTCGCATTCCTTCAGCGTGTGGATGACAGGAGATTGAGTCAATTAAAATCTGGCCAAAAGAAGGAAGGAAGCAAGAAATAACGTGCTTGGATTGATTGGTTGATATTGATCTATGAACAAAGCCGCTCTTATTTGCTTTTGGATAACATGACATGCATATAAATATATTCCATTCAAACTCTGCATTACTGACTTTTTCTGACTATAAACTTTCATAAGTATTGTGAGTACACGTAAAAAACATCATTGCCAAATGTCTTAAAATAGACATTAAAACCCCCTATATATATTTACAGTAAAATTTCTTTTTTTTTTTGAACTCTTTCTTTCTTCCTTTTTTCTTTTTTTCAAAGGTAGAAAAACACACACTCGGATGCGCCCAGTTAAAATACTTTTAAACAGTATCATACTACTTTCATCAGTAGTATATGCGCAGGAAGCTCAACCTACAACCGATGGACCATCCAACCCACCTGGAGTAACTGGAAACGTACATTATGCAAATTTGATGAATGCTTCTTTATGGTTTTATGAGGCACAAAGAAGTGGAAAATTGCCATCCAACAACAGAGTAGCATGGTATGTTATTTTTTATCTTTATCTTTTCCTTTATTTTTTACCTCGGTAAAAAGGGAAAAAATATTCCATTTAGTGTAGCATGTCGTACACTATGGTGCAAGGTGTGATTATTCCCGATTTTTTAATTTCGTCATATATATTTCTTTTCATAAAGGCGTTCAGACTCTGCCTTAAACGATGGAAGTGACAACAATGTCAATTTAGTTGGTGGTTATTATGATGCTGGGTAACAATTTATTTTTGCAATGACATACTAAAATAGAAATATTTACCAGTTTTTTTTTTTTTTATTAATAGTGACTATTTAAAGTTCACCCTACCATTGTCATATTCGTTATCAAGTCTTGCCTGGAGTGCTGGTGTTTGGTTTGACGGTTATCAAAAGGCAAACCAAGTAACTTATTTACGAGATATGCTTCGATGGGGTACTGATTGGCTTATCCAAGCACATCCCAATGCAGACACTTTTTATGTCCAAGTAAGATTAAGAAAAACAAAATATCTGTACATTATACTTATACATCCATAGGTCGGTGATGGTAACATTGATAATAATTATTGGGGTAAGAATTTTTATGCACTTCATTATTGCTGAGCCTCCTATTTATAACTGTCGTTTTTAATTTAATAATAGGTCCCGACACAAACATCCCAAATCCTCGCCCGTCGTACCAAGTCAATAGAACAGCGGTCGGTACGGACGCCGTCGCTATTTCTGCCGCCGCCTTGGCATCAGCCTCTTACTTGTTTAGGAACAATTTGAATGATACCAATTACGCTGATCAATTATTATCCCAAGCCGCATCATTATTTAGTTTGGCTGATACTGCTCAGCCTAGAAACGTTTATGTTAATGCAATTCCTGCTATTGCTGACTTTTATGCATGTAACAACTATACCAGTCAGTTGACTTATGCCGCCCTTTGGATGTACAAGGCTTCAGGCAACGAAACTTATCGTACGATGGCCTCAAACTATTTCGATCAGTTTCAACTGGCCAAAACTCCCGTCGGTGTCATGGATTGGAGTGACCAAACAAATGCCGTTTTCGTCCTTGGTGCTGAATTGGACCCCACAAACACTAAATATGCCACCGCTGCCAAGAATGTCTTGGACACAATCATCGACAGTAAATCAGGTTCCCCCTGTACTTTCACTAATGGCGGCCTTTTATGGTGCGACGGCTATAGCGATTCTAACTCCGTTGTCCCATCTCAAGATATGTCTCTTTTGGCTTTACTTTACAGCAAAACCGATAGCTCAAAGTCGGATGGTTACACCAAATTCGCTATGAACCAAGTAAACTATTTACTTGGCAGTAACTATATGTTGACACCTTATGTCTGTGGTATCCATATGAATTCTCCTCGTAATCCTCATCATGCCGGCGCCTCTGGTGGCACTGATATTGGTAACATTGATTCTTCTCCTGCTGTCGAAAAATATATCCTTTATGGTGCTATCGTTGGCGGACCTGATAAGAACGATAAGTTTTATGATATTCGTGACGACTATCAGCAAACTGAAGTTGCCCTTGATTATAATGCTCCTTTCCAAGGTTTGGTTGCCTATCAATTAAGTACTGGAGCTTCTGATCCTCCTTATGTCACTATCACCGATCCCAGACCTCATGTTGAACGTACAAAGAAGATGGAAGGATGGCTTATTGCTGTTATTGTTATTGTCGTCTTATTTGTTGTAGCACTTACTTCTTACATCTGCTGGTGGAAACGTGGATGCGGTCTCTGTAATAGAAGAGGAAACAGTGGTTACGGAAAGGCTGTTGCCGCTTAAATGTACACTCCTTTATCTCTTCTCATTCAATGTATATCATCTCCCTTTTTTATTACACACACATATATACACACACACACACTATTCATTGTAAATTGTAAAATAAAAATTATAAAATAGTTACACAGATTCTATTGTAATCTTATTCCTTTCGAATACGACAAAGCAATTTATAATGTCACATCTGATCAAGTGGGACTACTTTAAGTTTGTTGCCAACGTTTTTTTTTCTAATTACAAATTATAGATGGGTATACGATTTTTCGATAACTAATTAATACAAAAGAAATTATGATAGGTAGTAAGATATCTCATCCAAAACTCAAAATGTCAGCATCCTTCAATCACTATGACATAACGTATAAATGTGCTGGTATACTCATTTAATACGTATCCTGTTGTTCTGCTGTTTAAGCTGTCCTGTTCCAAATCCGACTTTTTTTTTATGCGTCGCCGGTACGAACTTTTCGTGGTTTAATGCACATCCAATTATCGGGTATAACTTACCCTCTGATACTTTTCTACGTCTATGTTCAAAACCGATGAACTCGAGGTATACCTGTTATTTAACGGAGCTGAGAGTTCATAAACAATTTATATAAAATACTGTCGGTATATAATTTATACTAAAGATTAGAAACACTTCTCTTTTCTCTGCTAGCGAGATGACTAAGTGACAATATGCAAAACAATAAATTTTTATTATGTTTATCTCATATTATTTTACATTGAAATAAAAATACTTTTTAAGTAACGTTAGTGGCTAATTTAGCCTTATTTGAGAGCATATCATATTAATTTTTAAATTTAGTAAAGTTTTATAGGTAATCATTAGACTATAATGACCTGTTGAATAAAATCGAAGTTCGCCTAGCCAAAGTGTTTTGTGGAGAATAATTGCAATAGAACAAACGCTTTTTCTGTTTGACTGCAAGCATATGTTAGCAAGGTCAGATATTTAGATTCACTGATTACACAACCAGCTGAAAATTTTAACCTTCACGCTTATTATTTACTATTGTGGACAAAATGTAAAATGAATTTCCGGACAAACATTACCTGTAATGATCTTAATTCTTAAAAAGATACCTTGTTTGATACGGCTATACGGTAATAGAACATCTTATTAGGCTTATTGTTTAGTTTCTTTGGGTTTAATAGCCTCTGGTCTTCCTTCGCCTGACCAAATCGCCTTTGATATAATCATCATATTTCTGGCAGCATTCACATCCCTTTGTCACATCTTTCACATTTTTGGCAGCAAAGAACTCCACTACCCTTGAAGCCGGGAGTTTTAATCACCTTCTTTTCATAAAAATAACATTATCTGCATACTGGAATAAGAGTATGCGAGTAGTATTGGCGGGATAAAGGATATTTCTTTAAATAAAATAGAGTTTAGTAAAGAAGGTCTTTATAATTGCGAGTTGAGTGAGCACCGCAGCTAGTTTAAACAAGAGCTGAACTGTTAGAAAATAGATTTAAGTATAGCTTATATGCTTATAAATAAAAGATACAATGATAAAAATGTAATCAAGGGATCAATCAGAATGATAATAGAGCTGAATAATATATAAAACTAATAAGTCAAAGTGTTAAAATATGAGTAAAATAATAGATGAGGATTTTTATTTAGGAGAAATCTTATGGATGCTTATAGTGATGGACGTATAATCCAGTCACTGAAACTAAAGGGATTGGGGAAATTTATAGAAGAGATTGAGGTAATTGCGCCTACTAAGAGGTCACAGATCTGAGGATAAGAAAAAGATGAAAAGAAGTAGTTTTGACAGGTGCAAGCCCGAAAAGGTGTATTGCACTTTAGTAGGTGTTTAAAAAGAAAGAAAAATTGGAAATGCGCTCGATTTGTCGCATAACAATACTTTGGATGATTTATATTTGTCAATCGTGATAGCGATCAACTCAACTGCAGCTTGATAGTTGGCACCTAGATTATCTTATAATACCTCCTTTTTAAAAGGATTGTAATTGGGGCAATCTTTGGACCTTTGTTTATGGCCTGTTTGTTTGCAACTTCTACATACTTCGACTGTCGGACCCGAGTCAATCTTTCACCTCTTCGCCTGACTTTTTTCAGATTTAACAGTAAAACTTTGCTTTCTTTTTTTGGTAGAGGAGGAGCCCACTTTAAACATGTTAAAATATAGCACTACAAACAGTAAATAACATCACAAAACTACCATCATATGCAGAGGCTTCTCTGTAGAACAAGCACTTGAAGTATTTTTTGTTCACATGCCCTTCTTCATGGCAATCTATACAGGTAATTTCTGTAAAATATATACGTTGAGTCTATGTTATTCGTTTACTTGTAAAGCTTTACCTTTGAAATGATCGTCATCTTCTTTTGTATTTATTTTAGATAGAACGTCTCTTTTCTTCTTAATAACAACTTTTTTAATCATAGAGAAATTGAAAAAAGTAAAATAACATTTAACCACAAGTTCGGTTTATGTCTAAAAGAAAAGAGAGGCATCCAAACCATACTTTATAGATAAAATAAACTGTTTTTTAGCCGATAATGTTAACATGTTTTGAATGCGGTAGCTTATCATTGCTATTTTTCTGGGCGATTAAAAAGTGATTATGGGTTTTCCCTTTTCTTCAATAAGATCGCTGTATAAATATTATCGATGATGCTACCCTTCTAATTTATTTAGACGTTTAAGCTTGTACACGACATTTAATACTGAAATGAAAAAACGTTTTCTATGATAAGAGCTCAACCCACTTAGAGCTGTCTACTTTAGCCTCCAAGTAGAGATATTAAACATATTTAAGGGTACGTTTTCATTTTTTTTTGTAATAATAATCCTATGCTAACATGCGTTTCATTTTATTTTTAGTTCCCTTTTTCGTGTTTTGAAAATGTAAGTTCCATCATCCTTTTCTTATATACAGGCAATTAACATCATTCACGTATTTTTAGTATAATTATTTTTATTCCAGCAAGGTAAAGAAAAATTATTGCTACTTTCTCTGGATTGTTTTACTTACCATCATTATTATTATTTAGCTATACAATGTATAAGACTGTTTAGGCCGTTTAAAAGGTAAGCCCATCATTTAGCTTAAGTGTTAAACAAAACATTAGCATGTCTTTTGTGCAGTCAGCGCTTGATTATCAAATGCCTTTAGTAGAAGCAAATCTGTTTTGTCTTTACCGGCGTTTGCTGCAATACGCTCATCAATTTTTTGCCAACACATGCTTTTTACGGCGTTGTCATCATTTTAATAAACTATTTCTTTTTTGGCATTTTCGAGTTCTCAACAATATTCTATTTTTACACTTTTTGAAATTTTGGAGCAGTGTTTATTTGTTTACTCGTGTAATTGTTGTGAATTGCACTAAAGCCAAAAAGGAATATTTCTGCTCGTTCGTTTTTTGAAAAAAAAAAAGCTGAGATTTTCAACTGGTTGACTAGAAGTTTGGGATGATGTTTGAAAATGTTATTATGTTTTTTTTTCGTGGATTATATAAGTGTAATAGTAATAAGTGATGTATATATATGAAATAAAAAGGAAAAAATAGGAGAGAATAGAAAGAAAAAAAAAAGTGCGATGAGCGGTTCTTATGAATGAAGAAAATCTGTACAAAGGATAAATAGTTTCAAGAGAAACCAATAAGAAAGGATGACGGCGGGAATTAAAGGGATCTCTTAATGGGCAAGTAGAAAGTATTAACGAATAGAGGATATGTCTACATGATAGATGACAAGTTATTAGTGGAGTTACCACGTTGCTGTTGTTGCTGTTGTTGCTGCTGCTGTTGTTGTTGCAGTTGTTGCTGTTGCTGTGCAGCTGCAATTGCCATTTGAACAGCCGTTCTATTTTGATTGGTGGAACCATTGACAACAGCTGCCATATTAGCCGCAATCATTCCGTTTGCCATAGCAACTGCAGCTTGTTGTGGTGTCATTCTGGATCTGCTGGTTTGTCTCTTTAGAGGATGGGGAGAGGATCCTGGCGAAGAGGGCCTACTACTTGTATTTGAATTACTCTCCAAAGAGGCGGCACCAGTAGCAATAGATAATCTTTGAGAGGACGCAGCGGCGGCAGCGGCAGAAGCGGCAGCAGCAGCAGTAGCGGCAGCAATAGCAGCTTGATTAGCTCTGGCGGCTTGTATGTTCATCATATTCATTGGTGTTAGAAAAGGTATTGTGACAAGACTGCGGAGTTCTATTTCGGAAAGTAGCTGTGTTCTGTGCCTCAGATAACTGTAAAAAAAAAAAAGTCCGGGTAATCAGAATAAAATTTCCTCTCTTTTGCTTTTTCTTCTTTTGTTTACCTATCGTCCATTTCATCTACTTCCATATCAGAATCTTCTTGACTGGAATCCGAATCAAAATCATATCTTTTCATAGCATTTCTTTGGTAATCAGTATTCATGCCAGGTTTTGTCTTTCCGGTGGTTGGTTTCTTATAGCCAGCACGATCGATAAAGATACGGCCACCACGACCAATGCGTTTTCTGTAACGGATATTTGATGATAACGGTTGGAAGAATTGAGAAGATAATTTCATTGGGAATGGTTGGTAAGTGCACTAACAGCAAATAATTATAAATGTTAATTCTGTTCAAGTGTTAAATTATCTATCGGTCTTACCTCTGTTAGATCCTCATAGGGAGCGTCTGCCAACTTTTTACGAGCCAAATCAGCTTCGATGGCCAACTGTGTTGGAGTCTTTTCAACTCTGTTTTCATCTCTTTTGAGGCGATGCAAGGGAATTTTAATAGTTGCACTATTAAATAGGGTAAGTCAAACATAATAGGAGTTGTATAAACATTTGTATAAATATTTACCCAGAACCAATAGATGATCTACGCTTCTTTTTCGATGGAAGTAACAGGTCTTCATCTTCTTTGATACCCAAAGTGCGTTGATATTCGCGTAATTTTGCTTTTTTATCAAAGACAGTATGTTCCAGCACCATGCCTTCCTTTCTAATTTTCTCTCTGCGCAACACCATTTCTAACAAATTTCTAGCCATTTCCATTTCAGTTCTTAATTTGCGAAGTCTCTCCAATGACTGTTGATCAGTACGTCTGGTTTTACGCACAGGCTTTGTTTCGCGACGACGGAAACAGACATAGGGATCCACCTCGTTTTTCGATATTTCTTCATACTTCAATTCAGGTATAATAGGGTTACCGTGTCTGTCTTGTTTACGCTTAAACCAATGGGCGTAAATGGGCTCAAGTAAAGATGTCGGGCGAGAAAGTAAAAAGGAGGATTCAGGGACCATTTCCATAAAGCTACTGAAATCAGGGATATGCTGGGGATCCTAATATAAAGTATGAGCAAGTTTAAAAATGTAAGTTTACATATGTATACATACATATAAATGTATATATGTAAATGAATGGACTTACCAGATGAAGATGTGGTAATTTATCTTTTGTTATGGATTCAAATTGATACATAATTTTCTCAAAATCATCTTCAGATAATGTTGTATGATCTGTATTGAATTTATTTAAAAAAGTTTCATCCAATTCATCCATAACATAAGGACAGCCACAGGTATCTTCAACAGTTGAAGAGAATCGAATTAAGGTAGAGGGTTCTTTATATTTTTTTTTATATAATGATTCATATACTTTATGATCAATCACATTGGAAGCATCTGGAATTGGGATGTAACTTTCAATTTTAGCACCAGTTGTTACGGCTGCCTGGTGTGCCGAAATTGCGGCTTGTAAATCATGCTATCAATGAAAAAAAAAAAAAAAAAAATTGCGTAAATTTCCTAACCCACCCCCATGTATAATTTGTATTATAAAATGGTACATACCTCTTCCTCCTCTTCTTTTTCAACACCTGTTTCTATTTGAGGTGCTGAACGCTGAATATTAGCTGGGTCAACAAGGTCAGGAAGTTGTGACTCTTTAAATATAGGAAGAGGGATCTTTGGTGAAAGCTTTTTTACTCGAAATCGAGAGACCATCTGAACAGGCATTAAAAGGATGGGGGTAATAAAAAAAAAAAAAAAAAAAAAAAAAAGATTGCGAGAAAATAAAAAAAAAAGTATATATATAGATGTCGTTGAGAAGGTTGTATAAAATATATAAAACCTAGTTTTTCTTCAAGTATATAGTTATTTTTCCTTGAAAAGTTGACTTGTGTATTCTTCCTTAGAGTAAGTCTTTTTTGTCTCTTTTTTGCTTTTTATTTTTTCCTATAATTCTTGGCCGTATATTTTGTATTGTAAAATAAAAATCAGAATTTATTGGTCAGGGTTCAAATTGCTTTTTTGATGACATCACTTTTTTTTTTTTTTCAATTCTATGGTTTTCACCATCCGCCATTTGTCAGCATGCGATTATACCTACTTGTACTTCAGAACGATACACTCGAAATAATATTCATTCATACTATTGAAAGTGATATTAGATATACTTTCAAGCAGATTTGAAATTAAATTCAGATAGACATATGTTTTTTCTCCATTCAACACAACTCCAATTTTCAAAATTATTGTGATTGGATAAGACACTTTAATAAAAATCCTGTTATAAAGAGTGTCTGATTCCTTGATTATAGTATTCGATATTTTTGGTCGTTCAATTTACAATCTGTGGATTGACTTTCAACAGTCAATGCATCTTTTTTAACAGCATAAGATATATGTTTAAGCCTATCATACAAAACAAGAAAGAGTCGATTTTTTATTAAGATAATTGGAAAATACAAAGAAAATAATCCATTGAAAGATTAGAAAGCATAAAAAATGTATCTAATCATGGTATTCGCTTTTGTTATTAGACTTCCAAAAACGAGGTCATACCAGCAAGCTATGCTATAAGTGTACCTTTTAACAAGATTCACCTGTGAGCGACTGTAAGAGAAATGCATCATAGATTTCTTTATATGTCTAAAACATAATCGCGAGTATTGAAACTTTCCACCATCTGCAGGGAGAAAAAAGGAAGCAAAAGGATAGTAACAGGAAAAAAATAAGGAACTAGAGACAAAGGTTTGACACAGGTTTTTCGTCTGATGATGTCTGTAAAACCTGTAGGCAAGTCAGCTATAAACTGATGCGTTCTTCTGAATGTCTGATAACAAGAAGTATCGAAAGAAGCCCTTGGAACCCAGTACAAGGCAACTTCCTTTGACAGCTTCAAACAGCGAAGACTTCCAACAGTTGCTAAAAAGAAAGGATATACCCACATCGAATGGCCCACGTCATTTAATAGTAATCGCTACATGGTCTACGACCTACTATCTGTCTAGATTGTCAAAGTTTTAAGGATGATAACAAGTAATCTTTATCTGAAAACATCTAATTCTTTTGTCTGATTTTTTTTTTGTGAACCGCATGTCTGAAAACTGTAGACAAGTCACATATTATATTTACATCAACTGGTTTATTTTTAATATCAAATAAGATAGCATTAAACAGATCCTGCATCATCTTCCCCTTCTGAAGAACCTTGAGCATCAGAATCAAATTCTTCTGGTACATCACTATCACTATCAGGGGCAAAATCCTCATCAGCTAAAAGAAACATTAACTATCTTTGCATAATAAAAGGATAGATTTGTAACTTACGACTTTCATCCTCATCATCTGCACCAGTACTACCGCCGAGTCCAGGAGCACTTCTGCCCATTGATCCAGACATATCAGTTCTACGCTTCTTTCTTGCATCAAATGTTTCGTCCTCATCATCGTCATCATCATCCAATTCAGCAAGATCAGTGTACGTCATAACAACATCCTCGTTACCTTCACTCTTGATCTTGATCTTCTTTTGTTTTAAGTAATCCTCAATATTCGCATATTCTTCTCTGTTAATACTGGAGAATTGGATGTCATTACCACTCTTCATATTAAACTTCATATCAAAGGTACGAGAACTACCACCCGATTGACCGACACGAGAGAATGTGACCACACCAATTTCGTTTAAAGGAATGAATGTAGGAGGCTTTGGAATAAACAACAAACTCTTTTCTAATGGATAAAGGAAACCTTCGTTTGCCTTCATTGAGCATTTTAAAGCATTTGCACCGTGATGACTTCTATAGCTACCGGGTACAGTCACCTTTCTATTTGTCAATGCTCTGAATACGTTACTGACGACTTCGTATGTGGGTGCATCGTAATGCTTTTGAAGTTTATTTTCATATTTTTCATCCAAAGCTGAATCCTCCAAATTCAATTCAACATCAATTTCTTCTTCACGGACAAATTGGAAAACAAGGAAAGGATATTTCGTTTGACCTTGTCTAAGAGGAGGATCTAAACCAATCTGTAATTGCTCTGTTAAAAAACATTACAATATAAAAATCCAAAAAGCACAACTTTACCACAAACAAGACATGGACTTCATCAGGCTTTAAGAGTAAAAACAACTTGATGATATTCTTATAAAGAATTTTATAATCATAAGTTTTACCACGAAGACGGAGGAAATCTTGATACATATCAATGTTGTAACGGCCACGAGGAGTAAGGCATAATGCTTCTTGGAATTGAACAATGTTTTCAGTCGTCATTTGGCTGAGCTCCAACTTGGATTTGACATTCTCATAGAATACCATATCAGCATTCACTTCCTCTTCTTCATCATCCTCGACATTAGTATCTTCTCCTGTTGTTTCCTTTGCAACTGTACCAGGAATATAAAATGTAACGTCCATCAATTCATCAATGTCCTTAGGATTAATACCGTCGGGTGCGGGCTGTCCAGGATCAACAAAATTGATAGCAACTTCATTCTTACCCGGCTTGTTAGTTGCAATAGCCTGTGCAAGAGGTAATTCAAACATGGTCTTATTCGTGACATTAAAGTTGAGATTGGAGCCTGCGAGCCGTAATTTAGTATTCCCTCTCTTTTCCACTGCTAACATTTGAATTCGTCATTACCTTGGAAATCAGCCTTTCCCCAATTCCAACCCTTAACACTAACTTCTTTCACTTCTACGGTAAGCTTATAGAATGCCTTGATGGCTTCCTTTAATTCCTCCAAATCCTACAATCAAAAAGAGGTTTAATGTCCCTAATGCTGAGCGAATATAACGAAAAATACATACATCAGGTTTGAATCCGTCAAACTTCAAAACTGTGTTATCCTTCTTCAAGACACGAAGTTCAAATCCTCTAGCTGCTCTGGTCCAACTCATTTTCTTGAGCTCATCGGTACCCACAATAATGGTACGATCACGAGTACCTTTCCAACCAAGTCCGTTTTGAGACAAACGAAAACGCCCTGCATCGGGCTGGAGACCACAATAAATTACGTTAAAATCAACGTTCTTTTTGTCAGACATGATTAAAAAACGTATTTGATAGAAAAGTGATTAAAATAAAAAAAATATTTTTTTTTTGTTAGACGCGTTTTGGTTTAAACCCAGTCTATTATGTGCACTCGAAACAAATCAATGTTCCATCTTAAAGCGGCCTGTGATTCACGAATTAGACATCACAGCTCATTATTTTACAATATAGCATTAGAAGCAATTACTTTTAATCTGTATGTACAAAGGGCACATTAATAATATCTCATTCGCATTTTTTTTCTGGCAGGCAAGCTCGTCTGGAAGTTATAATGATCAGTTTAAAATAAATTTAGTCCTCTTTAAAAATAGTAATTAATTCCCCAATCCACTTCTATGAAGAGAAATTGTGTTTTCTACGGTGATATCCAGGTTAAATAATTTTGATACCGGATTGACCACCGCAGTCATATTCTGTGATCTCAAAGCGAAATAAGTGCTATGCCAGGGAAGGTAAATGGAAATAACATTCTCAAATAATAAAAACGCTATTTTGGAACTTGAATTCCAAGGTTAAATTTTTCTCTTTCGCAGCTAATGTTCAAACAGTTTGAGTGTGCAACAATTGGTTAATTCGCTCTTAAAAGTAATACGTCGATACAATAGTTATATTATCTTGTTTATAGCATTTGATCAGATTGTATATTTGGCTGTTAAAAAAGAATTTACTGTAGTTGAATGATAAGCCAAAGTAATAGGGCCTGTTTAGTACAGTAACAGGTAACCATGTCATTAAAAAACGGGTCTCTTATGGACATCCAGGTGAGTGTGGTTGTAATGTCGGACTATGGTGCTTTAATTTTATTTGTATTCGCTGACTTTAAATGAAGAAGACATAAAGCACAATCATATTTATTATTTTGTATTCTCATTTCTATATATTCAATGTAACTTATCGTCTTGAAATTGATACAATTTTATTACAACCGATATTTTAAAACAGTATGTGTGTAATATAGCTCACTTTCAGCTCTCGTTTGGACTTTACCTTAATATGTCTGCGTAAGATTCAAATCAAACGAGATTAAAGGCGAAAGAGTGATGATAGAATTGTCAAAATAAGTATAAATTGTTCAATATACATTTGCTCGTAATAATTACATTGTTTTTGATTGTATGTTCTTGTTTCCAGGTGTATAGGGCAGCCAAATCACAGATCTTACGTTGTGACTACGTGCACTTTAGCCGTCTCTAAGGAAAAATTGGCTGTCCTAAAGAAAAGCGATTAAAAAGCAAAAATAAAAAGCACCTCAAATAGTAGGATAAAATAATGCCAAACATACATGAGAAATAACTATTGGAAAAGAGGATAATTCATGTAAGGAACAGCAATATAAATTTTTACGTGATATCAGCTAAATATAGTGAGAAACGTTGACATGCAGCCCATGATGCAGTGACAGTAAGAATAAAAATCGTATACTTCTATCTTACATATTTTCTTTATAAAAGCCGCACGATATAGAGGTGAACTATTTTTAAATTCTATAAACTCTACCTAGCTATCCCCAAAAGATTTATTCTTGTATATCGAACGACTACTATATTATAAATGAAAGTAAACAAGCTTTCACTGCTGGATGAGCTATTAAAAAAGCAGTCAACTCTTGATATTATTCTAAAAAGGTGCTAAGCCGTTATATTTATAGGCAATACCAAATTTGATGGCACCTATTTTTAAAATCAACTCCCTCTCTCTCTATTGGACACAAACAGAAATATTCTCAAAGGGTTATAATTTTAATATAAAATGTCTGTTGAAATGCTATTTTAACTTATAATACTATCACACAGCACCAAAGATTAGTTCAAAATATTTGAAAAATAACACAAAGTACCTCATTTTTTTAAACAAAAATAAGCTCTATCCATTCCTCGTCATTTTATTTAAAAACAGGTTCTTTTACCAAACCAATTTTCAGTGATATTTATGGATTTTGAATGGCGGGAAGCGTGTATCCTAAATTATTATTTTGAAACGGTAGCCCTTTATTGATCCGTATATTTCTATTTTCTTGAGAGACTGGAAATGCTGATACCAGTGTCAGTAATAAAGCAGAAGCAAAAATAGCAGTCAAATTCATAATGAGAGAGAGTGAGAGAGAGAAAGGATAAAAGGAAAGGAAAGGAGACTTGGTGTTATATTTTATATGCACGGAGGGGATAAGCCTTTTAGTACTGTATTAGCGTAATGATAAATTGCAACATTCTTGGCAATGATATTCGTGTTTACAGAACAAAAGAAAGTGCATTTTTATTTAGCTTACAAATAAAAATCATAGATACATATGCATATGATAAGAAAGGGAGATATTGTATGTGTGTGTGTGTGTTTGTGTGTTTGTGTGGGCATGAGATGTCACATAATAAAAATGAGTGTAATGGAGAAATTCAGATGGTCGTTATCTTAATGTGCTAGCCGATAATATTTTTCTTATTGTGTTTGATTTTTGAAAAAAATAAGTTTTTTTTGAGATGGAATTGGATTTTGGGTCTTCAAAAGATGGTGTTACAGAAGGTTGACGAGGAGTTCTTTTAGCTGTCGGCTGAACAATTGGTATACTATTTTGGTTCATGGGGTAGAACTGATCCATAATAATTTCACTTGGTAAAGGTGGCGTACTCCCACAAGTAGAAAATGGCGAAGGTAACGACCTATTCAAATGTTGTTGATGATGGCTATAATGAACTTGCTTTTTATTCCAAGTGGATTCCTGATTGAATCGATTGTTTTCTTTAAATTCTGAATTCTGTTTATCCAAAGTACTAATTAAACTTGCATGTTGTTCGATCATAAATTTCCAAATGTTTGTCCAATTCTTATTTCTTTTGATATGCTTTTCAATTATCTCGCTTGAATTCAATATTTGTTCGTTACTGCTATGCTTTCGCTGCTTTTTAAATGTAGAACTAGTTGAGCTAGAATTGGATACTCTCATTGTATCTTTTAACGATTGTTCGAATCCAGTACAGACAGGTGCAAATACTGTAGCTAATGCTTCAGGACACATCATGTTTAACTGAACATGTTGTTGGATTTTTGAGGCCATAACCAGAATAGCATGTAACAACTGTCGATTTTGATAGGGTAACTTTACAATAACTGAAGAGAGTTTATCTAAACCTTGGCGTTTACGTAAAAGATCTGTGTAATTGTCAATACATGTTACCAAGTTCACATAGTCTGCTGTTACCTATATCTTGAAACTTCTCATGAAACTCGTTTGGAATGACTGGTTCAGGCAACTCACGCAGATATTTTTTTACGAGACTTGTCAGTGTATGAATATCGAATTCGTCTGCATTGATTTGCTTTCTCTCGTCAGGTGAAGACATGTTGATTTTATCTTCAAGTAAGATGACCTCGGAAGTTGCACCCGATAGGCGAAAAATACCTTCTGTTGTTAAACCTTTTTTGTTGTTGTTGTAATAAGTAGTTTTAGACGATATCTATAAAGGGTCTGTGCTTTTTGACATTACCTCGTTTATCAATTTCAAGAAAACATAAAGCAACTGGGTCAGGCACTTTTAGGCCCCAAAGTGTCGACCCGACTTTCAAAGCCTCGCAGAGAGATGCCCCGAAAAGACCTAAGGTTAATTAATACCGAATTTTCACACGTCATTCAAGAAATTTCATTATACCTTGCTTTTCGGCCGGAATTGACATGGTTGGAGTACTTTTATATTGTTTATTAAATAAAAAAGTAAATGGATTCCGATGCTTTTTTTTCTGATTTGGAATTGTTGGGTTATGTGCTGGATACATTTTTTTTTGATCGGCCAAAATAACAACACACAAAAAAAAAGATAGGGGAGAGAAAGAAAGCAAAAAAATAAAAAAAATACAAGTACAGAATTTAATATAAAAGGCAAATCATTGTTTTCCTATTTAACCCTAAAAAGGGACACACGCGCAAATGAAAGATGGGTATGAAATCTGTACCGGGAGTTGAAAGATGAATTCCAAATTTATCACTTGCTCGTACAGTTTAATAGTAAAAGTCGACCTTTTCTAATTTTCGTTTAAAAGGTCACTAACTGAAATTATATTAAACCTTCTTTCGAAAAAACACCACTCATACGACACTATTATGTATTCGTTGTATTTTTTACTATAATGTCAATTTATTTTTCTATAATTATCAGCTCGTATTTCTTAGGTATTTAACACGGATGAGGCGTAGACAATTTGTGTGAGGCAGGTGCACACAGACCGGTCACTCCCAAAATATGTATCGTTTCCGCACATATGGGTGCAAATCCTGTGTTATACTAGCGTCGCACTGATTTCCCGTTAAGGATATTATTGTTTACGCTTTTTGCCAAAATAATGTCGTAAAAAAGCTAAGGTTCAATAAGAAAGTTCATATGGCTCCCGCCTTCACCCACTCTCATCAAGCTATTTAAGTCCTTATATATGAGACTATCGAACCCCAAATGGGAGGATAAAATTATTGATTTGTCATATCATGACCAGTAACCTGAGTAATGCAACACACAATTAAGAAATGATGTTCCTTTAAATTCGATTTTATGGCCTGGGAATTTTTCGCATACCCTATACATTTTACAGTTTACTATTTGCATCTATAAGCTAAATGGCCTTCAGCTGCGCTATCAAAATAAGAATAAATATTTTAGACATATTAAGCATTTTTGTAAAAACAGCAAGAAATACACTACTTTTACACTGGCACGTCACTATTCGTAAATTGAGACATTGATTATTATTCACTTTTCTTGAAACATTACGTATAAAAAAAGGATGACGGGTTAAGACATCAATCTTAGTCTAAATCCCTAAATTTTTATGGTTATGTCGACAGGATTGGTTATAGGGACGCAACCGTAAGCGCTTGAAGAAGCAAAATACTCCCGTCTGTTCCATAAAAAAAGTAACACACACTATGTTAAAGCGCAAGACATCGCACTCCGCAACATTAATAAATACTTGAATAAGCTCCTTCGTTAATTAACCTTATTTCCGAGTAAATGACCATGTTGGAATACCTTTTATTGTTATGCCTTCTTTAAAAAATAAAGTACTCGATTTCTTAGCTCAAGTTTTCTAATGCCAGCAGCACGAAGAAGCTCAACAAAAGTTTGTATTATGTGATACAAACAAAAGGTCACTTAAATTATTACACTCCATCAAGGGCAACTATGGTACATCAGCTCACCACCAGTAAGCTATATTGGATAAAATACTTTACAGATGTTTCTTTAACAACATTTTTCTCTCATTTATAATCATTGCTATAGCTCATAGTCTTGATAGAGACTAAACTCTTACAATCGTTTGAGATTTTACGACGCATAAATCAGAAGCAGTCAAAGCTCGAACTTGAATACGTCCCGTTTACAAAACTAAAGATAATTTAGTGCATAACATTTACTGATAAATCAGGTGTAGCACCTTTTTAAGGACAACATTTTAGATTTAGTTTTAGTTTTCTACAAGGCTTCTAAATGGCAATAGCTTAAGTCAGTCTTGTTAAAAATTAGGATTAAGCTCCCCAATTTTATTACGAATCATGAAACTGGTCAACATTTTAAGCACGTCATTAATTTATCTAGCTCGATATACATAAATCCTATGAAATATGTCTATTAGAAGGGTAGTTTAGTTGTACTTGGTCAACTTGTGATTGTATCATAAACTGTTGGTTTCAGTGTTCGGAGATGTATGTTTATTGTCGCAGAGTCTAGACAAAAGAGCACGCTATTTATTTAAATGCTAATTTAATGAAGTAAATCCTAGTGACACCTGTAAATATAATGGTGATTTCGCACTAGTACGATTTCAGATTTTAAAAAGGGACAATTGTTATTATATAACAATTGTGATAGTGAGCACCAGACTTTTAGTTGTCAGCTTAGTTCTATTATTTATCAAGAATAGTTCTGAAGTGATCTTAGACGACAAAATATATGGATATAGCAAATAAATGTAAATCGATAATAACACATGGAGAGATGAGAAGAGAATATAGCCCTTAGATGTAAAAGAGTTGAGTTTACGACGGATTTATGTATGAAGATGTAGTGATTGTATAATTTACAATGGACAACAAACAGCAACAAAAAGCGGAGGAAATACTACTTAGTATCAATTACTAGATAAATCCTTTGGGTGAACAAAACTAAATAGAATCTTTATTTACTTTGAAAAAAAAAAGGGGAGTATTTATAGGAAAGATCCTATCATATGTAACAGCAATCCATATTATTATTGACTGCAACAGTGGTGTCCTTTAAATAATCAGATCAGAGCTTTTGAGATGATGTAAAAACTTCTAACAAAATTATCTAATTAATTTGTGCAAGTATATTATGTAATCAAGATCTAAAAATAAAAACATGTTTGTAGCTAATCTTCCATTGATAAGAGATCTAAAGTTACTCAGGCTATCATTACCGAATATATGTCGATGAATTCAGGTGCAGTTCTACCTATAATTTAGTAATACTAAAACTTAGATCAAGCCTACTTTGCGACTGATTTTCTTCCGCATAGATCTTATGTCATTACCGGCGCACCACCCTAAAATAAATCAGCAATCAAAATGTTTTTTTTGATCGCTGATCGCAAAGCCAAATTTTCAAATCTCTATAAAAACAACCTATACATAAATAAATAGATGTAGCAATACCATGTTAATAGATAAACGTGATTTTTTAAAGAAAAAAAATGTTTATGGGGATGATAGCCAGGGTAAGAAAAAGACAACTTCAGATTACGTAAGTAAAATGAGAAAAGGGGACATGTGACTGTGGGTTTTAATGATTTTCCAACACTGTTGGTAATACTACTCTTATCGACTTTGAAAGCCTTACCAGTTTTTATTACATATTTGTTGTTAGACCTGTCGACCCCATTCACCAACCCAATAGTAGACACAAGGTCCTTTGCATCAAAGACGACAATTTTTTTTTGCTCTGCCTCATCATGCGCGGGATGGCCTTTGGATAAGGGGAAACGTCATTTACAAGACTGATGAATCAGTTGCTGTAGAAAATAATCAACCCGTACGGCGTTGCCAAAAAAAAAGGAATTGAGTCTGAATTTTTTTTTTTTCTTATTTAAACAAACTTTGTTTTTTATACCTTTTTATTCTTATTCTTTTTCCCCTTTTCTTTTTCTTCCAGGTTAATGTATGTATATGCGAATGGCTAATGGTATTTGATTCATCATAACCATTTTTAAATTAATTTAGATTTAGTTATGTGACTAATAATAAACTTGTTACAACTTTCTAATTTAGGATCAGACCAATGCTCTTTGCTCGGTAAGGAACTCTAACTACTTTCTTATATCTATTAGCACATTTTTATAGCTAAAGGAATCAATACATTGATTACTTGTGGAAAGGTAAATAACTTGACTTTGGTATACTTGTTTATTATTAAGTTAACCCAACTTTTTAAAGCTGATTGATATTACTGTTTATTTGAGGCTCGTACATCCCACGGTTTTGTAAAGGTACACATTGCTAAATATGATAATTTATTCTCTTATTAACGTAAACCATATTTTTGCAGGTAAGTGATACTGCTTTTCTTCTGAGGTCTTCGTGTGGTCACTATCGTAGTTCCTCTGATTATGTCTGTCTCTGGTCATATTTTACTGGTCATATTTTACTGGTCATTTTCCATATTTGAAGAGGTCCATCATGGTCAGATTCGACGTTATTTAATTTTTTTTATAAATAAAACTTTGTTTTTCCCAATATATATAAACGTATCAATTTCAAGCCTATATACTGATTTAGCAGGGGTGTAAAAGTAATATTATATCGATTATCGACTACCCCTTTTTTTTTACCCCATCCAACGATATTTTGTTTTTGATTTATGGATCGATATTGTCAATCGCGATATTTTAGAAAATTTGATCGATATTGCCAATAAAGATATTTTAGAAAATTTGATCGATATTGCCAATCGCGATATTTTGGAAAATTTGATCGATATCGCCAATCGCGATATTTTTAAAAAAAAGATCGTTATTTCCGCTCTAATTTGTTTGCGATATTTTTCAATTTTTGATCGCTGATTTATTTTAGGGTGCACCATTTTTTATGCTCTCCAGTGATATGTATTAGCAACATTCGTGAATACCGTACGCTGACCTTTCATGATATTAAACTATCTCGATTTTAAAAAATAGCTTTAATGGGCCACGAATATCATTTATTCCAATTTTATAGCTGGTGATTGATATTACCATTCAAATTATGAGCATTTAACTATGATGTGGTTCAATTTTTAAAGCCAACAGAAGAAATGACGAACAAATGATTTATTAGTTTTGGTGTGACCCTGTTTAGCATGATCCAAGATGATAGCCACGCGCTAAACAAATAATAATTATGTCATTTTTCGCATTGATATTTCTTTTATTCGCATTTATCACTTGTTTTATATCTTTTGTACACACCAAACCTAAGTAAAGCGATATAAAATGCTAGAGTCTGTTGTGTCTACCCTGCTTAATAGGGTATTAGGCGCGTATGTCTCTAACTTAAACTATAATCAATTAAAAATTGGTATTTGGTCAGGTAAGAAAGAAAACAGGACATGGAATGAATATAAGAAATTATAACACTTTGTTACAATCAATCAGGTGAGGTGACATTACGCGATCTTAAACTTCGACGAGAAGCGTTGGATAAATTCAATTTACCTGTTGATGTTTTGGAAGGTAAGCTGGAATCAAACAAATGTTAGCCCCTTGCAAAAAAAAAAAAAAAAAAAAAAATCAACAAATGATTATGTAGGTTACCTTGGAGAACTCACTTTGACTATCCCTTGGAACAACTTGAGAGGAAAACCAGTGCTTATTAATATTAAAGACGCTTATGTATTGGCTGTTCCCAGAAATGAATCTAATGTAAGAGCATTGACATGAAGAAAGAAAACAAAACTCATTTAATATCGCTTGAATAGATGACAGCAGAAGAGTTGGCACAAAGAGAACACGACGCAAAGATGCGAAAGTTGGAAAACTCAGAATTAATGCTTGATCCAAATGAACACGATACTGCGGAAGATGCTAAAAACGATACCTTTGCAAACCAACTTTTAACTAAGATTTTGAACAACCTTCAATTTTCGATTACAAATATTCATATCCGATATGAAGACGATGTCTCCACAAACCATCGCTTTGCTGCTGGTATCACTCTCAGTGAGTTATCTGCCATCACTACAGATGAAAATTGGATTGCCAATACGATTGGTGAAACTGTGAACACTATTCACAAGGTAAACAAGTCTTGGCAAAATATTAGTTGATGTCAGCTGAAGTATATATTAAATATATCATATTGTAGTTGGCGACATTAGAATCACTTTCAATTTATTGGGATACAAACGCCCCAACCTTAGCCCAGGAAAACTCTCATAATTCATTCAAGGAATTAGTAAGCATTTCCACTATGAATATGCATAATTATATTCCCTAATTACGGATACAATAGATTGCGACCAAAAACTATGTGCCTACAGAGCATCAATATATATTAAAGCCTGTTTCTGGAACTGGAAGAGTGAGTATATATGGGATGGGTTACTCTAATATGTAGATATATTTACATACATTATGTTTTAGGTTAAGCTTCGCAAGAATTTTGGTGCCGAAGTACCCAAGATTGATGCTTCGCTCCTGTTTGATGAACTTTCTTTTGCAGTAGATAACGAGCAATATAGAGATACCATATTAATGATCGACTTATTTCATTCGTATTTAAAAAAACAGAAGGTATATAAGCAAAAAGCAGGTTACGTAAGGTACATCCACTCATACAAGTCTATTTATGTAGTACAAGAAAATTCATCCATCTAGTGATAAGACACCTAAATCGGATCCATTAGAATTTTTCCGATTCGCGGGTAATGCCGTATTGTCCGAAATTCACGAAAGAAATGAACGTTGGACATGGAAAAGGATTAAGAAAAGAAGCGATGATCGTAAATTATATCTTGAGTGTTATGTACAAGATAAATTGGATAGAGCATCGCCTGAGGAACTTGAAAAACTTCGCGAATTAGAAAAAGAGCTGGCTTATGAAGATCTCAGATTTTATCGTAGTCTGGCAAAGCCTAAACTTCGAAGTGAAAAAGCCCGTTTAGGTACTAAATATTTTATTTATTATTACCTCATAATAACATGTTATTTCTTTATAGCCGCCATTGAAAAAAAACGGAAGGCAGAAGCTGCTGCTAACAGGGCTACCCAAGGTTGGGGAATTTCTAATTGGTGGTATGGTAAAGACCCTAATTCAGCAGGACCAACTGTAAGTAGTATCGTCTTTTATTTAGTCACTGTACGGTTACATTAATCAATTTTTTGATATAAGAATGAGACAGAAGAGGATTTGGTCATTACAGAAGAGCAAAAATTGGAATTTTACAACGTCATTGATTACAATGCTGATAAAGCTGCTATCGCTTCTTCAATTGATTTACCTAAAGATGTAGGTTAACGTATGATGTATATAGTGGTAATGATACTAACAATTTGATTAATTACAGACCATACTACTTTCTTTAAACACATCACTCAATAAGGGGTCTTTTACTGTGCGCAAAGATCCACATGACAAACCTGCTGATTTGGTTTCTCTTATTTTTGATAATGTGTCGCTTGGTATGACACAATACGTTGAATCATTTACTGCTACAGCTGCTCTGGGTGATCTTTGTCTTTATGACGGTCTGCATGCTGATTCTCCTTATTATAAGCTAATGGGAGCCAAGGGGAAGGATAATGAAAAGAGAAAGAGTGAATCCGTGGAGAACATACATCAACTTAATAATTCAAATATTAGCAACCCTTTTTTCACCGCCACTTTTGAACATAAGCCTTTAGACGGAAGAGCAGACAATGCAGTAGCCTTGTTTATGCGCAATATTGATATTGTTTATAATCCTCGTATTATTCATGAAATTGTTGATTTCTTCACGCCACCAGAAACGAGCGCTGACAGTATTAATGCTTTGATTGAAGTTGCTGGTGATACATTGGAAGACCTTAAAAATCAAACACGAGCAAGCTTAGAGTTTGCTCTTGACCAGCACACTACATTCGATCTTCGTGTAGATATGGATGCACCTGTCATTATCATTCCTGAACAGTAAGTATTACATCATCACTACAACACCAACCACAATTATTAAAAGTTGTTTTTTTTTTCAGTTGCTCATCCATTACTTCTCGGGGTATTGTTATCGATGCTGGTCATATTAATGTTGAAAGCAATCTGGCTCCTCCTGAGGCTTTGGTGATCCTTAAGTCCAAGTCAGCTGCTGATATGACAATCGAGGATAACATGAAACTTAGGGAGTTAATGTACGATAGGTTCACTGTTCAATTAACACAAACCAAAATTCTTGTGGGCGATTCTATCGAAACATGTCTTGTTCAAGTTCGTACACCCCGTAAGGAATTAGAATATTTGCACTTGGTGGATCGTATTGATATGACATTTCAAATGGAGCTTTGTATTATTCGTAAATCTGTTGAAATGCCTCGTTTTAAAGTTTCTGGTCACCTGCCTCTTTTAAAGGTCAATTTCTCAGATACAAAATATCGCACCATTATGCAGTTACCTCGACTTATTGATGCCTCTGGTCTGCTTGGTAACAATAATACCACTGTAGATGTGAACAGTGAATATGCAAACATGGACAAGAAAAACCAAGTTGATCAACGTTGGTTTAACCTCATGAACACACCACTTTGGAATAAAAACAACAATGAAGATATTTTTTTCGATACGGATAGTGAAATCAGCAGTGATGACCATGGGGGCTCCTCAATAGCAGGGACGGCGACGACGGAAGACACCGAGGCGACTTCAACACCTATGATTACTTCTGGAAAAAAAGTCAAAAAGGGGAAAGAAGTTGTCAGTATCGAAGAACGTGTCTTTGAGCTTAGTTTTAAAGTGGATCGAGTTCTTGCCAATGTTTTACAGGCCGAGAAAATAAAAAATCATGGGAAAGATGCACCAGAAACTCTCTTGTGTGAAGTGGATTTACAAAACCTTTCGTTGGGATACAGTATGCGCCCTATGGACATGAGTGTCAATTTATCATTACATTCTTTGGATATTACAGATCGCATGAAACATGGAAACGAGTTCAAGTACATTATTACCTCAGACCAAAATGCCCTTCAGCCAGATCGACAACAAAATAACAGTCTCAAGAATCTTGTAAATGTTGAATATATACGTTGTGATAAAGCAAGCCCGGAATATGTTACAAAGTACAAGGGCATTGATCAAACTGTTCACGTTACACTTTCTACGCTAAACTTCATTGTAACACGGAGCTCTGTTCTTACTTTGCATAGTTTTGTTATGCATACGTTCGTAGATGACGAAGTAGTTTCGAACGTTCACCGAAAGTCATCAGTCGACGGAGCTGGGAGGACATTAAATACGTCTCCTGCTACTAATATTCCTGCTGCCTCCAACACTGATAGTAGCAGTAGCAGCATTTATGTACGTCTCTTACTTGATAGTGTAAATTTTGTACTGAACAATGATGGTGTAAGATTGGCAACTGGTGAGTTATCGTTAGGTGACTTGTCCACTATCTATGTAGATAGCCAAGTAAACGTCGCCGCTAAATTTGCCAACTTTACACTTACTGACAACCTTACACCTCAACATACTTCCGGTCAGCATAAAACCAGCAACCAGTTGCTGACAATTCAAGGTGAAGAGCTTATCGATCTTCGTTACAATTCATTTGTCAATGGTCGAAAGGATTATCCAGGATATGACCACGCTCTTTATCTGCGTATGGGATCCGCTCAATTTAACTTTTTAGAACAGCCTGTACACCAGTTTATGGACTTTTTGAGCAAGTTTGCAGACATGAAATCGACTTACGACAGGGCCCGACAAGTTGCGTTAGAATCCGCACAACAGTTGGGCCAAGCTGCAACTAAAATGCACTTTGATGTTGTTATTAAGACGCCTGTAGTTTTTTTTCCCGAACATCATCAGCATGCTTCCGATGTGGTCGTAGCTCATCTTGGTGAAATCTGGGCCTCTAACTCTTTTGTGGATGAATCCGATGGATGTATCAATACAATTAAGGCTGGGCTTCGTGCTATCAATCTTACTTCAAAGTTTCATATTACTCGAAGTAACGAGAACTCATCTCAATTACAAGCATTACCGATCGTGGATGATATTGATTTAAATTTAGATATCAAGATTCCTCAAGAAATGTCTAGCACCCGACCCGGAGTAGATATATGTGGTAGTATAAAAGATGTGACAATGCGCTTGACTGAAAGACAATACATTTTCTTGATGGAGGCCATCAACATGATTTCGCGTGTATTTTCTTCAAACCTTGAAGACCAAAATGATACAGCTTTAACAGCCGACTCGCCTTCTGCTTTAGTCCCGTCTCAAACAAGCCAAGCAAAAAAACCTACCGAAATGTTTACAGAATCTGAAAAATCAAACGGTTTGCCGAGTATCCAAATTACCTTGGATACCAAAACTATAGGTTTAGAGATATATCTGAACAATACAGAAGCATTGAATAATATTCAAGAACCACCTAGTCTATCAAGAATCGCCTTAAATAACAGCAGTGTAAAGTTTCACATGTACGACAACAATACGATGGATGTTAATTTAGTTGTGCACTCGCTTACCGTTGATGATACGCGTCCTGGTGTAAGCAGTAAATTCAAGCATATCGTCCCTGTAATTGAAGACGGTCACCAATTTGAACTCCAGCTTGATATCAAGGAGCCTGACCCAATTCGTTCCGGCATTGTTGTAATGACGATCAAGGATCCTAAGGTCATATTATCTCTCGATCATGCTTTCCTTCTTCGTGATTTCTTTACGTCTTTTAATGGAAAATCAGATGCTGATAAACCTGGTCGCAGAAACTCTGATATAAATAATGAGCCTCAGCAATCGCAGCAGTCGGGCATGGAATTGTCTTATCTACTGAACATTGTAAATGCTGAATTCATTTTGCTGGCCAATCCTGATCGGTCTGATTCGGAAGCTGTCGTTCTATCTACTGAGGAATTAATGATTACTCAACAAACTAAGACAGCGCTTGTTGTTAAACAGATGGGCATGTTTCTTTGTAGAATGGATATGCGCAAGAAATCTACTTTACGTTTTATTCAGCCGTTTGATGTCAATCTTTCTATGAATAGCAACCCCAAAAATGAACAAGGTGGCTCCCTGACTGACTTAGTTATGAATATCGACCCTTTAGTACTGCGTCTTTCGTACCGTGATGCGATGCTCGTGACAGATATATTCAACAAGGCGTTCGAGTTATACAATGCTAGTGTGAGTGGTGATGGCTTACCATCCGGTACTGACTATGCAGACCTTTTAACTTCACCTACAGGCTCTCCGGATGATGATACCCGAAATGAAATCGACAGACTAAACGAAATTGCACTGTCTCAAGAATCACTTCGTATTTCATTTCACGGTGCGCAGATAATTTTGATTGAAGAACTGCATGAAACCCCAATGATTGACATGAATTTGAAACCATTTAACGTTGAGGTTGCAAACTGGTCTAAAGATCTTTCTGCTACAGTTGAGTTCTCTACTTTTGTCAATTACTTCAATATCAAGAATTCACATTGGGAACCATTATTGGAACCCTGGAGTTTCCGTCTCGAGTTGGACCGTAATCCTTTTACTAAAAGTGATCCCCTAAATGTCAAGTTGATCTCCAATGAGATCCTTAATTTTAATGTAACTCACACATTTTTAGAGAGTGCCATGTCAACTATGCAACTTTTGGATAAAAAGAAGAATACTATTTTTAGTGGAGAAAGAGGAACCGTTGCGCCATACGAGTTGCGAAATAGAACAGGTTATAACATTATGGTCTGGAACACAACTGATGCAAAAGAGGGTCCCACTATTAAGGAAATACAAAATGGTGGAAACTTGCCATGGTGGTTTGAAGACTGGAAAAAGCGTCGTGAAAACACATCTTTTGCAAGTAACAATTTGAATATTCAAATTGATGGTGCCATGTGGGAAAGTCTTCGTGATATTCAACTTGACACCGAAGGTGAGCATATGCATCCTTTACGACCCATGATCAAAAATGTGCAGCACCGTATTGTATTTGATGTCAAACTTGTTGATAATATCAAGGTTGTTACCATCCGATCCGCCCTTGTAATTGAAAATCGAACTTTGCTATCTGTAGACTTAGCCTCCATTGGGACTAACGATAAGATGGATGGACCGGTGAGGAAGATTGCCCCTGGAGAAGATTATGCAATTCCTATTGAAAAAGCTTATACCAATAAGTTCTGTATCCGACCTGATGCTGGGTTTGGCTATCGATGGACGGAAAAAGCTTTTCACTGGAAAGACTTTGCTAATCCCACCAAACCCGAAAGTATGTTTAGCTGCCTTTCTGAAGAAAGAAACAGTATGCCACCTTTTATATTTCAAATCCATGCTCGTTTAGATCGGAAGAGTATCTTGTTTGGTCAATACCCTGCTATGGGCATTCGTTTAAGTGCTCCTATTGAAATTGAAAACCTGCTTCCGTTTGATTTTAATTTCCGTATAGTTGACAAAACGTCTGGTCAAGATTTTAGTTCTTATTTACGTAAGGGGGGCGTTACACCCATCCATGTTATTGGAAATGGACATTTGGTGCTGTTAAATATTCAAATGCCGGATACTGTTTACAAACGAAGCGAATACGCCATCATAAGCACAAAGCGAACAGATGACCTGGACATTGATGATTCAATTGAACTGATCAGCAGCAAAGACAAGAGTAAATTAAACATCCGTATCAATACATTTGACATCCCAGATTCTGGAGGTGCTAAAAAGTATAGTCTTTACAGTCCTTACATTATTATCAATAAGACTGGACTACCAATCAGCTTCAAGGAGAAGCCAGCTTGGTCTGATGCCATCTACTCTACTGGTGAAACCGTAACGATGTGTAAACCTGAATCAAAGCCGGAGCCTTTTATGTATTCTTACCCTAGTACTGACAATGGTAACCGAACACTCATCCAAGTAGACAAATCAGAATGGAGTCAACCATTGAGTTTCGAGGCTATTGGAAGTGTGTATGACGTAGCATTGCCTAACCATAATCGCTCAGACGAAATCCATGTTGGTATCAATATTCAAGAAGGTGAAGGCAAATTCAAGTTGACAAAAACGATAACTATTACGCCACGGTTTGTGTTGAGTAACCAAACAAGTGAGAATATTCGTTATCGCGTACCTGAAACTAAGGACGATTACATCTTGGAATCCAAGCAGCGTATTCCCTTGTACAACATTCGTGTTCAGACTGAAAAGCAGCTAACCATCAAATTAGAGGGTATTAGTAATGCCTGGTCAGCGCCTTTCAATATTCAAGATATTGGCGATGTCCATATACGACTCACTAATGACTATGGAAAACAGGATACCTTAATACGAGTCACTACTGTAATTCAAGAAGCTACAATTTTCATTGTTTTGGCTAAAGAATCGGACGATAACTGGCCCTATCTTTTGGTTAACAAGACTGCAGAGGATGTTATCTTCTACCAAGAAGATCCTGTTATTTTACGAGATGATTATAACTATACTCCTGTTAGAAATCCTAGAATCAAACGATACCGTTTACCTGCCCATGAATCTGTACCTTATTCCTGGGACTTACCTGCTTATAAAGACAAAAAAATTATATTGGGAATTAACGGCCGCGAAAGAAGTATCAATTTACAAGAAATTGGCAGTATGTTACCTTTCCGTCATACGACCCGTGAGGGTACACCCGCAATTACCTCTATCGATGTAAAAATTCATGGCAGCCGTCGAATTCTCGAATTGAAGCCTTATAGTCAAAAGGAAAGTCATTTTAAGCCAATTGCTGGTGAGCTTAAACGTGCCAGTTCTTCTGCTTCATTGAGCTCGGTGGATGTTATTGCTAAAGAAGGATTCGAAGCTGCCAATGTTGACATGACAGTTAATGCCATCTTCCGAATTCAACTGAAAGAAGTGGGTATATCTCTCATCAATAAGCAGCTACAGGAATTAGCATATCTTACTCTTAAAGGTATTGATTTCAAGTTGACTGACTCCGCAATGTATCATTCTTTGCGTTGGAACGTTGACTGGGTGCAAATCGACAATCAAATGTATGGCTCCAACTTCCCTATCTTGTTATATCCTACCAACTCAACTGATAGTGGTGATCGCCGCAAATCGAATAAGATTCTCCCCACTGTGCAGATTGGTTTGGATAGGGTCAAGGACTCCTCTCATGGTGTTACTTATTTCAAATATTTCTCAATTTTGTTGCAAGAGATTAGCATTGAATTGGACGAAACATTTGTTTATGCTATCATGGATTTTGCTCATATTGACCAAGACAACACAAGCAAGAGTTCGGGTACTGATGCCAAATTGTGGGAATACACAACAGATATTCCTGATGTCAATCCTCGTCATGATATTGCTCAGATTTATTTTGAATTATTCAGTATTCAACCCATTCGATTTGACTTGTCTTTCTTAAGGTCAGATGAAAGTGATAACGCCAATCGACCCCAAACAAATACTCCCATGATGTATCTGGTAAACGCATTGACGATGGCTATTGGTAATATTAATGCTGCCCCTTTGCGGTTCAATGCTTTGGCCATCGAAAATGTCATGGCAAGTGGTCCTGATTTAGCCAATAGAATTTCTATGCATTACAGTGATCAATTTATATATCAAGTTCATCGTATTCTTGGATCTGCTGATTTTTTGGGAAATCCTGTGGGTCTCTTCAACAATCTGAGTTCTGGTGTTGCTGAATTGTTTTATGAGCCTTGGCAAGGTCTCATTATGAGTGATCGTCCTCAAGATTTAGGATATGGAATTGCAAAGGTAAGGATACAATAGTCTTTTAAACATCGTATTTGCTAACGTCTGTTAATTTACGCAGGGATTCAGTGGTTTTGTGAAAAAGAGTGTGTTTGGTGTTTCTGACAGTTTTACGAAATTTACTGGCAGTATTGGAAAAGGTTTATCCGCCGCCACTTTAGATAGAGACTATCAAGATCGTCGAAGAATGAACATGGCAAGAAATCGCCCAAAACATGCCTTGCTTGGTGTAACTCAGGGTGCTACATCTTTTGCAAATAGTGTCGCCAGTGGGTTTTCAGGCCTCGTTGTAAGTCAGTTGCTATCAGTTTGAACTTTCTTATTCATGTGTTCAATTTTTATTTAGACTCGACCAATGGAAGGATCTAAAGAGGGTGTGGGAGGATTTTTCAAGGGCTTTGGAAAGGGTATCATTGGGTAAGCATTTTTTTTCCTATTAAGAAGTTTTTAATTGTTAATCGTATTCGCCATTCAGAGCTGTTACAAAACCTGCCGTGGGCGTGTTCGATTTTACTAGTAATGTAACAGAAGGCATCCGAAATACAGCAACCCCGACGGATACAAACATGATTGAACGCATACGTTATCCACGATATATCGGACCTGATGGTTTATTGAAGCCATATTCCTTACGTGAGGCTATAGGCCAACATTGGCTTAAAGATGTAGATGGTGGGAAATACATCAATGATATATATATTGCGCATTGTCATGTTCAAAATGATGAAAGGGTAGCCATGCTAACTACAAACCGTGTTATGCTGATCAAAACTCGAAAATTGGCTGTGGAATGGCAAGAACCTTTTACAGAGATTCAAACGATCAAGCGTGAGCCCACTGGAATCGCAATATATCTCCGAAGTATGAGCTGGGAACCTTTCTTGATTATCTCTGATAAACATAGCAGAGAGGATTTTTTCAGAAAAATTGAAGACGCTGTTAAGAAGTACAACTCCATACGTCGACCCAACCAGTAATTGACAACTTGTAAATAAATAAGACTTATCAATCAGTAAATTAAATTTAAGCCATATTCTTTATTATTGGAAATAATAATTGCCATAATGATGGTTACTAAATGCACATGCAATATACCATTTTTATTGCTGGGTAAGTAAGGTTATCTACATTTCATCATTAGACAAATTAAATCAAACTTTCTTTTACTTTTTTCTTACCTCAGGTAGGCTCATTCTTTCCTTTATTGACCAGGTCAGTATCCTTACAACTAGATTTTGCTCTGTTTCAGAAAGATTTTCTTCTTGCATCAGTTGCTTTAAGGACTTTCTGTTAGCTTTTACCAATATCATTTCCTCATCGTCCGACTCGAAATCGAAATCAGACTCATCATCCGAAGAAGCACATGAAAAGAACATAAGTTTGTTTGTGTCAGGATAGTCCGACATTTCCTGTTTCATCAATGAGTTTTTTTTTTTGCTTTGCTTCTTGGTGTTTTATATTACCTCTGTTTCGACTTTATCTGATGGCTTTCCTAATCTACCAATTATTCTGCCAACCTGTTCTATATCCGTCTCACCTGCAAAGATGGGGTATCCAAATAATAATTCTGCATAAATTGATCCTAAAGACCATACGTCGGTGGAAGAAGCATATTTTTTGGAACCAAATAAGTGTTCCGGTGCTTTGTAGTATCTGAAAAAGAAAGTTAGGTTTCTTGAAAATCGATACAATTTTTAAAGCATTAATTGACCTTGTGCCGATTTCTTCAGTTGTATCTGTCAAACTGTTGGAGTTTGGGTGAGCACATCCAAAGTCACAAATAACCATACACCCAGAGAGCTCATCTATGAGAATATTACTGGGGCTTAGATCACAATGGATAATATTATGTGAGTGTAAATAAGCAAGGCCTTTTGATATCTGTTTGACAAAATCTAGAGCTAGTGCCCGGTCCTTCTTTGTGGCATGTGCAAGCAATGTTGAATTATAGAACGGAAATATTAAGTGATAACAGGTACTCGTCTCTTGGTTATCTATTAGGTGAACAACCTAATTTTAATTAGTCTCTACTTTATATTTTCCTCAATAGTCATTTACGTGATTTTTAACAGACGAATCCTTGCTGGTAATATTGAGATGTTTTAAAGCCCATAACTCTCTTCTGTAATGCTGTTGAACTAATTTTCCATGGGACTTGTTATATGTCTTATAGGCAAGAAATGAACCGTTTCCAATTATTCTCTTTTCAATGAAACCAAATGTGCCTTCCATGGGTAAGAGTTAAACGCAATAAAGAAATAAAGACGGATTGATGATTTGAGCCCCGCATACATTTTTGGGCATGACAATATTGTACACAACCAGTTTCAAAACTTTGAGTTTTGGGCTGCAGCCAGAATGCTGTCCGAAATACTCCAATTATGGCCACCTACAAAAATAAATTGATGTTAGAAACGAGTAGCAAATTCTGACGCTTTACTATGTTCCATGGTATAAAAATTAGAAAATGCTGATATTCTTTGGTATTAAATGACACACTACTTTTTTTGGACACTTCAGAGACAAATTAAAATTTTGGTTCTTTTCTAAAAAACTAATCCAATCTTCCCAAAAGCTATCATGTTCTTTATTTCTTCTTTCTTTTTATCTTCTTGCTTTTTTTTTTTTTTTTTTTTTTTTTGTCCTCCTCTTTCTTTTTCTCAACCTTAAAAGTTGGTTTTTACATAATCCAAATAATTATTAAGTAATAATGCATTACATAGTAATTAATGGTTGGATTAATAACTGCGTTTTCATCTCCAAACAATAATAACATTATAATTTGGAGAGTTTGTCATGTTAAAAATAAAGGATCAAGATTCTTCCTACGCAGATCGAAAAACCGGGAAAAGGGAAAATTAGATTTAGAAATATTCAGTTACATAAGAAACATAGAGTACTGTTATATACAAGGAGCTAAGCGGCTCATATCCGGTACTTCTGTTATTATCGTTTATCCATTCAATGACAGGGTCCTTGATTGATTACTAAAATAAATTTATGGGAAACTAGAAGCTTCGGCAGCTACTCGACAAATCCAGGAACAATGATAAAACCTGATCTCAGTTTGACATATAGAGGGAGCTGGAAGAGAGCTTCTGATGCCAAGTTGGCTCAAGAAAGATGAAAGATGTGATTTTGGTGCAAGTTTAGATTGTATTTGCTATCAAAGCCAATAGATATAAATATATTCTTGCGGATAGGTATCTTGTTAAGTGCTAGCATCTTCCTTTGTGTCTCGAATATGTGTGTTATATGATACTGTAAGCAGTCATTAAGCTATTTAGATAGTTGTTTAATAGATAGAATAGCTTTTTATTTCAGTAAGATAAAATTGACTATTACTTGTTTACTTATCATCGTCATTGTTTAGACAAAGAATGTACAAACTGTTTGAAAAGTAAACTTATAAGTTGCTATAACTGAAAATTATTTCTACTCGCTGAGATTTTTAGCTGGCCATATAGGCTATCATCTATTTCTAGCTGTCCAGCGATCAATATTTTCCTTCAATTCTTGGTTGGCTGGATCGGCACGGATAGCCAATGAGCGATCAATATATTTTTCTGCTTCTTCGTACTCTTCTAACTCATACAAGACTTCTGCCAGTTTAGCTAGAAGTACTGGATGACGAGGATGTAGTCGAGCAGCCTCATATAACAAGGTTTTAGCTTGTATAAACTCTTCCATATTATGATACGCTAGGGCCATTCCACACCAAGCAATGTATGAGCGTTTGTTTGCACCGATACTTTTAGCAAACATCTGTTTAGCACCCAAGAAATTGTTTTTTTCGTTTTCTTCGTAGCCTAATAAAGCATAAGCATATGCGCGATTGGGATCATATTTGATAGCCTTCTGGAACCACTCTGCTGCTTCATTACTGTTAATTGCGCACTTTGACCAATTCGCCGCCGTAATATAATATTCGTAAATATGCGACTTATTACCCCGCATTTGGTATGCTAAAAGATTCAATTCTTTCTCCATTTCCAAATAGCAAAGACACGTTGAGTATTCGGGAACTCCATCACAAAACCACGGGGCGATCATAAAGGCCTGTCTAAAAAATGGTACCGCCTTTTGATTTGTTACTATAGGTAGTGATAACATCATGGAAAACTTACTGTTTTGTAATCGCTAGCATCGTAGTATGATTTTCCTAATATGCATAGCACACGAGCAGTATTGTATTGACGATCATCCAATTTTTGTAATTCCAGCGCCGCCCTACCACATTGGTATAATGATTGGTATACATATCCACTTACTATGATGCTAAGAAGATCTAAAACCTTGTTCATTCCTTTGATTATCTCTGCATTAGTTTGCTGATTTACTTGATGGCTATTTGATGAAGGCAAGAAAAAACTGCCGACAGCTGGATCCTATTTTGTTATGTGTGAATGTATGGAGTTTATTTTAAATGTTATCTTATGTACCTCACTAGAACTAACTTTAATCCTTTTCTTTGTTGGAATATCAAATGTGAAATCTTCATGTTCTTCTGTCACCACTCTAGGAGGATGATCTTTGTCGATAGATTCGATTATTTCCTTGCTAAGATGATAGTCTGTTTGTTCATCCATATCTGATAATTGGACTTCTAACTTTTGCTCAATTCCCGCTGGTGCTTTTTTACGTAATCCATGCTTATTTTTGTAGGCCTCTGCTGCTGTCATTTGTTCGATATCACCAGAAACTGTTTTGATAAGCGCGTCCTTCGCCAATTCTATTTTTCCCCTGCAAAAAGCAAATAAATACATAACCTAACGAAAAAGTATATAGGCAAACCTTTTGTTTTCATCATCATCGTTGTCATTAGTTATACTCGGACTGTATTTGATAAGAGCTCGCAACTGCTTTACGCTAATATCTTGATAATATTTAATGGCAGGCACTGAAGAGCTATTTTTTACAACATTAGAAGGTGATATTTCAGGAAGGAAGGTTATTCCGGGTGCATCTGTTGAAGGCAACACTGGTAAGTAAGTGTGTGGAGATCGAGATAAATTGGTTTTGGACACATCAAAGTCCACGAATATTTCATTTTTTAATTTATCTGCAATGATGTTGGAATCTGCTGCAATATCACATAAGTTGATGTAAGCCGATATTTTGTACGGGTTGATTTTCAGACATCTATAGTAATATTTGGATGCTGCCGTAACATTGTCAAGTTTGACATATAAATCGCCTAATAAATTACACAAGGATGCTTCACTTGGCATACTTTGTCGATTTGTAACACTTGCAAGCTCTATTGAAAAAATTATTAAGGATTTTATCGACGTGGGATTACAATTTATCTGCTCATACCGTCTCCCCAGTAAACTTCCTTTGGTATTGCATTTGATCTAAGTGCTGTCTGTATTGCCTGTGTGCCTTCTTGCCACAAGGTCCGTTGCTTGTCCTGGGATTCTTCAATGAGACCAAGCTCAAGACAACATTTAGCAAACAAATTTAAACAAGGGATCGATTGGTCAGATTTAATAATCGTATAACATGCTGTATAATCTGAAATTGAAAATAAACTTTTCGCGTATACGTATTTAAAATGAGAATTATCGTTGTCAATAGCATAAAGACGTTCAGACAAAAGGAGTGCGTTATTGTAGTCTTGATCGTCAAGATCTCTATTGATGAGAGCTAAAAGTGTCCAAGATTCTATTGAACTTTTGTGATTTTCCTCCATTGATAAAATATAATAAAAAAATGAAAAAAGGTTGCAGGAATAAATACATTGGGAAAAGAATGTACGTGAGCGGACAAGTCACGCGAAGTGTAAATCAAGCTTTTATTTCAGTCAGTATTAACTGAATCTTTTCGAATATGGACATTATGCATTTAAATTATAATATTAATGTGACATAGCAGTTATCATTGGTATCATACTAAGAACGTGTTTATTTCGGAAAGCTCTTTTGTTACTTCAATTCTTTACCCTGATACTTGTGTTACTCAAAATAACAGTTTTACAAGAAGATTTGTGTTCGACTAATGTCTATAGTCTTATGTGGTTTTCTGGAGATTACTACCTAAAATACTTAAATACAAAAAACCAATTGTAGGATTTAGATGGGTTCCCTTCTGTTACTGTTAAAAGATTCGGACCTATTTGGCTATGAAATTCTATAGCACAGAAAAAAAAAAAATTCTACTAATTTATCGCAAATAATATTTTTCCGTTTTCTACAAATGTCAGAATTAAGGTTAAAGTAATTTTGCCAGGCTTAGCCAATAACAAAATTTATAATTTATGATTAGCTTAAACGTAAAGAGGACTTACCATGTGTATTGATATGCATTTCGGTTTCAGCTGTGAAAAATGACATTAAAATTGACGCCATTATGCTGAAGATCGAGCGACAGCTTAAAATTTCCTAAGTCATGTCACTTTATTATTTGTCTCCGATGCTGGGACTATAAGAAGCTATAACTAAAATCAAACAAACGAAGATATTATATAAAGGCTAAAAAATCATTCTTTAATTTGCTTTTAAAGTGTATCAGATTGGCTTGATATTATATCTTTACATATACCTTCAGTGATACTTTCCTTTCGCACATTTTTATAATAACCACACACGATGGCTCTAAATGTTAATTTGTTTCTTTCGCGTATCTCTATTTTGGCTTTAGCTCTCGGATTCGTACAAGCGCAAGTAAGCTACGATGAAATAAAGACACCACAAAATGCTAAATGGTTGGAAAGCGTAGACTTATCTACTGTGCCAAAACTTCCCGTCAGAATGGTTGGGTCTGGTACATGCCCTGATGCTTTATGTGATGGTGCAGACAATGACAAATGCTTCGAAAGCTGTGGTAACAATCCCTCTCCTGAAGATATCTATGGTTGTCCTCAAGACCATCAATGGGCCCTAACTTTTGATGATGGACCTAGTAATTACACTAGTGAACTTTTGGATATTCTTGATAAGGAAGACATCAAAGCAACATTTTGTGTTATGGGATCTCATGTTGCGCAATATCCGGACATTCTGAAGCGTGCCTATGATTCAGGTCACCACATTGCTTCACATACTTTTTCTCATCCTCATTTGATGAGTTTAACTAATGAAGAAATCATCTACGAAGTCAAAGCTACTGAAGAAGCTATCGAGAAGGTAATTGGTGTTAAGCCCAAGTATATACGTCCTCCTTTTGGTGAAGCCGATGATCGTGTAAAAGGTCTCTTAAAGACAATGGGTTACAAAGTACTATTATGGAATGTCGATCCTACTGATTATGATGTATACATGTTACGAAATGTATCTTCTCTTATCCAGGGTTCTTTCAAAATGGCAGTTCAAGGTACTGATACCGGGTTAAACCTTAATGAAGACCCAGGATTCATTAGTTTACAGCATGGTAACTAGCCCTGATATATGTGTTAAGAAAAAAAATTTATAATAACATATACCAATTTAGATTTATATAAGCAGTCGATTGAACAAGTGCCCAAAGTAATTACCTTTTTGAAGAATAAGGGTTATAAATTCTTTACTGCTGCCGCCTGTAATAACGATTTGAGCCCCCACTCTATCACCGATGAATCTCTTAGTTCATCAGCTGCAAATATCAAAAACCAAAACGTTGCATCGCCAAACGAATTTATAAATAATGCTGCTACCAATGCAACGTCCTCATCTGCCTCTTCGTCTACATCTGCGCGCGCTACTAGTACATCATCAGTTTCTGGTTCAACCATTACATTAGCGTCAAATGCTAGCTATATCATGTCACTTGCCATATTGGTGCTCTCTGTTACCATCCTTTTTTAGGTCATCTATCCATGCCTGTTTCCTTGGAATCTTTAAATAAATTAGACGTATCACACTACATAGATATCATAATCATGTGTAATTTCATATTTTCTCACTGCCTTGATTATTTCTTATACCGTTACCTTGCTATTTATTTTTAGATAGCAGAAAGAGGTACCTTACACAGCACCATCCACTATATTTGGTGGGTGAGCAAAGATGCCTTACAAATATGCCTTTTTATACCTGAATTATATGTATAAAAAGGTAGCAATCGTTATCCCCTAAATACAATAAATAAATTGAAATTTCAAATTTCTATGAGATTATACAAGGATCTGCATTGATACTAAATGGGAAATATTCACACAGATATAAAAGCAATTGCTGACTCTTCTTTTTGTCTAGTTTAATAGGTTATCAATAAAAAATGTGTTGGACAAATGTCCCTATTTTCCACCTCATGATAAATAGTGAATAAATCGCTTGGATTTGGGGGTACACATTGTACATTGCGCTACTATGGCACAATCTATAAAAATGGTAATAATTACTGAATTTTAACACTTATCACTTAATTTCCATACTCATTGTATGACAATATAATATTCATAGCGCTATTGTTTTAATAATGAAACAAGCAAAAAAAGTAGCTGTATGACCTTTATAAATAAACTTTATCGTGCTATGCTGATTTATAAATATAAATTTTGAATCTCTATTTAAATTACTATGTCAAACCTTCCAATGACAAGTCTTGGAAAAGACACTCGCTTCTTTTTTTGGACCGGATTCGAATAATTTGTATCTGATACGATGAAAATGAGAATTTTTTAAGGTATATAAATTTAATAGAAAAATATTAAGGAGGAGTTATTAATAGCGGTAAATTTTAGATAAAGGGAATACGTTTAAGCCAAAACGGCTGTGACCAAAAGACCAGCACAAAAAGCAATGGCCATAGGCTTGTTGTAGCTAGCACCTGAAACTGATTGAGCAGTAGCAATTTCATTTGGAGTAGCAGGGTTTGATGCTGCTGCAGCAGGAGTAATAACAACGGAAGATGAAGCGGACACGGTGGTCAATGGGGTTACAACAGCAGTGGTAAGGTTTATGGTAGGGGTGGTAACAATTATGGGTGGGATAGTGGTGGTGGTGGCTATAACAGTAGTTGTAGTAGTAGTAGTAGTAGCAGTGGTAACTACTGTATCATCACCTGAGCTACCATTAGGTCCACTATAATCGCCGGGAATGATATGAGCACAACCTTTTTCAGAGATACCGCGATTACATGTTCTATCATCATTGCAACAACGCATACAATAAGTGTTGGTTGTAGGTTCAATAAGGTTGACATAAAACTTCCAGCCAGCACATGATGATCCCATAGGAGCTCTGACATCCATTTGACCACCACCGTCAGTACCAACCAAATTGGCCTTTGTATAATCCATTTGACCTGTAACCTGGACGTATGTATCTGTCTTAAGATAATGAGCAGACTTGATGAAACCAGCAGGTAGTTTTTCGGCATTTGTCGCGAGAGGAGTATTACCCAAACAAAATGCATTGGCATTCCATTCCGTATCTGAGATTATGCGATTGGTAGAATCGCTAGGA
Organism: Mucor mucedo; assembly: GCF_025094135.1. Lineage (NCBI taxonomy): Eukaryota > Fungi > Mucoromycota > Mucoromycetes > Mucorales > Mucoraceae > Mucor > Mucor mucedo. The sequence goes on along the minus strand of NW_026252300.1, from coordinate 343,658 downwards.
GGTAGAAAAACACAAAAGTCGTTGGCATCGACTACTTGGGCGATTTGCCCTTTCGCATTAACGACAATAGAAAGAAAATTAATCACGCAAACAATAGAGGTAAACCGAATGAACATTATTATAATATTATATTTGTGATGTTATATCGTTAAAGGATTGAAGAAAAGGAAAGTAAAAATTATTCAAGTAAGAAAAATGGATAAACTACAGATGTCGGATTTTGTTCTCATTTTATGGATGTTTTAAATTGTTTGTGTAACTAATAGGTGTTGCAAAAATATGTGTTACATTGAACCAGAAACATCATACTTTAGGTCAAGTTTTCCTTTTCTTTGTGTAAATTGCCTTGTCTTAGCATCAGTATTTTATTTAAAGGCAGTTACTATACCATTATTAGCACATTTATTCGAGATGGCAAACTTAGTCCCATCTTATGTTCTGTAAAAAACGATAAATCGTGTTTACCAACAAAGATGATTTCCAATTGGTTTTTATAATTCACATATTGGTTCATTTTTTCTTACATGATATCATTGTCTATGTATACGTAAATGGACGACCACAGACTCTTGTTACAAACATCGGCATTTTCTACGATGCATAATTTTCAAGTTACACGACTTAAATTTATTCAAAGTTAAGCCATGTCATAATCCATACGATAGAAAATTCTGAAACGAATTCATGTGTGAAGCTTTATTTTCTGTGTTGGCAACGAATGACAAAACTAATTGACTGATTGTTAGTTACAACCTAATGTCCGAGTGTTTTTTTAAATGACCTTTGAAGTGCGGAATCCATCGATCCAGGCAGGTGATAAGTCTCTGTTCTTTTGTCTTCTTTTGAACTGCTGGTAGAGCACATCAGTCATGTCAGTTCGAAATGTTTTTATTTTTACATGGTCTTTACCAAACATCCCGGTGAACTTTTTCTTAGTTTAAGAAAAAAATTCTTTCTTCCAATAATGGTCGGTCTTGCCTCATAAAAAAATCAATCATGGCAAATGTCGATATATATTTTGAAAACAATACATTTAATGTGATGTCGGAGAGCCTCTTGTATCTCCTTTCTTTAAGTGTTTCCTCTATTTATCTTAATACTTTTTTTTTTTTTTTTTTGGCTTTATTATATTTTTTCCCTCCATGGACTAAAATGTTTACCATTTCTTCACGTGCTCTTTGTACTTCCTGATATAAATGGAAACGTCTAATAGCAGCGGATGTGTTGTTGAAATTTAAAATTGCAGTGATGTTTGATAATAAGTTATATACTACAAAATGAAAATATCGTGGGATAGAAGCAGCCTTCGCTGTGGGTATATTGAACAAAATGTCGTCCATTCCACTGTCCTCCATCCTTTGTTGTTCTTTTCTTTGGTGCTTGATGGGTCCTGTATATGTGTAATATTCTCACGTTGAACATCTTCTTAATGGGATTTTTGCCATAACCGTAAGATGCAGCAAATATTTTCCCTCTATTGAGATCAATACCGCATAGGTTCATTTCGTCTACTTCTTCTTTAGTATTAACTTCGCCCAGCTGAGTAATATCATAATCTTGTTCATAGTAGTCAAGGCTCACAGAATCATTAAACTCGTTGTTGGAACTTTTAATAAGCACTACATCTGCCGTAAAGCCATCTGTTCGAATTAAATTTGATAAAGTAACTTTTTTATTCTTGGCAGTAACTTGTAATTCTTCCATGCTAAATATATTTTACTTTCTTTTTTTCTTTTTTTTTAGCAGTGTTTAATGGATGGAATTATAAACAATTTATTGAATGAGCAAAAAATTCAAGTCTAAAAGAAACATTATTACAGCTTATTGATTATAGTTAAGTATTGTTATTGTCAAATGTCTCCAATTGTTCAGTCAAAAAATACATCACTGAATCCATTATTGTTGGGTGCCAACTTTTAACACAATTTTTAACTATAAGGAACCCTCCTTTGTCATGTGTTATATCTTTACACAAAAATCTGTCGTTGTGGAGGTCGGCCAAACAAGTCTTAATGACGCTAAGACCATACTTCTGCTCGTCAATATCTTCAATGAACGTTGCGATGCATCCTTGAATGTCTTGAACTCCATTTAATTGCCGCTCGATTTCATCGCATCTTTGCTCAAGAATTTTGAAGTGATCTTGGTTAAAAATTTTGTAATATTCAGATGCGACTCGGAATAAATCCCGTAACATGTTAATATTGCATCTGATTATGTCAACTGAATATTGATTCGCTTGATGAACCCAATCTTCCTTTCGTTTTACAGAAAGTCTGCTGTAGTCATGTAAAATTTGTTCTCCCGGTCCATTTTTTTGAATTTTCCAAGGATTTTGAAGATTTCGAATAGACTTGTGCGTGTTCTTGATTAAACCTGCACCAATCTCGAAGATTTGAAGGATAGATAAATCACGCTCCAAATCACGCAATAGATGAATTAACTGAACATAGTCAGAAAGCAATAGCTCTAAAAGCTCAGGTTCTTGGAAACTGGCTGTATGGCGTATATGTTGAATTCTCCCGCTCATTTTCTTGAGATTAAATTTAAAATCTGTAACCATTTCAAAGGAGATAGGGATGCTGCACAATTTAAGCTTTTGGGTACACATCACTGACTCATGCAAATTATCGGTAACTGCTATTGCAGGATAACATGATGGAAGAGTTGACCACAACTGATTTCGTAGTTTGCCTAGTCTGATCTTCATATCACTATGTCTTTTGTTGATTATTTTGTCATAAAGAGTTAAAATAGCTGCATTAAAATTTTCAATTAGCACATGCGCGTAAGAGTATACTTTGGTCGAAAGGTCTTTTGAACCATCTTTCTGATCCTTCATAGGGATAGAGGGATCTCGGTTTAATACGATATCTTTCAAATCAATCATATGCCTTTCGATGTCGTTCATATCGGGTGTTTTTTTCTGGTATAGCATTTCATACAAGCTCCAATAGATAAAATCAAAGAAGTATGGTTCACGAGAGATACACAAGGATTGTGATAGTAAACGACCTACGCAAGTATATTTATAACTTCCACCTATATGTGAGATACCAAACCCGGTCATAATGAGGTTCACAATGCAATTTTTTAACAATTTGTTCGATTTGACATTTGTTTCGTATAAATGATCGATTAATAACCTTAGGCGGGTTGTGCGATCCTTCGAAAATAACTCTATAATAGTTATTTGTGCCATAACCTGGACTATTTCATAAGCCTTTTGTTCATTTTGATAATCCGATAAAATAGGTTGAAGCCCATGGGTTTCCATCCACAATTCAAGATAATCGATTTGAGATAAAGTAGACAAAAAATGACCCTGTTCTGATTTTATGTCTTCAGTAGCGATACATAAGGTGCAATAGATAGTGTCATTGCAGGTATCATTTGCGGTGTCTTTTTTTGTATTAACGTCAGTTTTGCCGATGACAATCCCTAACTTTGTTGCATTTTTTGTAAAGAAGCTTGACGCTAATGCGATTTTTAGTTTAAAACTGTAAACAAACCAGAAAAAGCAAGCTTGGATTACAACTTCAACAGGTAACAAAGCAATCATCGTCGTATAATTGGTAGAACTAATGTTATATTAAATAAATTCTGGAGCAAATATATATATCCAACTTTATGTGACAATGAGAAATATAAATAAGGTGCTACAAAAAATGCTATTGTAGAAGTAAAGTGTCGCATTATCTTTAAAAAGCATCATATTTCTGTACAAAACAAAGAGACGTTACGCTTAAACACGGTCTTTGTCTCACAAATAATGGTTTACAATCACAGACAACACACCAACAATCAACTTGATACATATTTAATAAATTTCAAATCTTTAGAAATCGATGTACGATAAGCTGGCAACAGGACACATAATAGAATATGTGCATTTAATTAAATCTGTAAAAAAACACATTGAGCAAACATGCTATTTTGTCAAAAAGCGAAAAATAAAAGCTCTTAATGCAAAAGGGTTGTTCTCACTTTCATTTGTGAACTACACCATTTAGTTTTTACAGATTAGTGTCAGCTTCTTCTTCTTCGGACATATATTTAAGACAATGACTTTGTTGTTTCGCTCATTGTTGCACTGTATTTTGCGAACTGTTGCAAAACTGCCGGTGGATTTAAGCACTTTCCATTCCTAAATGTAAGGGACCTAATATCTTTGTGATTTGCTTACTAATAAAGTTATGTTTACTTTTTTATTTTCAGCTTTCCCGGCTCATTCTGGCCTTCTTTCTTTTTCTGTCGGAACAGAAAACAGTTCTACTATTTTGGTCTTGTCGTTGACATCTATCATTTTTTCAATAACTTCTGTCTATTGAGATAAACGTTGTGACTGACAAAGTCGGTTGTATCCTGATTTTTTTCTTGGCAAGACCAAATAAAGATCCCCATTTTTCTACTTCATAATTTGCTTCGGAATAGCAGTCTATAAAAAATTCGATCTTGCTAACATAATCTTACTGTCTATTTGTCTATATTTCCATTTTATTTTGTCCAAAATAGGTAACATAATGTACCTTGTTTGCTAGATAAGAAACTCCGAAGATCATTGATGAAATTTAACAAGACATTGGTGAAATAGCTGATTTTAGACTATGTCATCTACCATCAACACGATTTCACAAAAGCGCGATTTTTGCCCAAAAAAAATCAGATTACTTCATTGGGAAGACTGGGTTTGTATATCCTATGATGTGGAAAGAAAAACATATAGCCGCGAAATATGACATTCATTAAACAAACAAACAAAAAACGATGTTCGATTTCCAGGAATAAGTACATCTTTGTGATTCGATACGTTAGCAAAAAAAATCTGGTATTCATATATCTGCTAAGTTGCAATTGTACCCATCCATTCCCATTTACCGTTTCTCAATATCAATCGTTACGCCAATGCCAAGTCTTTTTTTTTTCTATTGAGAAATTATTATTTATAGATTTTTTTATACAGACAAGAGAAGGATATTAAATTATTTATTAAAATAAAAAGTATACATAAGTGATTAAAGATTATAAAAAATAGGAATTAAACCCAATTGGCGGCAGCGACCAAAACACTGGCACCAATAGCGAGAACCACAGGCTTAGCGGAGCTGCTAGCACTAGAAACATCCTGTGCTGAAACAGCACCACTGGGTGTGCTAATAGCTGAAGAGGAGGAAGAAACAGCAGTAGCGGATGAAGAAACAGGTTCTCTCGAGATAGCAGACGATGATACAACTGCACTAGTTGCTGGTGCTACCGTTGTAGCAATAGATTCAGCAGTAGTAGTGGAAATAACAGTGGCAGATTCGGTAGAGGTAGCAGCAGTAGAAGAAGCAATAGTTGAAGCTTCTGTGGAAGTTAAACTAGAACCTGTTCCGTCATTGGGGCCACTATAATCACCAGGAATAATATGCGCACAGCCCTTTTCAGAAATACCACGATTACAGCTGACTGTATCATTACAACAACGCATACAATATGTGTTAGTAGTGGGTTCGATTAAGTTGACGTAGTAATCCCAGCCGACACATGAAGAGCCAACAGGAGCTTTAACATCCATTTGTCCGCCACCATCAGTACCGTCCAAATTAGCCTTGGTGTAATCCATCTGACCTGTAACTTGAACGTAAAGATCTGTTTTCACATAATGAGCGGATTTAATAAAACCGGAGGGCAAGGTGCCAGCGTCTGTAGCGAGTGGTGTACTTCCCATACAGAACGCATTAGCATTCCATTCACTATCGGAGATGATGCGATCGGTGGCATCATCAGGGGGTAAGAACACACAAAAATCGTTAGCGTCTACCACCTGAGCAACCATTCCATAAGCGTTGACTGAAGAAAGTAAGCTGACAGTAACGATGGTATATAAGAAGCGAGTAAACATTTCTTGTGGTAAAAATAAAAATGAAAGAAAGGAAATAATTATTGGAGAAACGTTTAGAAATGAATCTCCAGTTTTTATAGTTCGATGAAAATAATTGGTGTAATCTGTACGGTGTAACATAATCAAGTTACACCTGACCTATAATGGACTTATTATTCACATTTAGCAGCATGCATGGCGGTTGTTTAAATGGTCAACGAAAAACTCTTCAAAAAAGGGCATTCTAAAAATAACAAAAAGGATATAAAATAATGAATTAGGAAATACCTGTAAATATAGCTGCTGTCTAAAAATAATGATTGATAAAAGGGAAAATTAACCCATTGCAAGAGATGTTCTGACATAGTAGCTATTTACATTTTAGTCGGCTATTTTTTTTTTTATTTATTTAATCTATTTAGCCTAGTTTTAAGTTAGATCAAGACAAATGTCTCTTTAGACCTAGTATATTCAACATTTTTATTCTATTTTGAATATTGGATGGGGCGGCTAATATTCCATTGAACAAGTTAATTTGGGCGGGAAAAGCTGCCTTTGATATTGTCACCTGGTTTACTATGTCTTTTAACAATGACAAAAGGAGTATTACTGTACATCAGCCGGCTATGACAAAACCGATTTTTGTCAAGATTGAATCTTATTGCAGAAGGTGGGGAGTGGCTTTAGCACATTTTGCTTATAAGCTATACTGATAACCTCGATATTGAAAGCACGAACAGGCGATTTTAATAGAATGCATAAAAAAGGAACAATTGTACTAAATAAAGTCGTCAGCACATGTATGGGTTCATTTACCCGAGACCTAATTCTCTTTTAAGGTGATATTATATTTGTTTGCATGCACAAAACCCACAGGTTTAGACTAAATGAGAAGCTTTATCTAGATTTAGATTGAAGGCTGACAGGTAAACTATTATTTCTTTATAATCAAAACACGTGGCTACTAATTAGCATTCATGATCAAACGTAAGAAGCCTAAAGGCATTAAAACTGTCAATAAATAGTAATTAAACAGAAGATGCCTTTTGGTACCGTAGTTATGAGGACCAAAAATGATTGTTGCTTTTATAGTAAACCAACCTTTAGATAATACTTCTCTTTTGAGGCTGAGCCATTAAAAAACTACTACACGGTATAAGTTTTAACGAGGAGAAGGTAATATGGTATACATCCTGGAAATCGTTTATGTGAGTTCAACTGATAAATATCGAATATTTCATTTATTTTATAGGCAGGACTTAAGCATTACAAAAGCAGTAGGTGGCATTAAACCCAAAAGTGTCCAATTGTACAACCGAATATTGAAATCTCCTTGTCGAAGAAGATTATAATCCCCTTTCTAAACAAATCAACAAGATCAGTATTCGATTCGCACAATCTAAAGGCCGTGATGTGAAATTGCTTAAAAAACAGAAATATAAACGCTGTGTAAAATCCGACGTCTATAATACAATAAATCCAATCAAATATGAGGTAATCGTTTATCCAATACATTAATTTCTCTGAAATTGTATTTTTCTGTATCGGTAATTATGGGGGTTCTATATTAAATAGTTAAGACGTTGATACAAAACGGTTGGACTAGTATATGATATGATAGTTGGGATATTGGCATAACTTCTGGACAGCTTTGTGTTGATGCACCACACTAACTTATTAAAATTAAGCATATCGCTTTCATTCTGCAAACAGCAGATATCAATCTGGAATATTTTGTTCAACATTGAACAGTACCAAGAGCTTAACTACTCTCGATATGTAAAAGCCGTCATTTTTCGTGAAGCATCTTACAAATATACCTATATGTGTATATATACTATACAACCTGGATACAGAGTGTTTAACTGCTGATAAGGATGGATATAATGGCTTGCCTACTTTTATTGATGATACCAACATAACCTTACCGAAATGTATGCTTCTAATAGTTTAAAACAATGACTCTGAATATCAACGCATTTTTACAATAGATAACCCCCACCCCGAAAAGATGAGCTAAACGCTCGCTTCAAAGATGTACAAGCAAAATGGTTATAGAACTTGAGTATTTTTTTTATTAAGGGCATAGCCTTTTGTATTTTGGAACGCGAAACACTACAAACTGTATAAAAAAGGAAAGAAAAGAAAGCCATCATCCGACCGGGAAAACACGTGGGAGGAGCCAAAATGGTGAAATGTTTAAAAGGCGGGGAAGGGATTTAAAAATAAGGATATAAACAAAAAGAGATGGATATTTGAACTGTTAAGACGACGACGAGCAGGAGGTGCATGTCCTTTGATGTCTTTTTAACGCATCCTTTCGAGAAAAGGAGCCACCGCAAGGCTCACATATAAAATTTCGAATGCCTGTATGAACCAATTTATGACGTTTTAAATCTTGCGACCGGTTTAAATACTTTTTACATTTGGTGCAGAAGGTTTTACATTTGGTAGGCTTTTTAACCATTTCTGCTGGTGGCGGATCCAGTGATGTCGTTTGTGGTGATAATGATGGTGTGTGGTTCTGGGACTGCGAAAAATCAAAGCCAGCAAAATTCAGAAACGGACTGTCATTAGAACCAGCCAGACCCTCAAGGTGTGCCTTGTAATTATATGATAAGAATTCTTGGAATGTATCATTATTTTCGCCCATAGTATTGATCAAAACAAAGTAAGTATTATCAAGACCTCGGTAATCCATTGGAAGTTTAAGGAGGAGAAAAAGGAAAATTGTAAAGAAGAAAGAGAAAGAAAAACAAAAATACGATACATTTTATACCATCATTTTGTCCCACCTCAGAATTTTCATGTAATTTTTCTGCTTGCCATTTCCTACCTGTAAATGAGCACTCACATACTCTATTTTTTAACAGTATTATAAGAATAGTTTTACTTACAGATATCACATCCATTGTGTGCCGTATATTGCGAGGTTGACCCAAAAATTCAATGCTTTCACAATTCATAATTAATTAGTGTGCCGAACGGTCAAAACTCAAAAAGGAAATTACAAGTAAAGCTCACAGTCGGGGATAATATGTTTTTAAAGCCTAAAATATTTATTTTGTATATGAACATTAGGAACACTACTTGGCAAATAAAAGTATAAAAAAATTTACTCGATGCAAACATTGTTTGCTCATATTGTTATGCTGGACCTCTAAATTATTGTATTTATACAAGCGAAACATTATATAGAACGACATAGTTTACACTTAATAATGTTTGTTGACATTAGACCGCTCAACCGATTCTGAAGTACCTATCAATTATGCTTATATGGGGTTTTTCATATGTCGACGTTGATTTTGGGTAACGTGATGATTAACGAATGATCTCCGGTGATCTTGACGGTGCCACCCTTTGTTAGCTTGAGAGAAGACGGGTTCCCCGGAAAAGGTTATGTTTTGGTTGTATGCACCATCAAGAGCAAATATGCACACTGCTTCGGCAAAATACTAAAAGGCAATTTTTTTGAAGAATTTACTCACACAGCAGGTGGTTATTTCTATTTTCACCCTTGTTGTACATGAAACTCTTTAATCAACCTTGGCGATTTTAAGAACATCCGATATTGACCGAGACAAAAAGAGATTTATAGCATAACAATTTAAAGTAGTGTCTCTTTTATGTTTGTGCACTTTTTTATTTAGCATGTCAAGTATCGATGAAAGGCTGGAAGGGATGGATACACTCTTTTTAAAGTGTGAACATACACGTCGTTTAATGACTGTCAGCTCATTGTGGACATTTGATCATCGTCTAGATGATAAATCTGTGTACAGATTACTTGACAAGTTGTGTTCGGCCTACCCTAGATTTGCCAGAGTTCCCTGTCGCCCTTCCTTTTTTAAAACTGCTACCTGGACCGTGCCAATAGGTTGGTCTCCGCCAAACAATGTTGTGCTACACACGTTAAATAAACCAACCACACATGCACTCCAGCACTACTGTTCTCAACAGGTAAATTAAACAAGTACAGATTTTTTTTACTTGATACTCATTTTTTGTATGTAAAAAAATAGATGGCTTTACCATTGGATTATGCGAAGCCGCTTTGGGAACTTCATGCAATTTCCGGCTTAAAAGGAGATCAATGCGCATTCTTTTGGAAGGCCCATCACGTCATGTCCGACGGGCAAGGGTTTATCCGTAGCATTTTAAGTACCACCTCGATCGAAGCAACACTGCAAAGACTCGAACAACAATCTTTACGTCAGGGCAAGCCAAAACAAGTTGTGCCACGCTACTCAAATAGGTGGCCCTACTGTATTATGAAAATCTTCTCGTTTGTATGGATGGTGATTTCTCATATTTATGTCTATTGGATGACATGGATACACGACTTATGGGTTATATTACTATGTATGGTGCCATTGAGACGAAATGACTTGATGTACGACGGTTTACAATCATTTGAAAAGGAGATGTCATGGTCTGAAGATATTCTTATGAGCGATATCAGGCTAGTGAGGAAAATATTTGGCGGTACGTTGAACGATGTAATGGTAGCCGTAATAACACGTTGTATCAAGGATTATCTTGAAAAAAACGGAAGAAGACAGGATAATTACCTTCGACTTGTTATTCCTGTGTCTTTACGTCATCCTAATGACTGGAAGTAAGCAATAATAACAGAAATTAAAATAACTAACTGTTATTAATTTATAATATAGATGCCACAATGTAGTGAGTTGTAATTGGGGCTTTTTTTCTATGGGGAATGAGGACACAAAAGAGCTAATTAAGCAAGTTCGGCGAGAAATGAAAGCAATAAAAACGTCTTTTCTTCCAAAGCTCATGTATTATTGGATTAGTTTTATTTGGGGATATATGCCTGGTATAACCCCTCCCCGATGGATGTATGATTATGTATGCGATATTCCGCACGGGGTCTTTACAAATCTTCCTGGTCCTACAAGCCCAATTTCGTTCGCAGGTCATGAAGTTCAAAACTATAGGACATTTCCTCCTCAAGTAGGCAAAGGTTCGATTGGGATTGCTTTAATATCTTACAATGGAAAAGTGAGTATAGGAGCTATTGCTGATGTGACGAACCGATATCCCAACTTAACGCAATCTGTATGTCAACGCTTTTCAAAAGAATTTGGCTTTATACTGCATGAAGCTCAAATGGAACTATCTAAGTGTGCTTAAATAAAATAACTAGTTCCGCACTATGGGCCGGCATCCTGTCTAGTTATGTACGATAAGGGGGGGTTCTTTGTGCGACTCATGTGAATGAACATGACAGCTTCATGGAATAGAATTTGCTCGTATCACCCTACTTAACACAAAATGAAGAATTATAGGGGATGTATTTCAACTACTAGGGCACCAAGGTTGTCCATATGTAGGCTGTGGTTTTCTTGATGGCCCAGCACACACTATCTTTTTCGGTACTATCAGTACCCAACGATTTAATTGTAGTTACTATAAACCAAAATACTCTAAAAGTGTTTATATAAAAGCTGTTTAATGTGTTACTAGCTTCAATGTTCTTTAAAGGCTCTTGCTGTTTTAGTACGTAAGAATTGAAGTAAAATGAAGAAATTAAGACAATATAAAATGCTTTTATTATAATGGATAGAGCTTGGACAGTTACATATCATTGTTACTTACGTGAACTTAACATAGAAAACAAATAGAATTAAATGCATGTTAAGTTGATATTTAGATACGCTAGGATAACACAATTGTACGGAGAGCTTAAGGTGGTAAGCCGGCAAAAAAGGACAAAACCTTAATACTCCCTTTTTAACATTTAACAGCCGTTTATCATGTTAAAAAAAATCTAATTGATCATAAAGGCTGCTTATTTGTATATTCTCACCATTAGTATTATCAAAATAAAAAATGGCATAGCTATTGAAAGCCTTATATAAAGGAGCATTTCCGATAGAATTCTCTTTGCGGATAAATTTAAACCAAGTATATTCACGTGTGGCTATTGTTAATTTGTATCCAGGAATTGTTTGTGTGCAGAAGACTTCTACAACTGAAAGTTGCTCAATCAGGGTTCTAGATGCGAATAAAGAACCAATAAAATAACAGATTTCTCCATGCACGTATAAAGAATTTATGGGAAATAAATTTCGAAGTGTAAGATAGTGGGACGGATGATAGACAAACTGTATTTGGTGCCTTTAACTTGTTATCTTCTCACAGAGCTAAAGTTAGTTCAATGATAAGCGGTGCGTACCAAGCTTCTTCGTATATCCTTCCCTGCCTGAATGAGCTTAAAGTTGTTATTTGTTGATTTTATTTTTACTAAATGTCGTGATAGCCCTCTCCGTACATCAAAATTGAATTCCCTGTCTTTACAATCAGCAAGTAATCTGGTATCGACTTTGAATCCAACAACATATTCTTAATTTCTGTGTAAAACAGGCTTTTTAAGAGTTGTTATTTGGCTGATATTATAGGTGTTTCCAAATTTGATGCGAACTATGTTTTATCAAAGTTTGTTCAACATTAGGAACCATGTCTGAAACACAAAAGCACCTCGTTCACATAATTTGCTGTAGTTGTTTTCACTAAACATGAATCGCTTCGACGAAATCGTTGAATACAAGTTCGTCTGAGAAATTTATTGTTCTTTCTTGTGTATGGAAGGTGATACGGATTTTGATTTACATATTTATTAAGTGACAAGATTCGCGTTTATCGTTATTCTTTTGACACAAGCTGGGTATACAACTGAATTGCTGATCGATTTCGGTCGGAACAGATGGTAACCCCGATTATGCTTACGCTTGTATTTTAAACATACTTCATAATAGAGGTTCTCGTTGAAAAGTAATTACTGGCTTCCATCGTTTCCTGTAAATATCCTGTATATAGTTTAATTTTATACTCTGACGTGTGGAACAAACAGCACGTTCTAATTTTTTAAGCCTATTGAGAAATTAGAAAGTACAAGTGAGACAAAAGAAAAATGGTAGAAAAGATACAAGTTGTGCCTGTAACAATTACTTATTGTGATATGTCTGTGGAAGGATTAATTTGATAATAGACAGCAATCAAACGAACACATATAAGATAGGTTATCACGACAATAAAGCATTAAAAACAAGAATGAACGAGAAGAAAACTGGGAACTTATTACCCCTTGCATTTAGCCATTTGTTAGTACATACAGTTAAAATCTTTGTTAATATGATGATTACTATGGCTCGTATATTGCCATTAAGCAGAATTTTATTTTACATTGGTCTTACGGTAAGACTTAAATATGATGGGTCATTCAATAATGTGGCAAGTGTAGGTGGACAATAGTACCAGTAAGAAGAATGTTTCTAACATAATGCTACACCTATATCACACAACCAGAAAGTGTTTGTCAAAATAAGGGCAATTGCTATTTGCATTGGATAAATTCCTACCCAATCACCTATTATTGATCAAGTTTCATCTCAGCTGGTGCCGAAAATTTTGCCTTGAACTATGTAGAAAATTCATGCATGGTACTGTTTCTGTTTTGAATAATCAGTATCAATGCAAAAAAAAAAATACCTTTTTATCTAATAAAAGCAACAATGTAGATCGTCTTTACAGATTTGAAATTTGGTTTTCATGCAATTCACAAACTTATTATTTCAAATAAAAGCTTAAGTATGCATGTCGTTTAATGACTGCGGACTTGTGATTATAATCTATTGGACAAACAATTCATGTATTAAGATTTGTTTGCTATAGTTTCGACAACATAGTTCCTTGTCACTGTTCTTCTTTTGTTAAAAGCTGATGTCTGGGTTGCCCCTACATAATGGTCCCGTCCAAACAATGGCACAGTGAACGCTATAGGTAGAACAACTATGTAACAAGTTTTATCCTCAAATGTTCTCAAAAAAAAAAAAAAGAAAAAAAAAAACTTTAGCCATTGGATTAAAAACCGCTTAAATAAATTGGTTACAGTCATGTCCGACGGACAAGAGTTTAACCGTGATATTCTGAAATTACCATCTCGATCCAAACAACTCTGCAAAGACTCGAACAACAGCCTATACGTCAGGGCATGCTAAAACAAGTGACCCATACAAGTAATTTCATTGAGTGATGAAATATTGCTTGTTTATATGGACAGTAATGTGTTGGTCGAATGCATATAAGATGACATGGCTTCAGAACATGTGGATTCTGCATAATATTACCACTTAAACGAAAGAGATTTGATGTAAAGCGGTTAACTGTTATGTAGAAAGAAACATCATGACGGTATTAACGACATCAGGCTCATGAGGATAAAATACAGCAACATTTTAAACCATAAAAAAGTAACTATTTACTATAAGGTTTCTGAACGATTACCTTTGACTTTAACCAGATAACTGAAAGTAAACAATAAAAAGGGGGAGTGACTTTAAGGATTCACGTTACAAACGTTATGGTGGTGAGACTTTCTCATATGGGACGTACTGATAGATCGAGTATGATATAGCAAGAAATTAAGGCATTACAAAAGACATACATTTGATATGATTTGGTTAGCTTTTATTTGGTGGTAGATGCTAGGTCTGTTCGCTCTCCAATGTATGTGTAATGACTTCTGCGATATACCACATGGTGTCTGCCCTTCTAGACTTGCTTTTTTTTTTTCGTTTGCGACAACTTCAAGAATATAGATGAATACTTGTGTGTTATTATGGCAAAGTTGAAATAAAAATTACTGCTGACGCGATGGGTCGATATTACAACTTGACACAAAGCCGTGTGTCAAGGCTTCTGTTTTTTTAGAAAATAATTTAAGTTTGTGCTGCAGGAAGCTAAAATAAAACTATCCAAAAGCGTATCCGAATAAATACAAGTTCCACATTATGGACCGACCCCAGATGTAAAAAGAAGGGCCTTTTTTGTTTTACATAAATCATGTGAGCTAACATGACAGCCTGGGGGCAAAACCTGTTCGTATCACCTTTTACAGAAACGGCACAAAAAAAAAAATATGAATGGGGAGCTGCCTTCCAACAACTTATGGGGCGCGGAGTTTTAGTCTAGTTCATCCGTATATGGGTTGTGGCTTTCTTGTGGGGAACTTGCGTATATAAATGTGCCTATCTCTCTTTTTTTTCTTTTTTCTTTTCATCATCATATTTAATAAAAGAAAACTTAGCCCTAGATGACCACGTTACTGAGCGATATGCACTTACCCATGTTGATCCAAACAACCTTATCCGAATCACCTTACAAGTCAGTGCCTTGGAATAATCTTGACCAGTTATCCTGTCTATGGGGTGGTAAATAACCTAAAATATAAAAAGGAAAAGTTGTGCAAGGAATTAACCTGTTCAGAATAGTTTTTACCAAGTGTAAAAATAATATTAGAGACGGGTTCCGATTAGAAAACCTATCATGGCGATTGTGGTATCGTCAGAGTGTGTTACAAAAGAAGGCTGAACCCAAGACCTGCGAATTAGACTTTAGTAGCAGAGAAAAGAGCTTACACCGCACCAAATCATTACCTGACCTCTCTCAATGGTCTCATCAAAAGAAGAGTTTCAAAAGACCAAGCCAAAAGTTCTTTATTACGGTTGATCAAGAAGAGTCTGAATCAGAAGAAGAGGAAGAAGAGGAGGAGGAGCCAATGGAAGAAGTCTCCTTGACATTTACAAAAATCACAACTAATGCATTATCAAAGCCAGTTTCCCTCTTATCAGATATGCTCGTTGAGAATAACTCCGGTCTTCGCCGATGTCAATCTCGTTATAGTCGACTGGACCAATTTTTTTTAGAGGCTACAACAGCATAATAGTCACCCCCTCTTCAACTCGCTCATTTGTATTATAAAATTTCAAGCATTTGCATTTTCCCCCCTTATTCTCTATAACAATAATAATAATAATAATAATAATAATAATAATAATAATCGCAATAATAATAAAAAATAAAAAAATTATACTCTATTTATTTTACCAGTCAGACATTGGTATAATATGACACTCGGTCATATTTTTAATAAGGATATCAGTTTGAACTTGAGCAGCCCAAGCAGCTGTTTTCAAGAATCCGTCTTCTTCTTGGCCCACTAAATAGTCCATCCTCGACAGAATGATCCAATCCATAAAGGTACGAGCATAGTCTCTTTTCAGCCTGTTTTCGTCCGTATCAAATATGCTGTGATCCAAATTATTTTCAGGTTCCTCATTCAGGTCGGCAAATCCAAAACCTTCAGCCACAGCATGAACAGCAATACGATGAGATTTCATTTGGTTGCGTGCCGTCTTAAGCAGGTCTCGATGAGAGGCCGACACAAAGACGTGACATTTCTTATTCGTTTGCTTGCACAAATTCACCACATGGTTGACTAAACATTGACTCTCTAATGTCACACGAAGCCCGATACGTAACCATTGTTTGGCTGCAAACTCTGGTGTGACTTTATAGGATTCTGGATTCCATGGTGAGAGATTCTCACTGTATTCTAATTTACCTCCCATCATATCTCTATAAGGCTCCAATTGCTGTGAAAACCACCCTGTAGGTCTTGAGAATAACAAACGACTGGTTAACCAGAACCAATCGGATTTTTGGGAGAGATGGTTTAAGCGGTATTGATCTCGTGTAGCCTTCATATAACCATTTTCTCGAAGGCTCATCCAACCAGTAGATGGCCAATCACTTGTGCTGATAATCTTGGTATTTTTATATTCCTCTGCAAAATTTTTATTTGAAAGTTCTTCTTCCGTCATGCGTTCTAAGTGGTGCATTATTTCGTGAGCCTGTGTGCGTTCCTTGTAAAAATTAGCTTGGTCTGTATTCATGCTCATATATTCTGGTAGGGACGAAAAGAACCATTCGAACTTTACAGGCCAGTCCATGTCGTAGGCAAATGCTGATCCAGGTTGTAACATGGAGAAGAAATAAGCACTGGTAATATCTAGAAGTCGGTCATCTAGATTCTTTGTCATGTCTTGTTGATGATGAAAACTATAGAGTACCAGCAAAGGTGGTGTCGAATAGTGTGGTGTCTTGTTAGCCACATAGCCTAGTCGAATGTGTGCTAATGCTGAATTCAGCACTTGTTGATGAGTTGTGGACAGTCTGTTAAAACTTATCTGTTTCTCCGCTTCTAATTGAATTGTGTGCTTTGGTATCGTTGAGTGGATCGTAAATAGAAATACGAGCATCATCAAAAACAATCCCGCCCAGCTTTTCAGCTTCATGTGTCGTGAAATAGCCATTGTTGTATTTATTATCAAATGGAAAGAAAAGAAAAAGAAACACTTTTATTTTTTGTTATTTCTATTTTTTAATTTCTTGTGTCACATGTCAAGTCACACTGAAAATTTAAAAAAGTCTACAAAAGCTCTTCCAATAAACAGCAGCAAAACAAACTCGATAAGCTTAGTTGATAAGGTTAGTTTTGTATTTTTTGGTTTCCTCCGTTTTTTTTTTCTTTTACCATGTACAACAGCATCCTGAATCTTCTTTTTCTTGGGCCTGAGTATGTCCTACCCTTGGAGGTGGCCTACACAAAATAATAATAATAATTGAATCATCTTTTCTCATAGTCGTGTATATGTAAATGACAATTACTGTGGTGGGTAGTACGCTTGTGTAGGTTGTTCTCCGTACAAGGTATCAGGTGGAGGTGCGTAAATCGCTTGCTGCGGTGGTTGTGGTGGATACGACATGAAAGAAAAAGAAAAGACGGATTGCACTGAGGCGGGAAATTTCTTGAGGCATTACGTAATTTGGCCTGTGATACAAGACTAAGTTTTTTTAATATTTATCCGCACTCACAAAAGAATATCGCACATGCAATCTGTCAATTGTATTACTGCTAACTTTTTCTCGATTAAAACTTTCTTTGTAAATAATGTACCATTTCATGCCGCTATTACATGACTACACGAGTATTCAAGGTCTCCTTCTGGCAGGAGTAGCGCATAGTAACCATCCTTAGCAACCGTTCCTAAGCAACCTTTGTGAGGGTGTAACCATGGGTGATACAATCCATCGAGATCACAGTGAGGTGTGGCAGCATAATTATCAAGGAAGACACTCTCATATTAATAAAATTGTTTTATTTTAAGCTAATCAGCTTAACACTTCTTAAATGCAAGATGGGATTGCAGATACAAATACTTTGCAGGTGGTGATCGAGACAAAGAAAAAGCTAAAATTTGACTGTGCTTCTATCAAGACAGGTGTCTTATCACTCTACTTTTATTCAAAATTTTTATTAGCCAGATACACACACAATGAATTGACTTTTATCGTTAAGGCGATGAAAAAAGAAAAAGATCATCGACATTAATGAACGGGAGAGGAAATGACCTAAATGTTCTGTATTTGTGGCTGGATTTCAATATTCACCCCCTTTTTCAGACTCGCCCCTTTTTTTATATTTATATAATTTTTTTTTTAATTAGCTTGCAACAAGGGCTTTTTTTATTTTATCTCTTTAGTTTCTTTTTATTGTCAATGGAGGCATCTGGTAAATTAGCACGAGATGAAAAGTCCTCGTACTTGAATCGAATGAATGGTTGGATTGATCACTATATTTTACAACAACCTTTATTACCTCAACAACAACAACAACAACAACAAAAGAACCGGATTTTAAAGTCTCGTCCGTTTAGGTTGCTTGTGGTGGTTTATATCTTGTTCTCTGTTCTGTTTACGGGCACACATATCTCCTCCTGGTTATTTAGTACAAAGGATGCCTGGACCTATCAACGTACTTATGATGCCTGTAAGTCTATATGAGTCCCATCAAAAGAGTCACGATCTAATGATTTTTAATATATTAGTGGAGCCTTATTCGCTAGTCAGTGACATGTCACACGGCTTAAAGATGTCTAAATTATTTTCGAAAGGTCACTATGACGCACTTCAATATGTTCAACCATTTTGGCAAAAGGCTTCAGTGATTCCGGATGAACTCGATACAACCATCATCACCACCACAACCCCTGAGACTTGGAAGGACCTAGTATTTTTGGCAAAGAGTTGGGACGGTAAGTTGAGTGAAGCGAATCTTTATTATTTCTAAGCAACCCTTCTAAAAAAAAATGATAGGTCCTATTTCTGCTACGTTGCATGTGGCTAAAGATGCCAGTATCAAGGCGACGATTCAAGCTGAGTATCAATCCAATCCTAGCTTATTCAAAAACGTCGATCTTCACTTGATTGAGACACCAACTGGTATTAAACAGTCTGTCTCAGTTTTGGTCCCATTAAATGTCGAACGTAATTTAGCCCGTATATATGCAAGAAGTCAGCATGTGTGTGATATGCCTTTGAATACGATTTTGGTCACAGATTTACGCCAAACACTGTTAAAGCATCAAACAAAATACGCCGCACTAATGAAGAAGGGAGACATGCTTGTGATTCCCACATTCAAACACACCAGTGGACAAGAAATCCCTGTCACCAAGAAGGAGTTAGTGGGTCTTGTTCAAGGTGAAAAGAGTTTGGTATTGCACGATGCCCATTTTGAATCGAATAAGGGACCTACCGATTTTGAAACCTGGAAGGCGTCGGATGCACTCTACAAAGTCACAGGTTACACTATGGATTATGAGCCAATTGTGATTCAGAGCAAAACTGTTCAACCGTGGTGTTCTGAACGCTTTGTCGACAAACGATCTGCTTGTCTCTTATCAAGCTATTTGGCTGGTAATGACTTTTACGTCTTGCCTAGTGATTTTGTCATTTATAAACCCACTACAGCCAATGCCGCTATTTCCGACCTTGATGTAAGTGCGAATCCATACAATAACGGATTGTTCAAATGTACTAAACTTTCTTACTCAAAATAGACGGTGATTGAAAAAAGATTGTACGCCAAATTCTATTGGGAACAGTGCGTTTATCAAGGCAGACAATTAGATGCGATGGGTTTATGGAACACTGCAAAATCAGATCATATTAGACAACAATGTTCCAGAGTGATTCAAAATTGGGGTAGAGGTTTAATTGGAAAGCCTGAATAAAAACATTTATAAAAATAGAAACTTTTTGAGACTCCCTTATTTTCCTTTCGGCACTTTCTTTTTCCCCTTCCCTCTTTCCTTTTTTTTTTTTTTCTTTATAAACGCCATGAATAGAGACCAGCCGAATTATAGCAATACAACTCATTACCCTTATCCGCAAACGGAACCTAGATTTCAACAATTTGCTGACAATAGCCTGAATGAAGAGTACACAAACCCTACTTATAGATCCATTGGTTTAGATGAGCGTGAAAAGCGGTAAATTTAATATACGTTCATAAAAAAAGAATTTACGATAACAAAGCTAAAAATATTAAAAAAAAAAAAAAAAAAAGCACATACGAACTCGTTGTATGCCAACAACCGCTTCATGCACGCATGTGTGGATTTGGAGAGAAGGATAGAAGACCCATTGACCCACCACCTATTGTTCAATTAATTGTAAAGCAACAGGGTCAGGATAGTCCAGTGGATGTACAGTAAGTACGACTACATTGTACTATTACAAAGAAAGAATGCTGAATTAGAACTAGAATGCTTCAAATTCCCTTCTTTGTACTTCATGTCACCTTGTGGTCTGATGATCGTGCTGAGGAACGCAACATTATCTCCAATCCACCAAAGTGCACTCGAGTCTTGATGGGTTCACTTGTTAGCTCACCTAGTCTGTTAAAGAACCCGGAAGGTGAACAAGGCCTCTATTTTGCTTTTCCAGACTTAAGTATTCGAACCGAAGGCCGTTATACGCTTCGATTTAGTCTCATGAAATTAGCAAAGTAAGTATTTAAGCATAGAACAGTCTTATCCTAGCTTACTAACCTTAATCAATCGCTTAGCTCTGATTTTCAAGAGAATGCAAAGTCTAAAATCGTTGCTCAAGTATTTTCTGATCCATTTACGGTTTATTCAGCTAAAAAGGTAAATTACTTCTTGTTGTTTGTATTTAAACTACTTAATATTAACCTTCTGTTTATTTTAGTTTCCTGGAATGACAGGTAAAATATAAAAGGTTGCGTATAAGAGGAATATAAAAGCTAATACTTTGTAACAGAATCCACTGAGTTATCAAAAGCATTTGCTAAGCAAGGCTTAAAGATTCCTATTCGTAATGATGGTAAGCGTGATAATTGTCATCTTTTGTTTGTATTAACCTCCCCTTATAAATAGTTCGTGCTAGAAAGACAGACTAAACTTTGTTTTTTTGATTTTTTTTTTTTTTTTTTTTTTTTTTTTTTTTTTTTTTACTTTTTTTTTTTTTTTTTTTTGTATGCAATAATAAAGAAACAAAGATGGTAAACAAATCTGTCATGTATATATAAAAAAGATATACGAGTGATTCTTTTATTTGTCCGTGCCATCAAACTAAATAACAATATAATTCGTACAAGTAGTAATAGGGATACTATTTATACAACAAAGAAGGTTGCTGATCTTGTCTACAACCCCTTTCTACATTAGACTTATCTCTAGGAGTGCATCCCTATTTCGATCATCTGACTGTTTACCCGCTCAAACAACTATATAACGACCTTTGATTTCTCCCTTCTTTTTCTCTCGTTTTTTTTTTTTTTTTTTTTTTTTTTTTTTTTTTTTCTTTTTTTTTTGATTTTTTACATTAAAAATGACTACGACTGTACTATCTATGCGAGCCTCTAAATCAGTAGAGATCATCCAACCAACACTCACCATCTTGCCAGAGAAATCCACCTCTCTCGGACTTTCTGAAAGACGAAACATCCCTGCTTCTCTTAAGCTTTGCACAGAAGTAAGTCTTTTTTTTTTTCCCTAAATAACCCCCTTACATAACTTAACCGTTCTCTTTTATTTTCTAGAAGTCTTATTCTGTCCAGGAACAAGAACAGTTGATTTCAAATGTGATTCAGAAACTATCTTTAGAATCAGAACAGACAACGGATAATCCATCATGGCAAGCCTTAATGGAAGATCCACTTAGTGTAAAAGCAAGACTTTGTTTGATAGACATGGAAATCACACAAGCAGATCGCTCCGTGATTTGGAAAGCATTATGTCAGCCTAGTCTCAAAGTACAGGAATCCTTCTCTAGCTTGCAATCTGGTTCATTCGATGCAATCATCGATAAAAATCATGGATCAAATCCATTATTAGCCCGTATATTGAAAGCATATAGCGCATATGATCCTGAGGTGGGCTATCAATCTAGTCTCGCTAGCGTAGTTACACCCCTCTTGGCTATTGGAGTAAGCAACATCTCATTAATATTAGTTATAATACATTTTAACTAATCTGAAAAAATCTGACAGATGCCAGAAAATCAAGTCTTTAGCATGTTTGTCAGGTAGCCATCACTTTTATAAACCCAACTCTCTACATAACTAACAAACAAAACTAGATTGATGGAGACATATGATATGCGACAATTATACCTGGATGGACTTCCATTATTATTACAGCAGTTTAAATCGCTATTTACATGTACATGTGCACATTTGGAATCACATTTTTCCAAACTGTCTATCCAACCATCCATGTATGCATCACAGTGGTTCCTTACATTATTCAATATGCCGCATGCTGTGCGCTTGTACGACTTGGTCTGGTTACAGGGAGCGGTTCAAACTATGCTCCGTACCTCAATCTGGATTCTACAAACCCATCAAGCTCATCTCTTATCTCTGACCCAAACAGGAGACATACTTGATTTTCTGTCCAATGTCCAGTTTAAAGATATTCAATGGTATGACGTCCTGGCCATCAATATCTCGCAAATCAATGCGGAAAACAAGCTGCAGGATTTACTTAGTCGGCTCGAAAAGGAAAATGCAACCTTAACAAGAGAGAACATGAATTTAAGAATGCAAGAATTAGATCAAGATGCTGCTCAATTGAAACTATTGAAACGTACTGCTGCACTTGAAAAAAAAGTTAAAAAGTACAAGATTAAGTTGGCTAACTCTGTGGCGGAGGTCAAGACAAATCCTTATGTGGGCGTGCCCAAAACTCGACGTGAAGATCAGTTTAACCACTTTGTTGCTTCCTTGCGTGACTCAGGTGATTTTGGTGCTCTAATCGCTGGTGCTTTGGTTCCTGTTGTGCATCAAGAAGAACCAGTATCATCCGAACAAGTCACAGATCAACAAGAGAAATTGGATGCTGCTTTACAAAACGTCACTTCAGAATTAGTAGCCGTTAAACTAGACCATTTCAATACATGTCAACAGTACGAAAGTCTAATGGCTCACTGTCAAGCGCTGACCAGTCAAGTGAATAGCATGCAAGAGGCCCAAACCGCTCTTTGTCAAAAAGTCGTGTATTTAGAATCAGAATTAGAAGATGTGGTGACCGAACGAGACCAAATCTATGCAGACCAAGAGCAAGTACTCTCCATGGCCATGGTGTCTAAAAAGACATGTGCTGAACTACAGCTTGAAAAATTAAATCTAGCCAAACAAGTAGAACGACTCGAGTTTAGTCTGGTAGATCTTCAACAAGAAAAGCAAGCGTTCTTTATGCCTCGTGGCACCTTCTCAGAAGAAGTGTTTGCTGCACATACCATCTTATTTGGTCAGCAAAAGGCCGACCGACGTCATCAAGAGCAAGAAGATGAATACAAGACCAAATACGTTGAAAGCGAATTACGTTGTCGTGAGCTTGAGAAATATTTAGCTGAAAGTAAGGTGAGATTAGCTGAATTTGAATGTTCAAGTACCCCTCGAGGCTCTCTGCAACAACCACGTCGAACTGCATCCAATAAACGTAGCTCTACTGCATCCTTATCCATGCTAGCAAATAGAACGACAACACCTACTCTCTCACGTGAGAGAAGAGAGTCTACCGAAAGTTATGCTTCTTCTACTACCTCGTTGACTTCTTTAAACAGTAGCAATTATAACAGTAAACGCTCTAGCATGTATTCAAGGATATGGAATGCTTTTGGATCTCCCCCTGCTACCCCTACAACCATGGTCAAAAACTCCATCATCATGTGTGAAGAACCACAAATTATTTAACTTTTTTTTATATATATATACATATATTATTTATCTCCCACACACACACAATAATAATACTCTTTATAATGATTAAATAAATAAAAAGTACATGGTACAACAACAAAAGGTTCTCTAGTTGACATGTGATAAAGAACGCTGCTTTCATTACATTGGACTAAAACTCCCACGTATTTGCTGTCACTTTATGTTGCCCAACGTGATTTCCCAATATCTCTTTACTCCCCCAGGTTTTGTGTCATGTTTATTGTGTTTAAATTAGAGATTGTTTATAAATTGATCTCTATGTTTGCTCTTGTTCACTTTTATTTCTCTTCTTTTATGAAATATATCAACACACAGACTAGAAAGTAAAGATACTAATGGTTGTTGTCTTGAACAATTGTATTTTCACATGAAAGAACACAAAATTAAACCCGCTGTGTTGTATCACCAACCCCGCACTTTTGTTACATTGGAATTTCGTGTATAAATAACACTTGTAGTTTTCAACCTTTCTTACTTCTTCTTCATTCATTTCTCTACACTCAAATAAAATCATGACTGTCACTAACCCTCACGCTGAAACCTCAAAGAACGCCTTGGCCCTTTTAAAGAGCTTATCCAGCAACTTAGACGGCTGGAATTTCACACAAGAAAAGGACGGTGTTAAGCTTTACAACAAGACCGTGGATTCTAGCCCTGTTGCTATTGTGCGTGGTGATACCAGCATTGTAGGTCATGAATTCACACCTCAACAAATTGCCTCCGTCGCTACTTTGCCAGGTGCTCGTAAGATTTGGGATGAGAAGTTTGATTCTTCTGATATCAAGCAAATGTACTCAAGACTCGAGTCCTTGTTCTGGGCTAAAGTCAAGACCCCTTGGCCCATCAGTCCTCGTGATATGTGCTCCACTTCTTTGCGTGAAATCTCTGAAGATGAGTGCTACGTTGTCATGAACTCTGTTGAGGATGAAGCTATCCCTCCTGTATCAGGTTGTGTGCGTGCTAATTTAATTATCTCGGGCTGGAAGGTGCTCAAGACAGACACGGGTATTAACTTGACTTATATTACCCAAATTGACTTGGCTGGTTCCATTCCTACTGCCTTCTTAAAGAGTGTACAACAACAAGTCCCTCTTTGTGCTGGCTCTGTCGTCAAGTACGCCCAAACTTATGGTTATCCTCCCACTACTGCTACTTGTACTGCTACATTCAAGTCTGAGAACTTTGAACACGCCAAAAAGGCATATACCGCTTCCTTGGATGGTACCGGTGAGTGTAGTTGGTTGATCTCCAAAAAGATGTATCCTTCAGGTACAAAGGTAGCCATCACTGGTGAGGCTAAGCATGAACTTTCTGAAGATCGTCTTGTGCTCACTGAAATTAACGGTCCCGTTACTGTTACCATCACTAAAGCTTAATTTTCTTTTTCATATAAATAAATAAATATCTTTCCTTTTTGTAAACCTTCTTACATTAATTAATTATAATAAAAATTAATGGATCTTTTAAAGAAACTTACTGATTTGGATAACTGGAACTTTGTTCAAGAAAAAGACAAGGTAAAATTGTATGATAATACAACGGATTCAGTGCTTTTTGTTCGTGGTGATGCAAAGCTGGAGGGTCATGCGTTTACACCAGAACAGATGGCTATTGTTGTTACATTTCTGGGTACCAGAACTCATTGTAAGTCTACTATACATTTGATGCCTATTTTTCTAATGTTGAACTCCAAGGGGATCCATATATTGCTCATGGTTACGTGTTTCCCTATGAACACTCTCGATTCGAATCTCTCTTTGTGGCGGATCTGAATACCGTACCGAGTCGTCGCTTGTCTTGTGTCTGTGTTCGAGAGATAAAGAAAGATGTATGCTATATCGCCATGAACTCAGTGGAGGACCCTCGTATCCCCATGCAGGACTCTGTACGAGCAGATTTGCTAGTGTCAGGCTGGCGTATTCAAAAAACCGAGACAGGTCTGGATGTGAGTTATATCACAAATATTGATTTAAAAGGGTGTGTGTTGGACGAATTGAGACAACAGGTGCCGCTTTGTGTTGGTAAAGCAGTGGAGTATGCTGAAAAGAATGGTTGTCCGCCTACCCTGACGGTGTGTACTGCGCAATGCAAGTATGAAAACTTTTTCTCTGGTCGGAATTCTTACAAGGCTATTTTGGAAGGGCCTGGACATTGCAGTTGGATCATTTCGGAAAAGATGTATCCCCTTGGATTGTGTGTCAGAATTAAAGGGGATGTTGAGTACCGAATGGGGGCTGAAGAATTCAGCATAAGCGAAATAAAGGGTCGAGTGGAAGTGTACATAAAATGTGTGGGTAAAAAATTTGCCCAGAAAGCAGGTGTGCGTGTATATCACCCAGAGATTTACAAGAACATGCCACCAATTCCTTACTAAATCAGAATCGGTCATTTATTTTTCCGCAGCCAATTTACATGTTTTACCCGCGTGTACAAAAAGGTGGCGTCAACATATGAGATGGGAGAATGCTGAGCGATATTATTTTTTATGTAGCGAATCTTGGCAATTTATTTTCCGCCACGTGGAAGATATTAGGCGGATGGCTCCTTTGTTTTACCGAAAATAATAAATAAATAGATGATACAGTTAAGACGGGTGATTGATTTTTATTGATGAAATCATAAAAAGAAGGGGGGGAATATATACACTAAAAAAAAGAAAAGAAACAAAACTTTACATATGGTGGAGTGGGTTGGGTTGGGGGATCATATAAACAAAAAGGGCATAGAACATGGGTAGTTATTGTGATTGATTTTTTTTAAAGAGTGGCTTCACTAAGAGAAGGAGACAACATATCTTCATCTTCATCATCATGTTGACTATGTAAAACCCATCCAACTTTCCAGGGACGTCCGCAGGACCAATATTTAGGCGAGCAAGAAAAGTTTTGGATATCTTCATCTGGATCAATTCTTCCATCAGGACGACTGCGACGCATTTGATCTATCAGCTGCATCGCCTTGCGCTTTTCTTCTTTACAAAGTACCCAGCGACAATGACGGCAAACACATCCACCACTTTTGTTATATCTATTTTTATAAATGATTGTTTAGTTTTTTTATATATATTTATGTTTACATTTTTTTATTTTACCTGAGACCACATTTGTTACAGAGATAAACAAAGGGCTTTCCTTTGTCGTTGAAGATGGTACTAGTAGGAAATGGCCAGTGGAAGGCCTTACGCATACAACCATCCGAGGTCTCATGGCATGCTTGACAAGGACCTTTGACACGAGAAGGACGACCAGAAGTAGCATGGCTATTCTTTCTCACCTTTTGGGGTTTTGTTACCGATACTTCTTTTTCCTGAGTAAGAGGAATGATGACTGGAATGATTTTTACAGGCAGTGATTGAGGTGACTCTGGTGCTGCCAATGGTGATTGTGATTGTGGTGTAGGTGAGACAAGATCATCATAAATAGGGTTGGACCATTGTGGTCTGGGTATCTGAATTCGCATAGCTCTCACGCGACGATTTGGGAGAGGTGCCGAAAGTCTATTTTTGTCCTTTCTTCTTGCCATGGAAACACGTTGTCGTAGCGACCAGAGTACACCACCATGACCACCCGCAACGATTTTGGGGAAATCTTGTTCGATTTGGAACACCACGCTTTTTTGATCCACCATGTTCGATGGTGATCGATGAGGTACGGATTTTCGACTCTTTTGCATGATAATTGGACTACTATGATTATTATGGTTGCTTTTTATGCTGCTGCTGCTGATGATGCTGATGCTGGCGCTGGATGTATCACTTGCAGTCTCTTCTTCTGAATCTATCTCGGCAGGTGATGGCATACTAGACACTCGTCGAAACATGTAATCTTCGTATATATCGGAATAGCTTTTGCTGTATTCATAGGGCGGTGTTACGGGGGTTACGGTTTTGTACATTTTATTTTATGTTAAATGATTGTGTGTATGTGTGAAAAGAAGAGATGTATGCAAAAAAAGTAATAATAATAAAAAGAAGTAAAATAAATAGGTTGGGTTTATATAAGAGATCAAAAAAGAAAAAAAAAAGTCATTACGGAAAAGTGGGGCGCCCGGTGTAAGATGAAGCCGGCGCCGACTAGAGAGAAAAACGACTACGGCTAAACATCTTCCATATTATATCATGGATAAGGAAATCGGAACATCAATTGTTGGGCCCTTTTTGATCTGTACACGATCAAATAGAAACACACATAAACACAAACACTCTTGTGAGTAGAATCTCTGCGCTTTCCTTCGCATCCATCTATTTTTATGAGAGCGGTGCTTTAAAGAATGAATTTCTGTAGTTTTTTGAGACTTAACACTTTCTTGGCAAGGACCAGATCGAGAATATGTTCCATGAAGGGGAGGTTTCGTCACTGATACATCATTGGCTAGGTTAATAACCACCCCGACCTTCCGAACACCCCCAATGTGGCCCGGAATTATTTTAGCCACACTAAAATAATAATAATGCACAATCACATACACTGTCCGATATATCACCACTTTTTTCTTTTTTTTTCGATCTGCAAAACGTCTCTGTAGACAGTTGAAACGTGGGTAATCCATCCCCCTGTATCACTCTCTTCTTCTTTTTCACATCTTTTTTTTTGTCATATAATATACTCTGTTTGCACGTTTAATTATTTTACCCCTGCCCGGGATCAAAAGAGGAAACTTTGGTAGTGCTTTTAATTTAACCGTTATTTTTTTTTTTTTTTTTTTTTTATATTTTTATAATTTTTTATAGCTGAGCTGTGACATCTTTATAGATTGATTTGTAAGTTTATTATTAATGATCTTGTGTGATCTTGATAATAAATAAAAAAGGTCCCAGGGGGGTGGGGACGCGCGGGGGATCGCATCGGCGGGGAATGGTGTATATGACCTCATGCTGCCATATTTCTTGATTTACGATAATGCGCTTTTTCAATTTATTATAGCAGTAATTAAGACTCTTTTTTTCTTTGCTTTTGTGTACCATTCCTACCACTACTGCTGTCATACTTTTTTTTTAGCTTGTCTTGTGGAGAGAACCCATGAGGTCTAAATAAATAAATAAAAAATTATTAAAAAAGCTTAAAAATCGCTTAATCTTTTTGGATTTTCCGCTGAAAGTTCATATTTAACCCGAGTTTTCCCCATCACAAAGGAATAAAACATTGCCGAAGATAATCAGCCCCACCCCCAAAAAACCTCAAAAAAAATGTGCTCCGTAGAGCTTCCTTCTCAGAGATTTAGTGTCATCCTTGTGCAGGGGCCATGCTAATCTTCTCTGTATCGTTCCAATTTTAATAAGTGTCAGAGGTCCGAAGACTTGACGAGGAAAACTATCTTTTTTTTTTTCTTAATACCGCAACAAAAACTGTACCGGACACAACTTGTGGTTATATTTTTTTGTTTAAATAATTAATTTTTTTTTTTAATTTTAATTTTCTTCATTTTATTTAACCCAACTATGTCTCTACTCGCTAAAACTCCCCAGAACTCACTATAATTTGCTATAGTTTGCTAAAAGTGTGCTCGTGTCGTTGCTTGATCACTGTAATTTACTAAACAATGTAGATTACACTTTAATTCGATAAACCAATGAGAGTATTTCACTGCTTCATTCCAAGGCATAAGTTTGTAAAATGATTATACGTGTATACCTTTGATATTTTTATCACTAAATCACTACATGCTGCTGCATCATAAAATTTTGGTGCAATGACGGGAAATGATTGCTTTTAATTTAACAATTTTTTGTTAAAAAAAAAGAGTACGCGTTCACATCCTGCCACATTTATATGGGTGGTTTCATATAATCAAACAGGGTTCTTTGTTACCAGTATTTACTTCTTTCAAGCTGCTATATAGATTATTTTTTGCCAATCGAAACTACTTTCCCCAGTCATAATTTAATCGGTCTAGATTCAATAGAGTTGATGAAAAAAAAAAAAAGATATACGACCTGCATGGTTTATTCTCAATTGTTGTTATTCCCGAACTTAAAATATTTACTAAATTAAATAAAAAAATATGGCCCATCAAAGCGCATAGATATAAGTACGCCACGCTAAATGGGACTAAATGAATTGTTTATAAGAACAAGATACCAAAAAAAAAAGAGAAAAAAAAAACTATTGTCACTAAAACCCCAATTGTCAACATTTTGTTTGTATACTGATTCCCTTCTGTTGGAACATAAATGTGTAGCACCCGAATTTAGTTTTCGATTTTAGCCGGTCATATTACAAAGAATTTTACACCCGCTCCCTAACGATTATGCAGGTTCTGTATAATAATCATCCAGTTTTCATAAAGAGGTATGTTACGCCCATCTTTGAACAAGAATTTTGTTTATATTTCAATCACACCTCCCCAATAAAACAACTACAGCATGTAAAATGCATCGTGACGTTTTATACTGTGCAACTGATTATGTTTTTATCATATTAAAAAATAATGCTTATCTGAACATGAGTTAATTTTGCATCAAAATACGCCCCCTTTGTATTACCTAATTGATTTGTCATATGGTTAAAAAAATCAAAAAGGTTATGTAGGCACATGATTAGCATATATAGATGTGGATAACATGTCTGGGGGGACATTCACGATATTAAGTCTGCGAAGCAACCGAGGATTCTAATGTTGCCAAACTGGCGCATTGATAATGGTGTGACAAACTATACCTGTCATAGGTTATTTTCGATTAAAATTTACCGCTCTTTAAGAAAGACTACATTTACTTGTTTGCGTTATAAGGACCTCTTCAAAAAGGTGGAAGTGGTAAAGAGTTTTTTGGGACCACACAAGAAAGCCAATGAGTGCGATGTTGCTTGCACCATTCATGTCTCGATTTACTGTCGTACGTCTTGTTGGGTACAGTCTTCTTGGGCAGTTGTGATTGGTGCATGTAACAGCATCTTTAATTCTTTTCAGTCTATTTTCTCCAACTTTCACGACTTGTTTTGTGGTGACGTCAAAACATGAGCTACAAATGGTAGTCAACTTAAACCCATCTACTGCAGCGACATGACCATCAGCGACAGAATCGAATCGATTCAGAATCGGTTTTATGCTTCGCCGTGTATGCCCTGCACGAATATATGTTCCTTTTCCAGACCAGTTACCGACAAAGGAAATAATTGAACCTCGCTTCCAACTACAATAAGAAAACATATCTTTTCTTGTGTTAGAATAGTGCTTCTTGTGGTAAGTGTTTAAACGGGTTTTTCTAATGACTCTATTCTTTTTTAAGTGTTTTCCCACCGTTTTGACTATGTCTTCAGGTCTGGTAAAATCAGTAAGTTCATTGGACATAGCTTCATCTTCATCGCTTATGGGCTCTGGTTTATTGCCAACAGCTGGTTGTTCCTTATAATCATGTTTCAATATATCCATGTAGTTATTTATCAGATGTTCAATCGACAGCTTTCCTTGATTTTTTAGTGCTCGGACTTTATTATGTAGTCACATACCAGACGAGGGTATGTCTTCTGCTGACATGCGTTTTACCTCATTTCTCCTAAGCATAGCTTCAATTTTTGCTTCGACAATCGGGATCACAACTGCTGGTATCTGTTTTGATGACAGTGATGAGCGAAAGTCGTCCATACTCTTATTATGTTTTCCGTTCTTGTTTGAGAATTTCTCCTATTCTTTGGAATGTATCGTATTGGTTTCTTCTGCCATAAGCTGAAGAATTAAATCATCAAGCGTCTTTCCAAGCTTATGGGCTTTTTTTTTTTTTGGTTTTTTTTTTTTCGGATTCATGCCTTTTGACTGATACTTAAAGTGATCATTTGAATGGTCTGCCTGAATTTGTTTCATTGATAATGGCTTTTGAAAGTTGTAAGAGCATAATACGTACACTTTTTAAGGTATGAATCTTTGTGCTCCCGTATTTAAAAGCAGGACAATGTATCATCTTGATTACTATTTGGGTAAATATCTATCGGCTTAGAGCTTGTCTAGAATATCATAATTTTACAGTAATACAATTGGCATATGGCATACAATGCAATTCTACCTTCAACATAAAACTGTTTGTCTTGATTCAAATCAGAGCGCATCGAAATCGATCCCTTTTTTTCTTCGTTTAGCAAAGTGGCTATATATCTACTATTGACATAAATAAGCTTTGGATCTTATTTGCTGCGTAGGATCTTTTGCTGCGTAGGTATTTTGACAAACTTTGATACCGCGATATTTGAGAAAGGAAACCGTTCTTTCAGAACTTTTATTAAGGCTGAATTGGCAATTTCCATACGCCTCGCTAAACCTTGCTTTCATCATTTGATTTTGGGGGTCATCAGATAGATTAATATGATTGTTATTAGCCCAAAAAATTGTAAGCATATCTCCTAATGTAATGGATGGAGTAAATATCCAGAGTTGTGTTTTCAATCTAAATATGCCGCTAAACTTACCTCCTGTATATTGCTGTCCTTTTCCTGGTAAACAAAAAGGAGCGTCAACCTTTATTATATCAGATAATGTACAATCAACTCACTTAAGCCATGCTCTCTGCTCCCCTTATCGTGAGGTACTAGTCCTTTCATAGGGTCTGTTGAAGGATTACACTTGGTGTATTAGGATACGAGAGAAAAAGGGAGAAAATATAGTTTGACAACATCTCTGTATTTAGACTTGTCATCTGGTTAATGGATATGGTTTGGGCCCATCTTGTGACAGTTTGTTCTATTTTTTATATAGAATGCACTAAATTAATTTATCATAATAGGATGACTTGGTTTGATTGTCATTTATGATAATGAGCTTAGTCTCCATGATAGGTAAAAATACGATCGCTCATGTTTAAATTCAAAGCTTTTGTATCACCTAATTTTAAATTGCACTTTCTTAGAGCACTTAGTAGTGAATTGTAGCAAGTATCTGTTAGTATAGCTTAACATTACTATGCCGGCTTTTATATCCGTATGCATTTTGCGCATATCTTGTCGATTAAAACAGTCAATCAGATTTATATTTAGCGATCGGGAAGAAACACGACCAGAAACTTTAAGTCATATAACTACTGGATAGCCTTTAAAAGCAGGGATAATGAAATTAAAAATTAGTGATCGCAGCACCC
Organism: Mucor mucedo; assembly: GCF_025094135.1. Lineage (NCBI taxonomy): Eukaryota > Fungi > Mucoromycota > Mucoromycetes > Mucorales > Mucoraceae > Mucor > Mucor mucedo. Next base: position 310,775 of record NW_026252300.1, on the reverse strand, counting down.
CGAGACTTATCGTCAGGCCCAGATGATTGAGTAAGCCAATGTGCGTAAAATAAACATTTTTGGTGAAACATGCCTATGATGTTCCATATTTGGGAATTCATTCTCTATAATCACACACGTGAATGGTTACACATGAATACAAACATTTATCCGAGATCTGTTTGATATTCCATGTTTTAAAACATGTACTTGACTATTGTTGTCTCACTCGGAGTAACCATGGAAACTAGTTTCATGGTTATATTTTGTATCGTCGATTAGCAACTGGTTTCCAAAGTTTTTTTTAAAAATTATGTTCGGGAGCCTGAATCTGCCGGCCGGAGTAACCTTATCCTGAACACAAGAAAACCCTGTAGGCATTGTAGGCAGACAAGTAGGCATTGTAGGCATTGTAGGCAGACAAATATGCATAACGTTTTTTTTCTTTTTTTTTCGACATTAAAGTTTTATTAAATGAAAAAAAAAAAAGCTTATCTATTTTAAAAGGGGACAGAGTATATAAAAAAAGTAATATGTAAAGAAGATGCGAGAGGTGGGGGAGTATGATTATTTGATTTTAGGGTAGCTCCAGGTAACCCTATAAATTAGGTAAGGTAATAATAATATAAAAATAAAAAAGGTTTAAAGTGTCTTGGTCTTATTAAGAGCACCCTCAATCTTGTTTACATCATGAGCTTGACGTGCCATTGTTTTATGATCATCACGAAGTTCTTTGTCGTATTGTTCATTGTTAGGTTGACGATGAGAATTACCGAGAATGTCCCATAAAGTGAAATATTGACCGTAATTGTAGTTGAAGTAAACATGATGCACGAAATGGTGAGCACTGGTATTAATAATGGATGAATGAGAAATGAATTCACCTAAAAAAGTTTTGTTTGTTTATATTAGTTAAATGTCACTTTTTTTTTTCTTGATCGAGTTAATTACCATCGTGAATCATGACAGTCCAAAAGTTGACAAAGGAAAACATGCCAAGGTATAAGTACTTGTGCATAGGAACCATATAAGCGTAAATATGGTAGGGAAGAGATTGAATAAATCCGTCACAGGGGTTGAAAGCATGAGAGGCAAAAGGGGTAGGAATAACCCACTTGTGGTGAAGCTTTTAAAAATCAAACAGTTAGCAAGGTGATATTCTCTTTTGACTAGAAGTTTATAAAGCTTTACCTTGTGAAGGTACTTGTATACTTTGGGATGATGCATCCAGCGATGGAACCAGTAAATGCCACAATCAGTAAATAACAAGAATGCAGGCACAGATGCCACCAAGTACACCCAATCACCTACAGTTTGGGGCATGCCGCCATATAACATGGACTTACCCAAGACTTCACCAGTAAACAAAGGAAGTGTGAGGACTAAATATAAACAGTTGAAATTAATAACAAAGATTTGGGAGATCGATCAATTAATAACGTACGGGTCATCCAAGGAATAGCACTGAGAGCACATTCAATTTCCATACGAACTTGATTTTTAAGGAATTTGGGATGCTTCATGTAATCATGATCGAATACAATATAATAGGAAAGAGTAGCAGTAATCAAGTAAAGAGCCCAACCAAAGATACAGGTGATGGCAAACACAGAAGTGTTAATTCGCCAGAAATCGTCACGAGGCCATGAAGAGACAATTGCGCCAGTAGCATTATTTACTGCCGTATAAGAAGGCCATATTTTAGCGTAGACCGAATCAAATACGTATTGATCTGTGTAATGCAATACTGTATCCATTCTAAAATAAATTAGAGAAAATGAGAATAAAGAAGAAAGAAAGAAAAAAAAATTAAAACATCTTATAATCTGGTGCTAGTTTAATTCAAGTGCAGCTACACCTCGGAAATATCTGTGTGTCAGTCCGTACTGTTTGTCCCGCCCTTTTTTTTTCATCACACCACAAATTTAGTATTTTAGGGTTGTATTCCATTTATGTAATATGTGATTGTATAGAATACTCAGTTATCAGATTAAAAGGAGACCGAGGCACGTCATTCTATCAGCAATTAAAGTAATATGTGACAGTTTTTTCTGTCTTTTTCTCTTCTTTCCTCGCTCTTTTAAAGCCTCCACCCTTTTCTTTTTTTTTCTTCATATTAAAAAAAGATTTCATGCCGTCAATAAGTACTCCGACTGTAGAAAGTATTCAAATCTATCCCATCAAATCTTGTCACAACGTACAAGTTCAAGAATGTCAAATAGACAACTTGGGTATCCGACATGACCGTCGTTTTATGATTGTTTATGCTGACACCAATCGTTTTGTGACTCAAAGGTATATATATATATATATATATATTCAACACAAACAATTGTGTATTAAGAGAGTTGTTTTCTTAGAAAGTTTGCTTCTTTAGCTGTTGTTCGTCCCGAATATAATGAAGCAGACAATACACTCACGTTGTCTGCAAAAGAACAGGATCCTATTACTTTGCCACTCACACAAGATTTAACCAAACTGACAAAGCGAGACGTGATCCTATGGAGAAAAACTCTCACCGTTTATGATGTGGGCGACAAAGCTGCTGAATGGCTTACTCAGTTCTTAACTAACCATCGCCAACATGATTGTCAAAATAATCATAACGTTGATGACCCTATTAAAGAGACCGACCCCGTCAGCCCTGTTCGATTGGTTACACTAGATGATCCTAAAAATGGTGTGTACAGCAGACAAGCCCACGAACAATTGAAAGGTATTCATACAGCTTTTTCCGACTGGTCACCCATCTCATTTGGATTTACTTCCAGTCTACAAGAGCTTAACAAGGGCCTTGTAGAAACAGGTATCAGCAAAGGAAATCACATCCCCCTAGATCGATTTCGCAACAACATTACCATTTCGGGTACAATTCCATGGGAGGAAGATCAATGGCTCGTAGCAAAGTAAAAATACATATAGAGTCTATATAAAAGTCAAAAAACTGATATGGATAAATAGGATTGGAGAAGTTACTTTATATATTATGCAACCCATTGCTCGATGTACCGTTCCTGGTATCAATCAAGATACTGGCGTAAAGGACGATTGGGATGGTAAAGGTCCTACTGATTATCTCAGAATCAAACGTCAATTTGCTGAGCAGCCTGGAGAAGGCCGGTTCTGTTGTGATGTTGTTCCCTTGACATCAGGTAGAATTCGTGTCGGTGACAAGATCGAGGTACTTGAGCGTATTCCGCAAGAGTATAAACAAGAGCCTATGTCTGCCACTGCTTGATCCATATCTAATCACTGCTCCATGGGAAAATGAATAATAAATATTTGCTTTATATGCGTAGGACAATCTGTGACGATGAATTCTTGTCTTTTTGTCCTCCCATTGCTTACAAATACCCTTTTTTTTTCATTTTTTCACTTCTCGTTCTTACATGCCTTCTATAAATACTCCTACTGTAGAAAGTCTACATATTTATCCCATTAAGTCTTGCCATGGTGTACAGGTACAAGAATGTAAAGTAGATAACTTAGGAATCAAATATGATCGCCAGTTCATGATTATTTATGCTGATAACAATCGTTTTATTACTCAAAGGTAAGCCTGAGAAAATACGATTTAAACTGATTTTATAAATCAAAAAATGATACTTTAGAAAATACACATCTCTTGTCTTTCTTCATCCAACTTGGGACGAATCTAATAACACCTTCACTTTGTCAGCCAAAGGACAAGAACCTCTGCATTTACCATTAACACAAGATTTGGAAAAACTTTCAAAGCGAGAGGTAGATTTATGGAAATCTGACTTGACCGTATACGATATGGGGGACGAAGCTGGTGATTGGGTCACCCAATTTTTGACAAACAATCGCCATCTTGATCATTTTAATGAACCCGTTCGTCCTGTCCGACTAGTTACACTGGATGATCCTAAAAACGGGGTCTATAGTAGACAGACCCATCCTCAACTACAAGGTATTCATTCTCCTTTCACGGATTATTCCCCCATCTCCATTGGATTTACTACCAGTTTACAGGAGGTGAATAAGGGTTTGTTACAAACCGGTATTAGTCAAGGAGTTCAAATCCCTATGAATCGATTTAGAAATAATATCATTATTTCTGGTACAGTACCCTGGGAAGAGGATCAATGGCTGGTGGCAAGGTAATAAGCGACAATTGTATTTATATGACCGGCACGTTGACATGGGATAGTAATTAGGGTTGGCGAGGTTGTATTATACATTATTCAACCAACCGCACGGTGCCCAGTCCCTGGTATTGATCAAGATACAGGTGTTAAAGATGATTGGAAGGGTAAAGGCATGAACGATTATTTGAAGGTAAGCCGCTGTTTTGCCGAAGAGCCAAATGAAGGCCAATTCTGCTGTGACGCCGCTCCTTTAACTTCAGGTACAATTCATGTTGGTGACAAGATCGAGATTCTCGAAACTATCCCCCCAGAGTATAGACAGCATCCACTTGTTTCCCAACATTTTAAATAGAGTCATTTAAATCACGTCCATAAAATGGTTTTTTAAGAGGTGTTTTGTCATGTGCGGGTATGCATAAAATATTATTTAAGTGAAGTCTTGGAAAGAGAATGCCGAAAAGTCTCAAAATCCTACCCTCAACCAGCCCTTATATTGATTTAACTATTGTTTATATATTATAAGCGTAAATTAAATAATAATGCAACTACAAAGCTCTCTGAGTCTGTTTTCAACATACAATAATGATAATAATAATTGCTGTAATATGAATCACACATTTACCAAGACCCACATAATTGCCCGTCCTACAAACAAACAAACAAAAGTGCGTAATCAAACAGAATAAATATTTGTTTTATCACTAACCAGACATTACAGATCAGATAGGAAAGCACTCAACATAAATATCATTATATGTAATAACTAACAAGATGAGCTACACTGTACCATGTTCGCGTCTAAATACTAATATTTAGAATGAATTATTACAACACAGACAATAAACCAAGACAAACGCTAATAATATTCCAAAGAAGTGACATTTACAGCCCTGATCGTGTAAAAAATATATAACTTCATACCATTGATGCTTTCGGTTTTTATTCTTTATATAAGCATCTCAAGGGACACATCAGATCACAAGGTAGCTTACAGTTTGCGAAGCGGATCTATATAAAAAACGTATATTTGCTGGTCTTTGTTACCATATATTTTAAAAAAGGGATCCATTATCCATTTTTTATTGTTTCTTTAAGCAACTTAACGGGGCTACTCGGTTAAATGTATTGGAACTTGTAACTTCCATCGCTAAATAATAAAAGCCAAGTGTGGATTTTTTATTTTTGATGATTACCAGGAAACAAAAATATTTGTCACTTTATCAGTCAGGAAATTAAAACTAACAAGTCTATTTATAGTGTCTATTACCCATATCAATGGAATTGTGTCATACACTTTAAAGTACCTTTGAGAAGGCGATCCATTTTTATCAGCCTATTTGGATCCTTTCCTTTAATATGTGAGTGCTGTATATCAATAAATCAGATGTCTAACTACAGTCAAAGTCACAAATGGTATATAACAAGGGGAAGGTGTTTAGGGGTTCAATAGTGATTACTGTAGATAAAAGCGAATTCATATCGTGTCTTGAATTGATTTCAACAGCAGCGGACAAGGTATAAACCCAGAGGAAAAATTTTAGATTTAAAAACGCAGGGTGAAATAAATGAAAGACAATGGGAATATCTTTTTTTTTTTGTTTTTTTTTGCTCTAGCTTAAAACAAGTGATAATCATGAGACAGACATGATAATGTCAAATTTACACTGACTACAAACGTCCCATGCTGGGTTGAGGTGACAAAATAAAAACGCAGTCATAAAATTAAAATCTGATAAAAAAAAACTTCCTAAAAAGAAGCGGAGCGGCTCAAAAAACAAGAAAGGTCCCAGGTTTTATCAGATTCTTATTTTTTTTTTAAACTGTAAAAAAAAAAAAAAAAAAAAAAAAAAAAAAATGGATATTGCTCAGTTATTAAAAGACTGGTTTGAATCAGAGAAAGCTGAAGTGGATCCTTCACTCTTGGCCTATGTATTACTTTGTAAAATATATACCACCTTTTTCTTTCTTTCAGTTTAAATTACCATGGCGACAGAATGACTCATTTTAAATAATATAGATTCGACAAAGAATGTGACAGGACTTACGGAATTGACAAGTCATCTTGCTTCTTACTGGAAAGAGGGCGACCTGAGTTGTAGAACAAAATGTAATTATACGATACCTAAAAGATATAAACCGATTTTAATTTTCTTTTTTACATAAGGTATCGAACTTTTAGCTCAAGTAGTAACACCCAGTCAATCATATCTTGATTCTCCCACAAGTGAGTAGGCAACAAAATTAAGCAAATTTATGTATGTGCTTGTGTGTACTCATATAAACAAAAAAAGACAATGCTATTATTCAATTTGTTGGAGAACGTCTAAGTGAATCCGTTCTTGTACCTCGCTGTATCGACATTTACTTGGTCTTGATGAGCACCGACATAATTTCTACTACTGATGTCATTCAAATTTGCAATGCGTATGTACGCAATCTATGCTGGAATATTTTTTATACATATTTTTGCTGACAAATATCTTGTGTAGCTTATTCTCCAATATCAAGGTCAAGAAATTACCACAGCAAAGTCGGTACAAGATACTTAGCATACTGGGTAAAGCTTTGGAAAAGTATTCTTCCGGTAAGCACACACACACCAATAAGAAAAGGAGAGATAATGACTAAGACACAAACAAAATAGAAATCCAACGATCTAAAATCAATTTTATCGGTGGGTTTATTAACTGTATGGATGGAGAGAAGGATCCTCGTAATTTGATGCTTGCCTTTGAATTAGTAAGATCTATTATTGACCGATTTGATATCTCTCGCCATATTGAAGATCTGTTCGATGTCGTCTTTTGTTATTTCCCAATCAGCTTCGCAGCACCGCCTGCCAATGATCCGTTTAGTATCACCACCGAGGATTTAAAAGACAGCCTTCGAAGATGCTTGGCTTCCACACCTTATTTCGCCTATTACGCTACACCTCTCTTGATCGAAAAGTTAATGACAACCACAGGCAGTGCCAAAAAAGATGCTATGGAAACCATTAGTTTATGCACACCTGCCTATGGTGCACATGCTATTTTACCTCACGCCCAGGAATTATTTGATGCCCTTGTACGCGAAGTTTATCAATGTGCAGAATCCACCATGGTCGATGTGGCTTTAGAGACTATCCATAACGTGGTAGCTACATTAGGTACAGGAATCAGTATTGCTAATATCCGCGACCCAGTAGAAAAGGCTATCGATTCTTTATTGCAGCATTGTGTTCAGGAATTGAAGGAACCTGAATTGAAAAATGCAAGATCCGCTGCTTATATTTTAAGAGCGGCTGCTTCAGCTTCTGATCCCGCTTGTACTTCCGTCACACACACAGCTTTACCGATTATTTACCAGCAATACAAATCAACTGACCCATCTATTCGACAAAAGGCCATTCTAGATATTTTGACAGAACTCTTACTAGCAAGCAAACAATTATATGGATCTGTAGAAGATGTCGGATACGGTAAGTATATACGCGCACCTTTTTCTTTTCTTCTTTTTTGGGGATCACATTGCCTAACCCATATATTTATAGATCGTGATTTTCAGACGCCTTTACTCATGTATAAGCAACAAATCATCCAAATATTTATCCTTTCACTTAATGAATCGGATCCGGCAGATCTCATCCTAAGACAAACTAGTCTCAAGGGTATCCATGAAATGGTTTTGATGAAGCAATTTTTGAAGGGAGAAGAAGTAAATTTGGTCATTAACCATTTAACAAGTCAATTAATGGCAGATGATAAACAACTGGGACAGCAGGCTTTAACTACCCTTGGCGTTATCACCAAATTATACCCCACACAACTTGCTCAACTCACTTTTCCTGTACTCTTGAAAGAATTACCTTGTTCTGAAAACGCCATGACGATCTCAACAACATATCGCTATGCATTAGATGCCATCCAGCTTTTAGCTGTCACCCCAGCTGTATTCAAGATTGTCGTAAATCCACTCTTGAAAAAATTAGACTATGCATGTGGCACCATCGGTAAAAAGGAATCTTTAGTTATCAGTGTGAAAATTTATACGATTTATTTAGGCAAGGAAAATACAACCTATGCACATGACGTGGCATCTACTATACTTCATATCTATAAGGAAGCTTCGACCAAAGAACCTGAGGTTTTGACGATTGGGCAAAAGGTACTCTTACCCAGCTTGTTATTAAAGTGTATTCCAGCTGCCATGGGTGTTCCTGGCTCCTGGTATTTAGATGATAGCTTAATAGAGACTTTTGCCATGGTCGTTGCAATCACAACGCGTTTATCATCACCAAGGTAAGCAAAATTAATCAGGTTTTCATTCGGGGGTTGTATTTGACGGTTTTTTTTATGTAGTGATCAACAATTGTCTGTTAATGACGCGTTCAAGTTGTTTGTGGATCGTGAGTTTTCCAACGTTCCTTTTTCTTTTGATCAGCAATATATTCAAAATAATACATTGGGTATCTTTGATACAAACAAGGCAAGTAGGGTTTATGTCATGTTGAAAGAGGGGTGCTAATTTTAAAGGATAACAGACCAATGAATCGATTGACATTACATTATTATTTACTGCCATCGTAGGCAATTGCTGTAAAGATGTAAGTTTCCGATTATCTCATTTTTCTTTTCTTTCTACTTACATAAAAAAAAAGGTTAAATTACCCTTGGGTAGTTTACCCGCGTTTTTAGAAAATTTGATCCAAACCGCGATTAAGACAAGCTGTGACACAAGAAAGTTGGCTCTGTCGAAAATCGCAGCTTCAATTGTCAATAAATGGACCAATGGTAACATTACAGAAGAAAGAAAAGAGATTGAATATTCATTTTTTTTTTTTTTAAAAAAAATAGATCAAGTGGTGAATTGTGTAAAGAGTATATGTATTGATGGTTTGCTACCAATATTAGAAAATGAAGGTGATATCCATCATAGAAGATCCACATTTACAACACTGGTTTGGGTAAGAATAAAATTGAAATAAAGTTGGACATTAGAGATGACTAATGCAAGTTTTCATATAGATCACAAAATCACTCGTCATTCGAGGCCATCGATATGGGTTTGAGCTGCTGGACAGTATCATCAAGTTGTGTGGTTCCGCAGACGTCGGTAAAGACGCGGCAGCAAGTTTTGTCACGTTATTACACCAAGACGACTTGATTTTGTCCAAGCCATCTCATGCTACTGTATCTGTAAGTGCTTATTATTATAATTCAAGCTTCTATTGCCGTTTAACTCATGATATACTGTAGATCTTGTACAAACAAAGAGTGTTTACACATTGCTTTAAAAAGCTAATGGAGCATTCAGAGTTTAACAATATTCTTTTGCCAGGTAAAGTATACGCGTATATATATATATATATATATATATATATATATATATTTGAGCAACACCCCATTAAACTGTTTGCTAGATCTTCAAGTAAACTATCTTTTGGCCCTATCACACTTGTTGGAAAATATTCCTGTACAAGTGGCGACAAATGAAATCCACAAGGTAAACAAACGGATTAGGAACAATGAATTCTGTGCTAATAAGAAAAGAGGAAATAGTTGATGTTGCCGATCATTGTTGGGCTATCGTCACACGACATAGACTTAATAACATCCATGCTAAAGGTTGCACAAGACATTGTACCTGACGCACAAAACACAGTGGTACAACATCTAGGCTCCTTTATTCATGCGCTTTTAAGGCTGACAAGGCACCCGTCAGCAAATGTGCGACTCCTTGCCTTGGATTGTTTAAGTAGTTTATCTACCAAGGGACAACGAGACACATTAAGTCCATTCCAGCCTTCAGTGGTAAAAGAACTCTCGGTTGCTTTAGACGATAAGAAGCGTGTTGTGCGTAAAAGTGCGGTTGATTGTAGAGAAAGATGGTAAGCAACGTCATTTCATTATCCCTAGTTCTTCTTTTCCTCACCTTTTTACTTAACAATAGGTACGCGATTGGAAAATAAAATAAGAAAAGTTTACCGGATAGAACCAATATTTCGTGTTACACGTTACTAGTGTCTACCATTGGCCTTGTATCAAATTATGAATCACCCGGATAGACATTATATATATATATCACAAAAAGGGAATTATTAAAAAAAAAAAAACAATTTTGGATTCGTAATCTTTACTTTTCTTACATTAACCGTCTACATACAACAGTCCACCCCTCCTTTCTTTCTTTTTTTTTTTTTTTTTTTTTTTTTTTACTCCTGCGTTTCCCTTGTTAATAAGTCCCTTAACTAAAATATAAAACAAGGGATTACCGTGATGTCTGTTAAACCAACTTTTTTCATTTTTAATCGCAGTTGAAATATTTTCTGCGTACTTTTTTTTATGATGACAAGGGAAAAGTTTTTCCATTAAATCAACCTCGGCTTGCAATATATATATATATATATTTTAAAAAAAAAGTGAAGCAAAAGAACACGTAATCGAAAATGATTTTCTTTATTTACATGTAAACAAAGATGCACAGAGATCCAAGGTCTGTTGTGTTTTCAAAAGAAGGTTTTTTATAGTTTCTGAATGAAATCAAACAAATAATATTAAATTCCACAAAAACAACAAAAAACGCGGTAAGGTGGGATGTTTCTACCCGAAAAAAAAAGACGTTTTATGTTTCCGATAAATCAGCTTATTAACCAATCGACGGATTTCTACTGTAGGGGGGATGATCTATTTAAGATCACCCAAGGTCAAGGCGGCATCATTATCATAGGACCTTTTAAGAAAAAAAAAAAAAAAAAAAAAACTATATAAAGGGCAACCGAATTACTCATCCTTTTCTACCTTCATTCTTTTCTTTTTATTACAAAAATGCTTTTACCCTTTATCTTATCTCTCTTTATGTTGAGTATCCATGCGCTACCCATTCAAGTCAGCTTTTACAAAGAACAATCGCAATTGTATGATTTGGCAAAAGAAGATGAATGGTTCATGTCTCAAGAATATGATGTTTTCTCCAGCGTCACAGACTTTTATGAGAATGTTGTGGATACTACCCTCTGTTCAGACAGTGAGGATTTGTTGTTAAACTTGATTCATTTAACAAAGGAGTCAAAGAACACGGCTTTAAGATCACAAGCACAGCTGCTTGGCTTGGATGCACTCACAGGTAAAGTCAATATATAAACCATCTTGTTGCATAAACATCCAACTCACTCCTTACTATAGATAAGCAGCTCGTTCAAATGCCCATCATTATAGGCAGACATGTCCAACAAATGAATGCCAAAGTCTACCAATCAATAGAAAATATCGTTACCTTGTACTGGCATACTATTTGGGATCCCAAGTTATTAACTCATGATGCACAACAAGAAGATCTGATTCTATCCTTTTTATCTTCTTTTAACGGCATTGTCGCTAAAAAGTTGATTGAAGAAATTGATGACTATGAACTTTTGGAGATAATCAAGTCCGACATCATCAACACCTCGGCTGAGCAACTATTAGACGAAAGTACTATTGTGGCCTCCGCTTATTCTTGGTTAACCCAATGGTTCAAGTTTCCTTCTAACTCTGCATTTAGAAAATCAGATCTCGAGGTTGATTTCTTGAGACACTACCTTTCGGAAATCAGAACAAATCTCTTAATGGAGCTTCATATCCAGTTTATGGATTTCTTTAGCAAAATTGAAACTGACATCTTTGATCAATTATCTTCATATTATGATCAATAATTACTCTTTAATCCATCTCTTGTATATTTCACTCCCTTCATAAGCATTTTAAATAAACCACACTTGTACATATCTTTACATAAAAAAAAACACACGTAGCACTTTTGTGTGCCTTATTTTTTTTACTCCATTTTGAAACTCCGTGCCTTTTAATGGGTTTGTGTTTTGTGGTTTTTCCATTCTCTCTCTCTCTCTTTTATTTTCTCGTTAAAACATGACGTTTGGAACAGATTTAAAGGTGTGTAATTTAGACGTATTAAATACTATCTATAAAAGCAACACTAAACATATTAAATAGGACCAGATACCTTCTATACTCAATTATGTGGGCGATGGCATTCATTCCCTCACCCAATTTCGAAACTTCATCAAGGACAAGACTAGCATTGAGCGTGAATATGCTCAAAAGCTCGAAAACCTCACTAAAAAGTACAAGTCTAACAAAAAAATTGTCTCAACACCTGGAGAGCAACAAGACGAATGGGATTGGGAAGACACGTCCAGGTAAAGTTAAGGCTCATCCACTTCCCCCTTTTCCCTATAAACTTACCCTAATATTAGTACAACTTCGGCTGCTTGGTGTCAGTTATTAGACCAAACTTCTCTTGTAGCCAAAAGCAAATTTCGTCTAGTTGATGATATCAATTCTTTAGTAGTAGATTCGTTACGAGGTGTGGCTGCACGAAAGGATGATGCTAGAAAAAAGGTAAATCGAGACAAACGAGGGAGGAGAGGGGGGGGGGGATGGTCTATTTTAAACAACTCCCTAATAGATTTAATATATTAGCATGCTGCTTTTTATCAAAAGTTAAAAAACGAGCGAGATAAAACTTATGGCGACAAGGAAAAGGCAAAGCAGTTGTATGATGATTCATGCGTCGAAATCGAAAATTTAAAGGCAAAATTAAACAAGTCAGGCGATGCAGAAAAAGTAATATTTCATCCTCGAGTATCGTGCCAATCGCTTCTTCTTAACCACCACACTTATATTATTAGACACAAAGACAATTAGACAATGCTTATTTAGACCGTGATAATAAAAAGGTAAGGTATCATGGATACAAAAGGCTTGGTTTTCTCTTGTAACTAAGCTAAGCTTTCTTGGCAACAATTTAGAATCTTTATTTATTATCTATTGGTGTAGCAAATGCCGAGAGATCCAAGTATTTTGAAGAAGATATTCCCATCCTAGCAGACGTAATGCCTTTTTTTTACAGCTTATCCCATCCTCCATAACTCACACTCAATTCTTTTTTTTATAGCATTTACAAGAGTTAGATGCTGCTCGTATTCTATCCCTAAAATCCATTTTAAAGACATACATCGACCTTGAATCCAAATTATTAACCACTATTCAAAAATGCCACGATGATAGTCTAGTCTCTATTGAAAAACTAGATCCTGTAATTGACGCTGGTGTCTTTACTCGTAGTGCGTTGGGAAATGTCGATGCCAGTGAACGAGCTGCCAATGTTCAATTCACATTCATGCCCTGGAACGGTGGAGCCAATGCAGCAGACACAATCATTGATCGAGTAAGTGGAAAAAAATAAAAAAAATAGAGTAATATCTGACGGTTTTTTTAGGATGACAGTTTGGTGGCAAATGATGCGGCTGTTATCTTTTTAAACAACAAATTAATCAAGGATCGTAAACAACTAGACACATTGGGTGACGATTTATCTAAACGCTCTACCGAGTTAAACAAAATGGAATCTCTCGTCGGCTCCATACCCAACCAAACATCGGCCGATTACGATAAATCCAAAGAAAAGTTGATGGATATCATTCGAGATATTACATTACTTTCTACGCAAAAGGTCAGAGTGAAAAGTGAAGTGGATTTAATCATACAAAATATTGGCGATGATGGTTTAAGAGCTCAAAATCATGATTTTAAATCCTCTTCATTTACTATTCCCACTTCGTGTGATTACTGCAAAACCACTATATGGGGTATCTCTAACAAAGGCTTCACTTGTCGCGCTTGCGGTTTTAATTGTCACGCCAAATGTGAAATGAAGGTTGCTCCTAACTGTAGTAAAGTTAAAGGACAGATTAATCCACAACCTGTTTCTTCCTTATCTGTGCCAACCTTGAGATCACTACGCTCAAACAGCTTTACCGAATCCGTCCGGTCTATACCCAATACTGTTATTCCACCCCCACCAAGACCTGTTTCCATGCCAGGTGCAGAACTTCGTGCTTTATACACATACCAAGCCCAAAATACGGATGAGCTCAGTATTTCAGAAGGTGATTTGCTACACATTGTAGAACACGATGATGGTACAGGCTGGATCAAGGCACAGAAAGGAAACGAAATTGGACTCATACCTGCTAATTATATCGAATACCTGGATGCGCCTCCGGAAGATGAGATTGTCTATGATAATGACGCTCCTGTCATCAGTCAACCCTCTATCCATGATTTACCGCCTTCCCCCTCTCTCTCTCCTGCTCCCATTCAGGTCGTGGCTCTTTATGATTTTGAAGCCGTCAATGCCGAAGAACTTAATATTCGTCAAGGCGATACTATTCTTGTTACAAAGAAGGATGATGGTGGTTGGTGGGAAGGGACTTTAAATGGTCAGACAGGTATATTTCCTGCGAACTACGTTAGTTCCTAAATTTTGAATAAAACATGTCTCGTAGAATAGACCTTCACCACATACAAAGACATCTACGAGAATACGCATATTTTTTATCCCAAGTGTCCTTTATTGATTATTTTGAATGTAAAGCTTAAGTCAAAATAATAGGGGTCCTCATTCGTAAAAATGAAATTATACTTATGATTGGCTAGTTATTTTTATTCAAAAAATATATTTTTCAAAACCTCGACTGAGGACCCCTAATAGATAATACATCCAAAAAAAAAAAAAAGATTATTTAACGGTCTACGCCTAAGTGCATTCCTTTTTTTATGCCTCAAAACTAGATGACTCCGTACAACTTTATGTCTCAAAACTCTATACGTCGTGATTCTACGAATTTCCCTTTGAACTCCTCGTATACAGCATCCAAAAGTTATGGACTCCTTTATTCCAATACCTCAAATGTATAAATCAAACACTAAGCAAAAAAGCACACACACATACACAAGAAAATGTTCATTCTGAAATAGCTGTATATTATACGACTTAATTTTCTTATGTTCAACTAAAGAGGCTATTGGTTGTCCAGCTTGGTCCTCTCGACCTCCCCTTCTTCATCAATGGGAGGTCGATCGTGCACTGGAAGAATAATGGGACGGTTACTGAGGACCTTGCTGTTGTTGGTTTGTTGTGTGGGTATTCCACCTTTTTACTTGCTACTGCACTTTGCTTGGTTTATCCAAGCATGTTCATCAAAGTTTGATTTTCATCCTTAACGCGAAAAAGATTTGATTCAAGATGATGGATATGAGACTTGGTCTTTATACTTCTTTCGCTCATCTTTCTTTTCAACTAATACTACTGCTCATCTTGCCCCAACACAATCATTTTCAAGTTGATTTAGTTTATCCTTTAACTCTTTGGTTTCTTCTTCGTTACTTGAAAGGGCTGCTTCCACTTCAAGCGTCATGTAATCATCTTTGACCTGATCAAAGTTGGTTTGTACACTTTCGACTTGCACCTCTAGTGTCTTAATATTTTCTTGTAAAGAGCGGATAAGGTTGTTTTTTCCCATAATCTCTTGATGGTGCTTGTCCGATGTCGTTTGCACTTTATTTAGACTCAAGTCTGCCTTCAAATTTTCTTTTGTTGCTCCCAATTGTTTGATATATACCTCCGCCAAAAAAATAATTAATAATAATTGTAACCTCACATCTTTGCTCTAGAGAGCTTTTCGGTTGGCTGCATCGGATGACAGTGGCGGACTATGTGGTAAAAACCCAGGACATGTAGTAAAGACCCACGACATTGGGTAGTAAAAACGTCCATTTTATACCACCTCCTGTTGTTTCTTTCTGACACACTTACCGCCTCCTGTGGTAAAACTCCAAAATTATACCACCTAATGTTGCGTATCTTTTCCGCATGTAGCGGGCTTCCACCGAGTCCGCGGCTTCCGGAAGCTTTAACTTCTTGTATTTTTTTGCATATTATCCATGGCAACTTCTACGTCACTAGAAGGGTGATCTATTTGCTTGGAAACAGCTTGGTCTGATTTAAGCGTTTCAGCTTTTATAACATTAAACTGTTTCTTTGCTATACACAACTTTTATTCAAGAGTTAATTTTTCTTGCTTGACCTTTCTTTTTTGAGTCAAGGGACGCCATCTTGTCTTTTTGTAAGAAGTTTCTATATTTCAAACGCGTTGAAACTCTATGTTGTCTGTTCTTTTCATACATATTTAGAAAGGTGCAATGAAGAAAGATAATAGGGATGAAATAAAACTCAGTTTTATAACTGCCACAATTATTTACATGAACTTTTCAAATATTTGATTTTACCAGCTTTTTTATCATGTCAAACAAACGAAACAAGCAACAATCGAATAGCCGATCGGTTTGTATACTTCGGTTGACATAAAAAACGCGCGGCACTAACAAAAATTCACACAGTTTAATAATTCTGAACTGTCAAAAGGGTTTCATCTCTTGACCGAATCTTCGCATACAGTAAAAGTCAATACACCGTCCGTTCCACCCAACAGTGCTCATCTTTATCCACGACTAGCTGGATCTAACTGGACAAGCTATCTAACACAGCCAAGTATTATTCTTGGACGTTCTGGAACGGCAGTCAGATCAACACGGCAAACCCCAGCGCAAGCACAAGTTGATCTCGATTTTGGAAGTTCCAAAGCCATTTCACGTAAACATTGCGAGATTCGATTCAGCTCCAGTCGCGATCGTTGGGAATTGTATGTGTATAGTCGTAATGGTGTTAAATTGAACCAAATCATGAAAAAGCCGCACGATAAACCAAACGTATTAAAAACAGGCGCCTTGATCGAGATATGCAATACTAGCTTTATCTTCTTCTTACCAAGCAATTATATAAAGCCAACATATCAAGAGAAAAATCAGTCTAGTGCGAGTACACCAGAAAACAATACGGAGGATAATAGTCTCGATCACGAATTAGAGATTGCATTGATACAAATTTTTGAGGACACTGGTAGTTTAAACACGACTGAAATACTGGAAAAAGTTAAACAATGTTACACAAAACCCGTCGAAAAGGTAAAGAAGGAGTATGTTGTTTGTCAAAAGTAGACTGACATATTATTCTACTAGGAAAGTATTCTTCATTTGCTTGTTCTAAGCCCTCGATTCCAATTAGCACCAAACTCCATATCCATGTCTTCAAAAGATGCTGATTCTGTCAAATGGATACTTATACCCTTAACCACCAACTTAATAGGTGCCGATGGAATGTATGATAAAGACGAGATGTCTATTAATGCACCCACATCCAATACAAAAAGCGCACCAATTTCGGAAAAAGATAAAAATCATGTCGTGAGGCTAGACAGTAATGACGATATGAGCATCGTCTCAACTCCTGTAGCTGGACATGATAGTCAACCGTTTAGTGTGATGAGCCGTAGTAATCATGACGACATGAGTATTGCCTCGCCATCTGGGGATGTTTCTGATGGCCAGCCAATGAGTTGGAAAGATAGCCTGCCCTTTAAATTAAGGAGTTATAGTGACCATGATAACATGTCCATCTCTACTTCAGAAAATGGAGTATTACCTGATGAGGATTCAACAAAAAATGTTCCATCAGGTATAAGTATATCCTTGTCCAGGTTCTTTGATAAAGAAGATGGCTGGTCTTTGTTTATGCAACCACATGAGGATACCCATATAGAGGCTAATGGACCAAATCAGCCTATTTCACAAGCGCCAACCATATTTCGTGCCATGTCTATTGAGTCCATGTACTCTGTGTGGTCTAATGGCACCTCTTATGCCGGTGATGCAGTAGAAGATGGCGAAAGACCAAACAAAAGATTGAAATCTGTTGAAAAGGATGGAGAAGGTATGAATAAAAGATATGGATTTGGACGCTTAATATTAACCGCTATTTAGATTCGCATGTCGACATATATAAGGATATCCGCCGAAAGATTGTTTATTGAGCATTTATAATAAAGTATCTATTCTGTTTTAAGAGCCTTTTTTAGGTATCTTTGTAAAAAAAGGACTACGATAAAACTAATAGATGACCATAAGATGCCTATCACAAGTTCAACCACTTGATGCGATTTTGAGGTGACGAGAAAGATTCGCGTGGCGGGAACATCCCAACTATGAACGCATTTATAGTCATTAGTTTTTTGAGAATTAAATTGATAATAATAAGCACTTACGTGCTCTCTGTCCAGGTCCCTTTCTTTGGATCTACAATATCAATAAGCCCAGTAGCTTCATTGTATTGTAAACCTGTACCGTAAGCCTCATGATAGGTGGTTAATGTGGTAACACATTTCTGCTTGATGCAGTATTCTCCGCTCGAGCAATCCTTGATGGTTTGGCATACCGCGGGTTTGTTATCGCCTCCCATTCTTTGTTTACCTGTGACCCCACTCAAGAAGCTAAATACGAATCGCTGCAAAAGTTGAGGCTGAGGATTTTCAAACGAGTATACAGACGCATAATGACCCACACGTGTGACACCGGAGACTATAAAAACATGTCAAATTCGGATTTCTCCTTTTTTACATATCTCTTTTTGTTTTACCGTTGAAATAATCCTTCATGAAAGGACAGGTGAAATTTGATATCAAACATTCGAGTAAGGATGAGATTAATGTACAGTTAGCCGAAATTGAGTCAGTACCGTTTTCATTGGATGCTTGGTTGTAAATGGTGTTGGCCATGGCGTTGACCAGTCCACACACGGAATTCGTCATTTGCTCTAAATCCAACCGTGAATCCATGTCGCTGTTATAATACCTATTAAAAATTTAAGTAGCTGTTCGACAAGAGTTTAATAAGAAACCTCACCTTCCTAGACTTTTTTGATAATCTGTAATTACCACTGCGTTAATATCCCTTCTCTTTTGCAAGAAACTCATGACACTACTCGGTGGCAGTTTGCGATTTACACCATCCGAGGATGCTTGTTTAATATTTGTGTAAGGCCCAAGTGCTTTCAACAATCCTTGATTTTGTTGCGCATTGTCTACGTGAGCAAAATATCCACCAGTGTAATTACCATTAATGCCAGATACAGACTGGAAATCGAACACAGACTCTATTTTTTCAAAATTAATTCGCTTGAAGTTTAAATCACGGACACAGGGAAATGTACACGGTGCGTTTATAAAAGGACATGTAGTGGCTCTTGTTGCGTTTGTGCATTCAAATTCAGAGGAAATATCGTTGACAAATCGTTGGGAGCCTGCAAAACCCCATGATTCCGCTGTAAATAATGTGTAGACAATATGCTTGGGCAATGTATCTAACGCCTTTGGAGCCTTCATATATATAAAAAAAATCAAGTGTTAGTATGAAGTGACCTTATATATATGTAGTACTCACTCTACTTAAGGCATCCGCAATGGCTAATACTGTTACCATTCCAGAAACATCTTTGGACGCACTCACAGTCAAATCATGGAACATGGATCTACCATCTATATTTGCGGATACAACAATGACGGGCTTATTATCTTGGTGATCCATTGTTAAAGAAGGTGAAGAAAAGACGGACATACCCCCCACTGCTTGACACCAACCTCTTCGTAGACACGTTTCTGAATCAATAGCAGCCCACATAAGCAAATCAAAATCCATTGCTTTCAATGGATAGTTTCTGTATTCTTTTTGTTCGTTATAGGATACACTCTAAACTAGATTTGTTTAGCTTTTAATTTCATGCCTTTCGACTTTTTTTTTTTTTTTTGGTTTCTCATATACCGCTATAACAGAATCGTAGACTGATCGTGACAAAGTATCTTCTGGTCTGATAGCAAAAATAGGGAATTCAAAGCTTTCTTCAATTAAATTCTGTGCCTGGGCATTCCATTGATATTGATCTTTATCGTTGGCATAGAGTCCAAATTGACAATTGGGACACGATGACTCGGGCGAGGAAAGTTGATTGTCGTTGGTAACATTACCCAAGATTACGATAAGGCCTGTTAATTTTCCAGTGGCTGACAACGAGTAGATGTTAGAGCGTGTTAATAGACTATATGGAATAATGAGTGAAATGTCGCTTGCTAATCCGTCCGTCATCAATTGTTCTAATTCTGGTTGCGTACTTGTTCGGTATAGTATACCAGTCTTTTTTTTAAAAGCTGTTGAAGGGATATTGCATTAGAAGGATGATGGCAATAATAATAAAAAAAGGAGGGTACCATTGCAGCCGATAGTTCCTGTTGCATTGAGTAATCGCACACATGGCCAGTTATTAAGGTTGGTATAAATGAAGGGATATAAGGTTGTTGCAATGTCCTCTGCCTTGGCTATAGATATTTATTAATTTTCATTAAAGTTTATACTGTGTTATTGTTTTTAACTACCAAGAAAGTTCAAAATTGCAATACTTGATAAAGTAAAACATAGTAATACTCTGTCAAGGTGCATACGTAAAAAATAAAGCCTGAAAAAGAAAGGGTGGAATAAAATTAAAATCTTTTTTAACAGGTCCAAGTACTGTATCTCATGAATGTTAAATCATGTATTTCGAAATCTACGCATTATTTTCAATAAAATGATAATCCTATGAAATCAAACGAGAGGTTGGGATTACAGCATTTGTATTTTGATGCAAAACAACTCGATTATTAAACTTTGACAAATTGCCTCATAACATAAAACAAAGTTTACGTAACACAAATCTAGTGTGATAAAAATGTTGAAAAATGGGATATTTATTTATATTGGAGTTAAGATTTATGTTGAAGATGCCAAAGAATTTAACACTTGGATGATCTGTTGCGGTGTGTTGACATGCCAATTGGCATGAGTTTTCTTTTCAGAGGGACCTACAGTAATCGAATAAAGATTCGAGTTTGCTTCGGGCCAAATAATAGACGGTGAAGGTGTACCCACTATACCACCCTTGATCGATGCTGGGGGGGATGCCTGTTGTTTTTGTTGATATTGTGCCGAACTCAACGCACGGAACATGTCTTCATCTGTTTTATCATCTCCAGCACTGATGACCAGGTTTGTATCTGGATTGCTCGCTAAAATACGTTTCACGATCTCACCTTTATTGACAGACATGGGTCTGATTTCCAGGTTCTTTTTACCGACCAAGATTTCAACAGGGAATTTGGATACAATGGCATTTTCCAAATGGTTTTGACACTCCTTTGCTTGGAAAGCACTACAAGGTAAAATATTAGAAATCACGGTTTATGTATAAAGTGGATATTAATGCTATTTACCCGTATTCTGCGTCGGCTAGTCTATAATGCCATGTAATCGAAGACTTTTTGTGTTCGACAAAGCTTCCCTGAGTTCTTTCGGTGTAATAATCAAATATTTCTACCACATCTGTTTTCCAACTCATATCGATACCATCTACAACACTTCTCCATTCATCAGACCCTGGAGCCTTGACATAGCAACCATGCTCTGCACTAAGCCCGATGTTCTTTATATTACTACCCAACCATTCATCGAGTACGACTTGGTCTCTACCAGATACCACCCACACAATATTCTTAGGGTCATTACAAAGAGTTTGTAACGACTTTAACATGTCCTGTCCCGGTTTTGCATCAGAGGGTACGGATACAATAGGAGTTAATGTTCCCTAGATTTAAAGAAAAAGAATGTCAATATTTGTACGAGCCAATAACAAACAAATATTAATATTACATCGTAATCAAAGAACATGATTCTCTTTTTAGCAGACTTGTAATCTTGAACGAGTTTTTCAACATTCAAGTTGGGGGTAGCATGTGATTGAAGGTCTTGTTGTTCGCTAACACTGACTAATTGTTTAACAAATGAATGGGCCCAGAATTCAGCTGTATGACTAGTGACGTGACTATAAAGTTTCTACAGTAATGGAATAAATTTTAGCGATTGTGGTTATAGGAGATACAATAATAATAAAAAAGTACCTCATGACGTGTGATCTTCTCCTCAATAGACATGGTCAAAGCCTCATGTATACTTCTTGCAACACCAGCATAGTCCCATGGATTGACCAAGATAGAGGCACTCAAGGAACCTGCTGTACCAGCAAACTCGGATAGGATAAGTTGACCATGATCAGGTTTATTGTGTTGACAAAGGATATATTCATACGAAGTGGTGTTCATACCATCACGGCTACAGGTGATCAAAGCCAAGTCAGCCACTGATAACAAGGCGTAATACTCATCCCGATCAATTTCTTGATGATAGTAATGAACAGGCGTGAATTCCAAAGATCCGTATGTGCCATTAATATGGCTTACAGCTTCTGATATCTTGGCCTCTAATTTTGAGTGGTCACCAAAAGTGGGAGTGGCGACCTGAATCAAGACAACTTTGTTTTGCCATTCGGGATAATCTCTTAAAAATCCCTCAAAGGCATGTAATTTTTGTAGGATACCTTTGGTGCTATCTAACTTATCACGACCAACAATGATTTTTTTACCAGAATACATGTCACGGATGGCATCCATTTTAGGTTGTACGCCAAGTTGTTTACAGAATTGCTCGACTCGATTACAATCAACACCGATAGGGAAAGCTCCTACAGAGATGGTTGTTCCATTATAGCTTACCCCAACCTGAGTTGTTTCACAGCCAAGTACACGTGTACAAGAAGAGATAAAATGTCTTGCATACGAATAAGTCTATATTGCCGATTAGCTGAGTGCGTGTAA
Source organism: Mucor mucedo (assembly GCF_025094135.1). Lineage (NCBI taxonomy): Eukaryota > Fungi > Mucoromycota > Mucoromycetes > Mucorales > Mucoraceae > Mucor > Mucor mucedo. The sequence goes on along the minus strand of NW_026252300.1, from coordinate 288,233 downwards.
TCCATGTATTTATCTTTTTCTTACCTGAAACCCAATTAAATTAGCTCCCAACATGCCCTGAAGAATTTTATTCCGAGCTAAAATAAAAAGGAATAAATAAAAAGCTTAATTTTTTTTTTAAAACGGGTAAAACTTACTTTGTAAACATCGAAAGATTTCAGAACTAGGAAAAGTTGCATGAATAAAGATACCGATGGCTGCATCAGGTAGTTTCTCACGGATCATTTCAGGTACCAGTAATAAATGGTAGTCATTGACAAAGACTAGAAAATAATTTAATTAGAACATGTGTATTGTTACACAAATAAAAAGCACACTTACTAATGTCATTGGGCTGATATCTATCAATGACAGTATCAGCGAATTGACGGTTCACAGCAACGTAATCATCCCAATGACGTTTTTCAGCACGACTATCACTGGAGGAGCTCTGAACCAAGTAATGAAATACAGGCCAAAGCACTAGATTGGTAATTTAGTCCCAGTCTAATATAAAATCAACAATGATTGTCATCTCTACCTTGTTTACAATAACCCTCGTAATGTCCATGCGATTTTTTGTCTAGAAAGACGGGAACAATATGTCCAGTTTCCCATAGAAGAGACTGTAATTTAACCTTGTCTTCTATTGCCAAATTAGAAGGAGCAACCTTGTTCCGAGTACCTTGTTCACGAATAGGACCGGTCCAGCCGATATGAATTGTTTCATTGGACTTGGCAAGACTTTGAATACCCGCGTACAGAGCTTGATGACCTCTTCTTTCAACTACGGTCCAGTCAGCTGCATGAAACTTCATGCGGAGCGTAACGCCTCGTTTATGATGACGTGCTAGTTTAGAGATTGGAGCGGCTGCAACGGGATCAGCGACAGGTCTTTCTTCTGCTGTATTCAGACTGGAAGGAACCAATTCAGGCTTGTTTGTGGTAGTAGAATGATGAGGAGATCTTGGTGGGGTTGGTATTTGATCATGACTGGCAAACTTTTTCTGATGATTTTGTGTGCGCAAGATATTGTATGGAATTTGATGGGTTACATTAATGATACGTCCCTGAATATCGGGTAATTGACCCGACAATGGAAGATAATGGGCCACATTTTCGGCCGTAAGAGAAGAAGATGCCAGCATGGTTTATTTTTGTGTAAGGAAAAGAAAAGAAAAGAAAGAAATCAATGGCAATATTTATACCTGAAAGTTGAATTTATCACGGGGTTAAATTCGCACTTGTGCGTTGTTTTAAAACTACAGGTGACTCGAAATCCGGATTGCTTCGGTAAGCAAGCAAAAACAGAACATTATGTTTTCCGCCCCCCAAATTCTTTATTCGTGGCATATGTGCGGGGGAACCGAACCCTTTATGATCTTTTTGGCTATCGATCAAAGCATATGATGGGAAATCTGGTCCGTTTATCACGTTTCAGCTAAATAAGAAAAAAAAAAAAAGGTGGTTCATATTACGGCAATCATTACCTGATCTAGTCTTATCCTCAATTTATCTTTCTTATTTTAATATACCAACACTGCGGGACCCAGCCACTGCTTTAACTGTATGTCATTTCATTTTAATTGTTTAATAATAGCAGAAACCTCTCGTGATTCGCTTTGTACTATGTAGGTAGTCTTTAATCGGGAAAATCTAAACCTTTTTTCACGCGTGACAACACCCCCCAAACTATGATTGTGCTTCTGGGTAACGTATTCCTACATCATGAGACAATTGTTGTTGACCTCATCTAACAGGGGGTAATATTTAAAACTGTAAAGCTGATTGCATGCAGTAATATAAAATGCAACTGTTTCTTTTTTTTTTATTTTTTATTTATTTATTATTGTTCGTGTAATCTACTTGCGCAAAGTATCATAGTTTTGTTCAAACCATTCTACGGATTCCTTGATGGCAACATCAAAGGGAGTGAATTCAAAATCAGGGATATATTTCATCAATTTGTGGTTGTTGGCAGTCTTCTTGTATTGACCGTCGGCCTTGGTAGAATCAAACTAGAAACGTATTTTAGAAACTAATGCAATGTAAACGCACAGACTATTTAACTTACGGCATATTCTCCCTTGAAATCCATGGCCTTAACAATACCGTCAGCAACATCCTTGATAGAAACTTCGTCCTCCTCACCAACAGATAAAATAATGGGATCAATTTCTTCGTACTCTCTCAAGACCCAAATAAAGAGCTTGGCTAAATCACGAGAGTAAATGAATTGACGAAGAGGCTTACCAGAACCCCAAACAACAAAGGGAGTGTTGTTTTCTAAATTGCTATTTTAGTAAAAGTTTTTTTTTTTTTTTACAGCTTATATGTATGGCTTACTCTTTGCAAGGTAACACTTGTGTGTTAAACCGGGTAAAACGTGGGAACCTTCGAGTTCATAATTGTCATGGGGGCCAAAGACGTTGGTGGGGATAACAGAGGTGAAGTGACAACCGAATTGCTCATTGTAGGCACTAAAATGATAAATATAGCGTTAAATAGGTTACACAACGCATAGAATGAAAAAAGCCCACTTACTGGTTATAAACATCAATCATACGCTTACCATAAGCATAGCCAAAGTTAGAATCATGAGGAGGACCATCATGAACCATGGTTTCGTCAATAGGGTAGGTGGTCTTGTCAGGGAAAATACAGGTAGAAAGACAAGAAACAACCTTCTTAACCTATTTTTTACAGCATTAGTCACAATCAACACGTATAAAACCAAAACTTACATTGAATTCCTTGGATTGCCACAAGATGTTCTCGTTCATCATCATATTTTCACGTAAAAAGTCGAGCTTATACTTCATGTTCTTGAACAGACCACCAACCATCGCAGCCAAATGAATGACATGAGTAGGCTTGTACTTTTCAAAGATGGCCTTGACATCGGCTTCCTTTCTGTTCAAATTCCCAGACATGACATTAGTACAATCATCTCGGGAAAAAGCTACCCATTAACTTACCTCAAGTCACCATCTTTGGAAGACAAGAAGACCCACTTCTCGCCTTCTTTCTTGCCATAACGAGGGTTACTTTCGTTTTCAATAACCCACTTCACGGCCTCACCAACAAGACCAGAACCACCAGTAACGAGAATAACAGATTCAGACATTTTTTTTGTATTTGTCAGAAAGAAAAAAAAAGAAGATATAAAAATAAAAAACAAGCCCAACGCCCTTATTTAGAGGATTCTATTTTTGGAGCGCCAACTAAAAAAACAAGAAAATGATAGCCGTTTTGTGCAACATATTCTGGCTGTAACACTAGTTCCATGACAAATTCATAGTAATTGTCACAAATACAACCTTGCTTTTTTTTAGTCACTGACACGATGATTGTTTTTTGTCTTCTAGGTACTTTCACCTGTCAAAAAAAGAAAAATAAAAATAAAAAACTGTTTGACAGTTCGATAGCTCGACTAGCCCATTACTTTTATATCCAGTCGTAAATAAAAAACAATGTTTCTGCTGCTGCTTTGTTGTATATAGTGGAATATTTTATCGAATTTTGTGCCTTTTTTGTACTTGGGTAATCTAATTTCGGGATTTAGTTAATAGAGGATTTATAGTAATTCTGTTAGAGAATCATATATTTTAAGAGTGAGCTTAAAAATATGGCACTCCAATGTTATCACGGCTGGTAACTCAAAGGGTACCAGCGTTTTCTTCAGCAGCAAATATTATTGGACTATATATCGTAACTGCACAATTGATGTGAGAACCATGGTATACGATATCATGCTGATAAGTTTATCGGATATATGTAAAACTCATCAGAAGAACAGACAAAGTAGCTATTGAAACGTATTTACACTAGGATTTCATAATTCTATCCCAGCGATATGATAGTGTAACTATGTCAGAGAGCCATTAATGCTAAAACAATTCCATCAGAAGAAAGGCACTACAAGTTATTAGACCAAAGAAACAAATATCGCTATGACAAATACTGTTTTCCTTAGGAACAAGAATTATTATCATTGCTACTATCATTTATTTGGCCAAAACCTTTGATTTACCTAGAAACTGATTTTTTTTTTCTTGGAACTTTTTTTCTTCTCGTTTAAAAAAAAAAAAATTCGCCTGAACATAAAGTGAATCTGTTCCATAGAAAATATTGAAATATATAAATTTAATGTCAAAACTGCCAAGTCCAGAAAAAAAAAAGCGGAAGTTCAAAGTCAATCATTTCACTTGGCTCAATAAAAACATGCATCTTGTCTGCTGTTGTCCCTACAGTTTTATTTATTAGTTCATGCACAGTTTCAGACATAAGAGCTCATATGATATATATACATTAATTGACATCATAAATAAAGTCGCGCTTGTTTCATAAGACTGATAGGAGAGAAGGACGCTGCTATATTAGTGAAAAAGGAAACGAGGGCGCGTAATCTTTTTTGTGTTACCATCTGTATAAACATGAAGACCACTGAAAGCTAACTGTGATTAATTCCTTGACCATTTACAGATACATATTTAAGTATTACAAGTGTGTTGAGGGAGCCGAAATATTATATATATCATATAAATATATAATATGCATGCTTCCATTCTTATCATCAATATTGCTGTAAAATTGCGTATATGATTACACGTTTTTGTCGAGCATAATATGATGCCATATAAAGAGTCGGTTGTTAAATATAACGTATTGTTTGCCGACAGGTCTGGCTATTATAAAGTTTTGTTTGAGCACGGGCATTGTCAGACATAAGGGCATTTACCGTTTTTTTCTGTATAAATTCACGACAAAACTGAATTATAAATAAAAAGCGGGAAAACAAATAATTGGGCTGAGGTACTCGACATCATTCATAGTTTTCGTATTTTTTTTTGGTGATGGACACCCACTCTCTACATCACCTCTTCCCTTATATCACCTATTAACTCTTAGTTGTATACGAGTAAAATAAAACAAGGTATTCATCCGAATATATGTATTGCCTATCGGAAAAAGGATTGGGCTTTGAGGGGAAACGAGCATTATTCCAGCTTGATTCTCCGCCGGGAACGATGACGTGGTGGTTAATTTTGTTTGTGAAAAGAAAAAAGATCCGCCTCTTCCTACTTCTCGTCGTGTCCTCTTGTCTGCACTTTTTTTTCTTTCTAAACTTGTGATTTATACAAGAATTAAACAAGAAGAGTATAAAGACATCTATTGTAAGAAGCGGGATAGAAAGACATCATTGCTTATAAAACATACTCATCCTTTTTTTTCTTTCTTTTTTTTTTCCTTTGGGCTCAATAGTACACACACACAAAAGATGGCAGAGCAACTTCCTATTAAATTCCAAGAGCATGCGCAAGTAAGTTTTAAAACTCGGGGGGTGTTAGATGAACAAGGCGGAAGTGAGCTCTATTCGAAGGCTCCATCTGGCAACATGAATTCATTTTAAACTGACCTTTTTATTGAACTAGTTGCAAAATCTTGGCGTCAATGCAGCCAGCATTGGGTTCAACACTTTAACCATGGAATCGGACAGATTTATTTGTGTTCGTGAACAAGTTAATAACCAAAACCAAGTAGTCATTATCGACTTGCTTCCCAATGAAGATATCATTCGTCGCCCTATTACCGCAGACTCTGTTATCATGCATCCCAAAGAGAAAATCATGGCTCTCAAAGGTAAATAATCTCAATATGAAGTATTAAGGAAAATAAATAATTAATCACAAAATTTATCAAGCCCAAAGACAACTTCAAGTTTTCAACCTCGATACCAAACAAAAGCTTAAAGCACACATGATGAATGAAGATGTATTATTCTGGAAATGGTTGGACCTTAGCACAATTGGTCTTGTCACTGACCAATACGTGTATCGTTGGTCTATTTATGATGATGCCCCACCCGCCAAGATTTTCGAGAGACATGTCAGTTTAGTGGGTTGTCAAATTATCAACCTCCGTGCTTCTTCTGACGAAAAGTGGTATGTACTTGTCGGTATTTCAGCAAAGGATAATCGTGTAGCTGGTTCGATGCAACTCTATTCCAAGGAGCGTGGTGTCAGTCAACCTATCGAAGGTCATGCTGCTGCATTTGCTGAAATCAGCTTAGAGAATTCAGTAGCTCCTACAAAACTCTTTACTTTTGCTGTTCGTTCTGCAAACGGAAGTGCAAAGGTAAAATATACTAAACTCAGCTTGTCACACCCCGCCCATATTAATCTTTTTTTGAATAATAGCTTCAAATTATCGAAGTCGATCATAACGCCGGTAACCCTCCCTATCAAAAGAAGGCTGTTGAGGTATTCTTCCCTCCCGAGTCTGCTACTGATTTCCCCGTCGCTATGCAAATTAGTCACAAATACGGTGTCATCTTTTTGGTCACCAAGATGGGTTTCATTCATCTTTATGATCTTGAGACTGGTTCTTGTATCTACATGAACAGAATTAGTAACGAAACCATTTTCGTTACTGCTGAATATGCACCTACTTCTGGTATTATTGGTGTTAATAAGAAGGGTCAAGTAAGTTTTTTTTTCTCATTTGTTTGTGTTATGAGCGAGAGAGAGAGCGATAAATAGAGCTTAACTATAACTTTATTGTAGGTACTTTCAGTTTCTCTTGACGAAAACAACATTATTCCTTACATCATCAACAACTTGCAAAACACAGAATTGGCCCTCAAATTAGCCTCTCGTGGTGGACTTTCTGGTGCTGATGACTTGTACGTTGCTCGTTTCAATCAATTGTTCAGTACGGGTGCTTTTGGTGAAGCTGCCAAGGTTGCTGCCAATTCTCCCAGAGTAAGTGCTCATCACCTTTTTTTTTTTCGAAGTATAACGATGTGAAACTAACGCAAATACCGTAGGGTATTCTTCGTACAGCCGAAACCATTGAAAAGTTCAGACAAATCCCTGTCGTTCCCAACCAACTCCCACCTATTTTACAATACTTTGGTACACTTTTAGAAAAGGGTGTGCTCAACAAGTTTGAATCTATTGAACTCGCCAAACCTATTCTTCAACAAAACCGTAAACCTCTTTTGGAGAAATGGTTAAAGGAAGACAAGTTGACCTGTAGTGAGGAACTTGGTGATTTCGTCAAGAACTATGATACGCTTTTAGCTTTATCCGTTTATTTGCGTGCCGAGGTTCCTAACAAGGTCGTATTATGTATGGCTGAAAACCGTCAATTCGACAAGATCTTGGCTTATGCAAAGACAGTAGGATATTCTCCTGATTATGCTTCTTTGCTTTATAACATTGCCCGTACCGAACCCGATAAGGCTGCCGAATTCGCTACATCCCTTGCTAACGATGAAAGTGGTCCCTTAATCGAACCCGAGAAGGTAGTGGATGTGTTCCAATCTCAAAACATGATCCCCCAAGCTACTTCTTTCCTTTTGGATTACTTGAAGGGTAACAGAGAAGAAGATGCCGCTCTTCAAACCCGTGTGCTTGAAATGAACTTAGTACATGCTCCCCAAGTTGCTGATGCTATTATGGGTACTGGTATGCTCACTCACTATGACCGTGTTGTTATTGGTAACTTGTGCGAAAAGGCCGGTTTATACCAACGTGCTCTTGAACATTATACCGATATTCACGATATTAAACGTATCATCCCTTATACTCATCAAATGACCGCTGAATGGCTCGTCAACTACTTTGGTAACCTCTCTGTTGAACAAACATTGGAATGCTTAAAGGAGATGCTCAGTAACAACCTTCGTCAAAACTTGCAAATCGTTGTCCAGATCGCTATCAAATACTCCGAACAACTTCAACCTCATAATTTGATCGAGCTCTTTGAATCTTTCAAGAGTAATGAAGGTCTTTACTATTACCTTGGTTCTATTGTTAATGTCAGTCAAGATCCTCTTGTTCACTACAAATATATTCAAGCTGCTTGTCGTACCGGTAATGTCCGTGAGGCAGAACGTATCTGTCGTGAAAGTACATACTACGATCCCGAAAAGGTCAAGAACTTTTTAAAGGAAGCCAAGTTAAGCGATCAACTTCCTCTCATCATTGTTTGTGATCGTTTCAACTTTGTACATGATCTTGTGCTTTACCTTTACCACAACAACTTACAAAACTTTATCGAGACCTACGTCCAAAAGGTAAACCCTACCCGTACTCCCGAAGTTATTGGTGGTCTCTTGGATGTTGGTTGTGATGAAGATACCATCAAGAACTTACTCTTATCTGTTCAAGGTGATTTACCTGTTGATAAACTTTGTGAAGAAGTTGAGCAAAGAAACAGATTGAAGTTACTCTTACCCTGGTTGAACATGCGTGTTACTGCTGGTAGCACTGATCCCGAAGTCTATAACGCTTTAGCCAAGATCTACATTGATACCAACAATAACCCTGAACCTTTCCTCAAGGAAAATGAGTTCTATAACCCTCGTATCATTGGTAAATACTGCGAGAAGAGAGATCCTTATTTGGCCTATATCTGTTACGAAAAGGGTCAATGTGATTATGAGTTGATTCATATCACCACCGAAAACAGCATGTTCAAGCATCAAGCGCGTTATCTCGTCCATCGTCGTGATCAAGCTCTCTGGGCCACCGTGCTTACCGAGAACAATGAACATCGTCGTGAATTGATTGATCAAATTGTTGCTACTGCTCTCCCTGAATGTACTGATCCCGATGATGTTTCAAGCACCGTCAAGGCCTTCATGTCTGCCAACTTGCCCAATGAGTTGATCGAACTCTTGGAAAAGATTGTACTGGAAAACAGTGCCTTTAACGATAACAAGACCCTTCAAAACTTGTTGATCTTTACTGCTGTTAAGGCCGATCCTTCTCGTGTTATGGATTACATTAATCGCCTTGATAACTTTGATGCTTCTGATGTTGCTGAAGTTTGTATCGGCGAGAACTTGTTTGAAGAAGCCTTCACCATCTACAAGAAGCACAATGTTGATGTCAATGCTATTGATGTTTTGATTGAAAAAATCAATGATCTTGATCGTGCTTATGAGTTTGCTGAACGTTCCGATAAGCCCGAGGTCTGGAGCAAGCTTGCCAAAGCCCAATTATCTCAAATGCGTGTCAAGGAAGCTATTGATTCCTACATCCGTGCTGGAGATATGTCTAACTACATGGAAGTCTGCAGCAACGCTACTATGGATAACAAGTTTGAAGATCTTGTCCGTTACTTACAAATGGCTCGTAAACAATCCCGTGAACCCTATATCGAGACCGAGTTGTTATACGCCTTTGCTAAAACAGATCGCTTAGCTGATTTAGAAGATTTCTTGGCTAGTCCCAATATTGCCTCTATCCAGGAAGTAGGTGATCGTTGTTTCCGTGGTGGTATGTACGAAGCTGCCAAGATCTTGTACAGCAGTATCTCCAACCATGCTAGTTTGGCTCAAACCTTGGTCCACTTAAAGGATTACCAAGGTGCTGTTGATTGTGCTCGTAAGGCCAACTCTACCAAGGTCTGGAAGGAAGTCAATGCTGAATGTATCAAGCAACGTGAATTCCGTTTGGCCCAAATCTGTGGTCTTCATATTGTTGTACATGCTGAAGATTTAGATGAGCTTGTCAAGACTTATGAGAAGAACGGTTACTTTGAGGAGATTATTAAGTTATTGGAAGCTGGTTTAGGTTTGGAGAGAGCCCATATGGGTATGTTCACCGAACTCGCCATTCTTTATAGTAAGTATGCTCCTGATCAAATGATGGAACATCTCAAGCTTTATGTGTCTCGTATCAACATGCCCAAGGTCATTCGTGCTTGTGCTGATGTTCACTTATGGCGCGAGCTTGTCTTCCTCTATGTCAACTATGATGAATATGATAACGCTGTTACTGCCATGATGGATCACTCTGTTGATTCTTGGGAACACAGTGCTTTCAAGGAAATTATTGTCAAAGTGTCCAACATTGAATTATACTACAAGGCACTCAAGTTCTATCTTGCTGAACAACCTTTATTATTGAACGATTTGCTCTCTGTTCTTGTTCCCCGTATTAAGCACACACGTGTTGTTCAAATCTTTGAAAAGTCAGATAACATTCCTTTGATCAAGCAATACTTGATCTCTGTTCAAGATACCAATAACAAGGACGTCAATACTGCATTAAACGAACTTTATATCGAAGAGGAAGACTTTGAAGCATTGCGTGATTCTATTGACCGTCATGATAACATTGATCCTGTCGATCTTGCCAAGCGTTTAGAGAAGCATGATTTATTAGAGTTCCGTCGTATTGCCGCACATCTTTATAAGCGAAACAGAAGATGGAGACAATCTATTGCCCTTTCAAAGGAAGACAGATTATTCAAGGATGCTATGGAAACTGCCGCTGAATCCAAGGATCGCGAAGTTGCTGAAGAACTCTTGCAATACTTTATTGAGGTTGGTAAGCGTGAATGCTTTGCTGCTATGCTCTACACTTGTTATGACTTGATGAGACCCGACGTTGTTATGGAGTTGTCATGGAGACATGGCTTGAACGACTTTGCTATGCCTTATATGATCAATACCATGAAGGAACAATTCACAAAGGTCTCTGTTCTTGAAAACGAAATGAACTCACTTAAAGAAAAGGTCGCTAAGCAAGAAACCAATAATGAAAATGGTTAGTTTTTTTTTTATTGTTCTTTTACCAAAAAAAGAAATTTTTTTATTAATCCTTTCTTTTTCCTTTTATCAGCTCCAGCAGTACCAATGGGTGGTATGGGAAATCCTCTTATGTTGACAGCACCTGGTAGTGGTATGATGCCTCAAAACTCACCAATGATGACTGGCGCATCTTATTCACCAAACCAATTTGGTGGCTTCTAAGTTTTTATGCTACAAAAAAAAAAAAAAACCCAAAAATTTTATCACCATTTCTATATAATTAAATAATTTTCATTTAAAAAGACTAAAAAAAAAAAAAATTGGGTTTCTTCTCTTTTCTTTACAAAAAAAAAAAAAAAAAAAAAAATGATTGCTAGAAGCAGTTTAAAAACGCTGTGCAGCCGAACAAAATTTGGTCAATTATCTAAACGGTTCTATTCACATAATGATAACAAAAACCAGAAACAAGTGAAAGCAGAAAAAAAGACTCGTGCGCCCGATATACCTTCATTTATGCCAGTTGTAAATATTCCAGTTGCGGAATTAGCTCACAATGCCTTTTACTCATTGCATCGACCTTTACTTGGACTCTCCATACCACAACCTTTCTTAGTAGGCGACATTGTAGGACAAATAAAAGAAGAAAACGAAAGTTATTGTAAGTAAAGCGAGACGAAAAAGGGGTCATTTTTTATTTTGATAACTGATAATTCGATCCTATAAACAGCGGAAGAGGCAATTTTACAATACATGATGAGTCTTAAACCATTTCAACCTCCCACACTGGAACCACCTACAAATCAAAGCACATCGACACTCACAGTGGAAGTAGATCCATCTTATTTCATGAATCACAATAATAATCATGATGAAATCGCAGATTATCTAACCGCTATGCAAGAAAAATTGGATTTTCTATATGATGAAAAATCAAAAAGGAAATGCATGTCACCATCCACAAAGAAAAAGACGACAAAACGATTAAGAAAACGCAAAGGTTTTTTTGAGAAAAATTAAGCGTGTATTTTGGCTTATTTGTAATATATTTTATTCCCTCTAATAAAAAAAAAAAAAAAAAACGTATGATTTTTGACATTTAAACCTTGTGATTGCATGACCCCCAACAAATGAATTTTATTTTTATTTTTATTGTCTATCTAAAATTTATATTACTTTGTAGCTTCATTAGCAGCTTGTGCAGCACTAGCTCCGTCATCTTCTTTAGCTACTCGAACAGCTTCAATGGCCTCTTTTGCGGCATGTGCTCCATCTTCTTCTTTAGCTACTCGAACAGCTTCTTGTGCTTCCTTGGCAGCAGAAATTCCGTCATCTTCTTTTGCTACGCGGACGGCTTCCTTAGCGTCTTTTGCAGCGGAGATTCCTTCCTCTTTCTTAGTGGCATTCTTCTTTCCTTCCTTCTTTGTTTCTTCACCTTCCTTAGATTCTTCTTCGTTCGTTGTTTCTTGGGTACCTTCCTTGGCCTCTCTGGCCTTCTTGGACTTTCTCTTTCTTGACTTTTTCTTGGGGGCAACTGGAGGTGGAGTAGCGGCTTCTTCTTCCTCCTCGGAGTCTTTATTAGATGAAAGTTTTCTCTCCGATGTCTTTTCAGACGTGGCAGCAGAGACATGGATAGGACGTCCTTGAACTTCAATATTTACAAACTCTTTCAAAACTTTGTTCATTTCATCCACCGTCTTTAACTCTACAAACCCGTAACCCTTGGAACGACCACTATGAAAATGTGTCAGATTTTTTTTTTCTTATTTTTTTAAGCATGGGTCTTTTTTTTTTTTTTTTTTTCTTCTTTTTACCTTCTTTGTATGGCAACAAGTGCAGACTCGACTTGATAATCTTTAAACAAGTCGGATAAATCCATCATGGTAATATCGAGTGGAAGATTTGCAACGAATACAGAAGTTTTAGGTTTTTCATTACTTGTGGCAGGTGTGATTTCGGCCTAAAGTAGTACAGAAAAGTTAGCACAATCATTTATGCAAAAAAAAAAAAAAAAAAAAATTAGACTTTACGGATTTACGCGACTTCTTGTTCTTTCTCTTCTTTCTCTTTTCAGGCTGATGAGGCTCTTGTTGCTTTGCAAGTTGCACGCTAATCTCACGTCCGTCCAACTCCTTTTTATCAAGATTCTTTACAGCCTTGTCGGCTTCTTCAGATGTATTAAACGCAACAAACCCAAATCCTTTGGGTCTTGATCCTTTTTTAACAATCACTGTATCCACACTACAAAATACGTCATTGAGGATGAGTTTCATTTTTTTTTTTTTTTTTTTTTTTTCTGATGGGCTTATCATTCAAACTTACACTTCACCGGCGTTGCTAAAGAAATCTTTGATGCTTTCTTCAGTTGACGTGAAGCTCAAGTTTCCAATAAACACCTAAAATTGAGCCTTGTAAATAACCTTTTATCAAAATAGCTACCATTTTTTTTCTCTTACCTTGTGTGTCTCTGTTTCGCTTGCAGGCTCCTGTTCATTTTTCTCAGTAGCAGGCTCTTTGTCAGCAGGCTTTTTTTCAGTAGGCTTTTGCTCAGTAGGCTTTTGCTCAGTAGACTTTTGCTCAGTAGGCTTTTGTTCAGTAGGCTTTTGCTCAGTAGGCTTTTGTTCAGTAGGTGCAGACATTCTAAGAAAACGTTAGTCAATGGATTTACAAAATTTATATTATTATTATTTAAACATTTACTTTTTTTTTCTACAAAATTTTAGAGTGGAGAAAAAGGAAAATTGACATTGACTCTGTTTTTGCTTTTTAAAGAATTCATGCTTGGGGTTAAAAAAAAATATCGATGACGAGACGCGGAAATTGATGTTTGATACGTCATTTTAACGTTTACAAAAATGTTTCCCCATGAATGTTTGGATCACCGCGATCTACAAAAAAGTCCGTCAATTACGTAATCAAAGCTTCCTTATTATTATTGTGGAGCCATGTGTAACTTTGCTCTTTTTTGCACTCAATCTTCTTCAGTGAAAAGCACTTTTCTAGGTTACACGTGCAAATGTATTACTGTTTTTACGTGCAACCTCAGATTTCTATTGTTTAGTTACTCATAGCTTAAAATTAAGTGTAGAACAGCTATTTTTTTGTCACACTAGTTAAAGAACTCCAACCACACTTGAATTATGGCCTTTAACCAAGAAGATGAGCAAACTAGCCTATTCTAAAAGTAAATTCTGCGTTGCCTTTTGCTGTGAAAAAACCAAATTTCCAAGAAATAAAGCAAAGCACATTTAATGCGGCAATGGGTATTTTACTTTGATTAAGCAGCTAATTTTGAGTCTGCAATTACTTTTTTAAAAGTGACCGGTATGTCATTCGCCTTTCACACTAAAATCACTTCTGTCACAATCAATTAGTAATAAATTTCTTATTGCTGCTCACATATTCTCCATGTAATGAGCTGCCTTGAGACTGGATATAATTATCGGGCTATAAGTGAGGGGTTCCAATTTATAAACAGTTTAAAAAGATCAAGTAAACCTTTAATTAGTATTTCTTGGTCGTCCATCATCAATCAAGAATGGTAAACCACCTTCCATGCGTAATAAAACGTCTATTGCAAACATACAAAAGGATAAAGAAGAAAAGAAGTAAAGTGTCAGAGTTAATTGAGCTAAAATATATCTCTGTTTAAGAAACACGTGACGCCAAACAAGTGCTATTTATACTTATTAAAGGGGCTCCTCTAACCTTAACCGAGGTTATCAAGTTTTGAATCCGTTTTGACGCCCTGGACAATGGTCATCTGTAAAATACCATAGCAACTGCACCTACCGCCAAAAACCTAATGATAAAATATTTACTGCGTATTCATGTTGGCTGTCAATTAGTTAGTTTAAAATGTTTACATGCATTGTTTTATTAAACGATGTAAACAAAACGCCCTGGGGAACTTTAAACAACGACATGCAAGTTACAAAATTAAAGCGATTCGTCATTTTATGCTGTGAACAGATAGGGTGCGAATATTAGATATACCGAGATTTCATCTCAGGTAGTATGGTTAGCTCGATTTTTTAAATAAAAACACGACCAAAGCTATACCAACCAAGTCAGGAGACCCCCAGACAACAAGGTAACACGAAATAACCGATTGTGCCTAGAGATTTATTAATTTTTTCTTCCCAAAATTTTTCCCTTATTTCCCTTCACATACTACATAAATAATGTATTCAGAAAGTGAAGCAGCTCCAAAGCATTGGAGTATTCGACAAGCAAACAGTCGACTTCACGCATACGGCTTACAAACGGCATTGGAAAACGATTTAAATAGAAAAGTGCAAGATGAGGAAAAAAATGTACATCACGGTTTAGCTATACCACTTACAGAACTCAACTCAAGTTCTGAAGCCACGTTTGCATCTGCAACAAACCCATACCTTGCAGGTGCTTCCGAGATTCAACAACCAAGTAGAACACCAGCTCATCGTAGCCTGAGACATAAAACATATGGCTTCCAAGATCCCTTTGCCGTTGCACCCATGGAGGCATGGCAAGAAATTAAAGATTATAATCTAAGAGTTAATGGATTACCAACCCTCGATCAAATGATGAGATTACACACTTATAGCCCCTTAACTCAGTCCAATTTCGCTGCCTTTTTAAGAAGAAGAAACGTACATCAAAATCTAAATTTCTTGATGGAGCTTGAAACACATGATAAATTATGGAGAGCGTATCTACAGAGTATCGATAGACAGAACCGACAAAGACTATCGAGGTTTCTAGAATCTGCAGCAGAAAAGGAACAAAACAAACAACCTATGAGTCCGATAGTAGCAACTCATTCTTATGTTGAAACACCCGATACAGATGACCTATTGACACCGTTACCACCACAACCAACAACACCCATCACACCAAACACACCAAGATCATTAAACGATGGCTACGCTTCACGTAGTACAGATAAATCATTAAATAGACATGATCTCGTTCAAAATGCCACTCGAATCTATAGAACTTATTGTTCTCCATTAATGGATGCCGCACAGACAATTCATTTACCTGACGATCATCGAAGAGCCCTGGAAGAGCTAATTGAAATAAATGAAAGACCAGAGCCCATCGTATTTGATTCAGCAAGAGCTCACGTATTCGAAATACTCAACGTATTCTATTATCCATTGTTTGTTGATAGTGTACTTTATAAAAATATCTCGATTGGCTTCTCAAGATTATTACTCGCTTTCGGTATAATCATCTTGACCTTGGCCCTTTCAATAGAATTTTCATTGATATTCTTAGATGCTGGTCATTCATGGTTGCCTTTGATTCCCTTCTTTTTTGGTTGGACCATGTTAATTACCAGTCTAACTGAATTCGCATGGTTCTTTGGTATATTTAGCATATGGTACGTAAATCATGTTCTATTATAATCTTTCTTTCTTTCTAACGTCTTCCTCTTTTCTTCTTGTTTATTGCCACAGTGAGATACAGCTATTTGTCTATTCTGATATTCAGGATGTCACGGTGAAAAAACTACATCGTAAACGTGCATGGCTCTGGTTAGCCGCCATTATTGTACTATCTATTGTGTCAACCCTCATTTTTATCTTCATTCCATCCCATCGTTTATAATTTAATTTACCATCCAACATTTAATCTACTACTTGTACTTCATATTTAATAAACAGCGGTTTCATGGTGACAAAAATAAAAATAAAAAAGTAGGGATATCTGATCATATATGCCTGCATAGATACCATTAGTATTTTACAGTAACTTAACAATTTTGCTCCGTATGTCCTTGTATTAATAAAACTCATGCCGCATGAATGATCTGAAACCAGTTATGTTTATAAGATATTGAAATACCTGCTGCACATATTTTTTCTTGATTGTAAAATGTAACCATACAGTTTTTTTTTAGTTTGGGTGCCGTGATTTTATGCTGAAGAGGCATCTTTTTTGGTTGACGTTTAATTTTTCCAAATAAAGCAAATATGAAATTTGTGTTTCTTTTGTGTTCAGATCAAATCTTCTTGAGCTTGGAGTGTTGCTTTAAATAGACACATGTACAAAATCAACTAGGACTAAAACGAGTGTTTGCTTTCTTAAAAGCTAATGCAAACTTACACATTGAAATTAAAAGTTAACTTATTATTGGTAGAGCTCAGGTTTCAGTCAATTGCATCCTGATAATTACTGAGTATAATCATTACCTTTGACCCTAGTTACTCAGAGTTTCATCAAGATCGTTGCCAATGATTTTAACCTCTTTCTCTGCTATACAAAACTATGCTTATTTAGTTGAGCGGCCCTTTATACATTTATAGTCATTTTTTATCGAGCTAAAGTATAAAGACCGTTCATAAGATGGATTATATAACGAACATGTGCTTTCTATTTTGCCTTGCAGAAAAAATCCAATGTTGTTCACCCGTCCTGAATCTCCTACAAGGTCTCAGGAGAGGTGAGGGTATCCAGAGCTGTAGAAATTGTCTTGTAGGAGAGATTCCTCAGTAAAAAAAAAAAAAAAACTTTCTACTGAATCTAATTAAAGCTATTGTATTGATAGCCCAAGTATTGATTCAGCATGATATTGGACAGTGTAATATCTCCAAGGGGTCAGATATATGAGGTAGGATTTTTAAAATAGGCCAATGAAAGACAGCAGGAAATTTAAAAATGAACAGTCCCGGTGCTCTACCGGACAACTACCGGACTTTTATGCCGGAATGGATGTGTGGGAGGGAAGGAAAAAAATTAGCCAAAAGGGTCAGAAGCACCAGCAATGAATTAAAACCTCCTTTCAAAACCCTTCAATTAAGCGGGACATCTATCCATCATGGTAAATATATGAATCCATCCATCCCTACCCCCATATTTCAGCAATCCCCAGCAAAAAGCTATTACAAACGAAAAGACGAAACATCAATTAAAATGGAATAACGAGCAAAAATACAATGTCGAATGGGGGAAGAGGGATGGACCTTGTCTTATTATGATTTGCTAATTAAAAACCCATTGTATAGACTTGTAAGAGAAGAAACAATGGTCGTAACAAGCACGGTCGTGGCCACAACAAGGTCGTCCGTTGCATCAACTGTTTCCGTTGTGTCCCCAAGGATAAGGCTATCAAGAGATTCACCATCCGTAACATGGTTGAAGCTGCTGCCGTCCGTGATCTCCAAGAGGCTTCCATCTACGAGGGTAAGCAATAACAGAAAGCATGTACAATTTGACAAGCGTGTTAATTTTTTTTTTGTTCGAAATAATTAGAATATGCCATCCCCAAGTTGTACGTCAAGCTCCACTACTGTATCTCTTGTGCTATTCACGCTCGTGTTGTTCGTGTCCGTTCTGCTGTTGACCGTAAGAACCGTCTTCCTCCTCCCAGATTCAGATTCCAAAAGGTAAATTTTAAGTGTATATATATCAAGCATTTAGAGTGACATGTATATTAATGTTTATTGTATCTTGTGTAGAAGGCTTAAATCATTACGGTTTAAAATGACTTTTTTTTCTCTCCCACAACTTTTTTAATAAACCATTAAAATTGACACACTTAAAAAAAAAAAAAACCTCTTTGTATTTTTTGACGTGCCTTGTTTCTGTTACACACACACACACTTTTTATATTTTATTTTATTTAATGTTTTTACTTTTGAAAAGCGTAGATGGTTTATTCAATCGATGTATTCGAAGATGACGTCGAAGATTACTCTGAACACTAAATTTACGACCACAAGCAGGTTCAGTGCATTTAAATGGCTTCTCACCTGTATGAGAATAGGTATGAGTACGTAATGAAGACGGACGAGTAAAGGCTTTATCACAATAAGGGCAGACATATTTGCCAGGTTCTTCTTCTTCCTCTTCTTCATCAGGTATGGGAGAAGTGGGAGTGGTGGGAGAAGAAGGTCGAGTAATAGTGGTGGTAGGAGGAGGAGGAGGAGGAGGAAGACGAGGTCTGGGCGTTAAGTCTGAATAGGATCGTGAATGTGTTCTCTCTCTAGAAGGTTTACCAAGTGATAATGATTGCATTTGTAAAGGGAGATAAGCATTATTAGAAAGCGTATGTTCTGATGCATGTCTTCTATGACTATGAATCTTTGATTTCTTGGAATAATCTTCTTTAATGTTAATATCATCATGAACAATCCTATATAAAATCTGTTTCGTTACCAAGTAAACCAGGTCCTCCTTCCAACAAATCTTTGATTGAAGGTAAACTGGGTTTATGTTCGCCTTGATTGTTCATGTTTTGATTACATACGGGTCTAATCTACGCGCTTTTCTTTATATATGTATATCTTTTCTTTTTATATATATAAGAGAAAGAGAAAAGAACTGAAAAGTGCATTATTTTTATACTGAAATACCCTTTATCCCCGTGTAAAAAAAAAAGGAGAACAAAAAAAAAAAAAAATTCCCCTTTGTCTTCCCCACGTGGATCGGATGTTTAATGTATACAAGGCAGTAAGGGAAAAAAATACCCACACACACACATATATACATCTTGTTCATCTCTTTAAATGAGTAGCATTGCTAAAAAGTTCATCAATACTCCTCACTTTGCTGTTGTAGGTGCAAGCATAGCCAAAGAAAAATTTGGCAATAAAGTATTAAAATGGTATTGTATATATTAATATCATCTATTATTTTTCCATTACTAACTCCCTGCATAAACATAAAAAAAAGGTATCAATCGAACGGTCTAGATGTAACACCTGTCAACCCCGTAAATAAAAAACAAGATAGAAATGTACCTCATTTCTACTGCTAATGCTAATGCTTACATTTTTCATATAGAAGGAAGATGTGATTGAAAACCTCAAGACTGTAAAATCAATCAATGAATTACCTAATCCAAAAGAGACTGCCTTATCTGTGATTACACCACCCAAAGTAACCTTAAAAGTATTGCAAGACGCTAAAATGATTGGTATTGAGAATGTATGGATACAACCAGGTGGAGAAGATGAAAAGGTCATTCAGTTTATCAATGATAATAAGTCAACATTAAATGTTATCTATGGTGGTCCATGTATTTTAGTAAAAGGCTCTAGTTTATTACAAAATTACAGAGGTCGTCTATAATCCTCTCTCTTCCCCCCACACCCCTTTTTTTATATAAAAGAAAAAATAAAAAAATAAATTTCTACGCGCATGATATTTTTAAAGTTATAATCTCAAATGGCTTGAATTTAATTAATGTCCCTTCATCTAACTGTCTTTGTTGGCTTTCTTGTTGTAAATCCAACATATCATCATCAAGTACTCTCAGGTTTGTACTAAACGTCCTTACACTCATTGCAGCTGTTGTGTCTATAATAGTAATCACCTCTTGCTCATCCTCAAGAATGTTACATTTCACCATTTTCTTAATTATCCTTGAACTCATCAATTTGGCTCTTGCATGCCCTCCGTATGCTTCATACAACCGAATCACAACATCATTCGTATCTTCTGCTCGTTTTATAGTATCCAGTACTACATTCGAGGCGTTTTCAATATGGAATTTAGGAAAAGAAAACTTGACTCTTTCTATCTTATCTTGCTGTACTAATCTTGTTAACAATGGTGAATTGAAATTATACCCTTCACGCACAACATCAGACTGTAAAAAGTGATGTTCATGAGGATAGATAGCATATTTGAAAGAATGGTGTCCAACATCACAATTAGAATCAGGTGCTTTGGGTGCTCTTAATAAAGACAGTCTCAAAGCATTCCGGTGAGCTGAATATCCATATTTACAATCATTCAAAAGGGCAACTCCATAACCAAATTCTGACATGTCTGCAAACTTTTGTGCCACTACCTCGAACTTGGCTGCATCCCAGCTGGTATTGTAATGCGTTGGTCTCGATACATGTCCATATTGACATTCATAATTCACATTGTCTGTTAAAATATCCCAAGCAAATTCCACCTTTAAGAATTGTCGGTTTTCATTCCAATCAACTTCAGTTTCAAAGTCTAATCGTCGCGAAACAGCTGAAAGTACCACAATCTGTCTTAATTGACTTGTTGCCGAAAGCCTCTTTTCAACAAGCAGTGAACAACGCAATGGTCCTTGTTCCAGAATTTGAACAGATCCATCTTCTACAATCTTGAATTTCTCCAAATGATATATTTCAACATCCCATGCATCCCAGAAGAGCGGGATATCATCATACATTTTAAAAACATTTCCTCTTTCTCCAGGCTTGATTAATTCCCTTTCTACTTGTTTATCATACAAATGAATCAAATGACCCGCATGGTCAAATGTAACACGGATATACTGATTTTCCATAACAATGTTATTCATGCGATCTTTTTCTACCCGTACAGGAGGTGGTGTATCTACTTCCTCCAATGTATAGCCTGTTACACCTGAAGCTGCTACACTCTTAGCTACAGCATATCCACTTCTTCCAAATGCAGAGTATTGCTTCATAGTAGGTAATCCGTCATCCAGGGGGACCTCGATCACCTCGTTTCTCTCCCATGGCAACGTATTTATCACTGCCAGCCCCTTGATACCGTCAATCATTTCATCTAGCTGTAGTAATTGATTCAACATGTCTGATCGCATTTGTTTACCAATGACGTCAATTTTTGTGTACATTTGTAAACAATCATCGTACACCATTTCAATCGCTGATCCCGACATGACATCGTGAAATTGTGTGAGACATAACAGTTTCCAAAAATCATCAAACACCTGCTTAGGATATTGGAATGTGTCAGGGAACTGGAGTAATGAAAAGGTCGCTAATAGCTCGATATCACGTAACAGAAATTCACAGCTACGGTTTAATTTTTTGCAAAGCGAGTGTGTAGTGTAAATTCCACGATGCAATTCAAAGTACTGTATACACATTAATACGCGAGTTTTTTTAACGTATATCAAGTTTTACTTACCAGTTCACCTTTCCAAGATGGAAGTGCTTTAGCTGTTCGTTCGATATTTTCATAGAATTCGGTGGGTAAAGCCATGGTGGTCTTTGGTAAACCATCCACGTTTTTCATTCTTTTTAAGCGTTCAATCATACTAGCTAAAGGTCCTCCTCCTCCATCACCGTTACCATAAACAAGAAGACTGGAGTTAGAGTACACCTTATCGCGGTTGTTTTTGACACTTCGCGCCAATTCTTCCGGTGTACATTGTGCATTATATGTTTCTGACGGCGCCATATGGGTCAAGGACTTGGATCCGTCTAAACCCACCCACCAAAATGTTGTTAACGGAAACTTGTTGACATTGTTCCAGGATAACTTTTGTGTGAAAAAGTATCGAAGATCAGCTAATTTCATTAATTGTGGAAGCTGTGAAGAGTATCCAAACGAATCGGGAAGCCAAAAGACTTTGCAACGTTTACCAAAGTTTTGTTCAAAGAACCTTTGGCCATACAGAAATTGTCGACAAAGTGATTCTCCACTCGGCATATTCGTATCCATCTCAATCCAAGTCTAACAAAAAAAGAATTAGAAACAAAAAAAGATTGTTACAGAAGCATATTCTATACTTACTCCTCCTGTAGGCAAGAATTGACCTGTAGCCACCTTTTGATGAATTCTCTCCCAAAGAGGTAAATAGCGTTCCTTGACCCAATCAAATTGTTGTGCCTGTGAACAAATAAATTTATAGTCCGGATACCTATCCATCAAATCGATCTGTGAAGACCAACTTCTGGCAGCCTTTCGAATAGTCTCATCAAAGGGCCATAACCAAGCTGTATCGATATGACAATGTCCAATAGCATAAATCTCATGTTGTGCGTCTCCATTTTTTGATACCAAGAATTCTTGTGCAATTTTCAGTCCTTGGCGTAGTGATTGATCATCACCAGGTACAAATACATTAATGATATTATTCGCACAAAACAATGCTTGTGATCCACGTAAAGAATCTTCTGCAAGTTCTTTGGCCATACCGAAAATAATTTGAAAATCATACAGCAATTCCCATGCTAGTTTGTTGGGTACAGCCAAATCCACTTCGTTTAAATTAAAAAATCGACTGGGATCAGGCGGGCTAATTAAGCCACTACTAGCGGCTCCAAACATGCCATTACATGCCATCTCGATATATAGTTGAATCACTTCTCCTCCTTCTGCTCGTGTTGTCAAAATGTATTCATGACGTGCATCGCTACCAGCTATATTAAAATATGAGTACATTTTGGCCAAAATCAAAATTACGACCGGAATACACATACAGTACCTCCTCCTGTTAAACCTTGTAAGGTCACTCCATCCATACTCCAAATCATGGCTTCATTATCTGCATTCCATATAAGTTGAACCTCTTCTCCTACAAATTCATTGGGAATTCGAAGTTGCACATGAAACCAATGTGTAGACTATCATAAATTAAAATTAAAAAAATTAGGCCTTTTTTCAACCGCAAAAATCTTGTGCTACAACTTACCCATGAAGGACCAAACCACTCACCCAAACGTGTAGGTCTAAATTCCTGTTGAATGGCTTCTTTGAAAGGTATTCTCTTTAGATCAGGAACACTATAAACTAGTAAAGAAATATATTCCTCTTTTTACACACACATAAAAAAAGACCCGCAAGTGAGTATGTCAACAAGGCTTTTTTTGCATAAATCGCGTGTATATTTTACCTGAATTTGTTCTAGCTTTATACAGTTGGGAGAGTAAATTGACATCGTTTCCGTTAGCACCACCGCTTGTAAAGTTGGAACAACGATCTACAGTAATGCTACGAATGGATTTAGGGTGATCCAATACTTGTGGCACACGACCGATATTTAAATTTGACTGTCTTTGTGGTTGTTGTATAAATGAAGACTCATCAAACTGAAAATGACTCAAATCCATTTGTTTCTTTGTGGTAAGAAGGGCAAAAAAAAAAAAAAAAGAGTTGTGTAAAAAAAAAAATCTGTTTGGGGTTGTTTAGGACTGGAGCTGAGTTCCATACCAGGTCATCAAGGTCTCACGAAAGATTTTTCCATGTTCTTGTTCAGTTTTTATTGTATTGTATATACTGTGTGTATATATATATATATATATATATGCAAAATTGCTTGAAAAAAAAACAAGGGAACTAGATGCGTTACACGTGAAAAAAATAACTGGATTCTTTATTGACAAAACGTTAAAAAAGAGTTCCAAAATAGTTAAGCTTTCCCGCGGAGGGATGACACAATTGGGATTCACACAGCGCTGGGAGGAGATCCATTTTCCCACCGACTCAGCAGAGTAGCTCCGGGGATTTGTGGGGTAAACAGAAACATCGAATCATCTAATAAAGCAGTAGTGTCTAGCAGTGCATCAAATTCTAGTGGTTTGCAGGGTTGATGAACAGGGATACAGTCTAATAGAATACTGTCGATACTAGTGTCACTCCCACTATAGTAACCTGTAACAGTCGTTCCTTCTGGCGGTGTAGAAGGTGTCATGAAGGATTCACAAAGATGATTAACTAATTCAAATGCTTCATTATCAGTGGGCAAACTATTGTCATACTACAAAACCAAAAAAAAAATATAAGTTACACCATTTTGTATGCTTTTGTCTACCCCACAACATAGTTACCATGGACATTAAATTTGTTGTGTTCCAAATTGAATCCAATTGTTCTTGTTGAAAAAACATGTTCATTGTTGAATCATCCACCACATTTAAAGAGTCAGGTTTTAACTCTGTAATATTACACACCATGTATAAATTGTCCAATGTAGAAGGCACAAATAGATCTGCACCAAAGCCTCCTCCCAAATAGAACTTACATGATAGATTTCTTCCTGGCGATTTAAACTTTAAAGTTTCCCTTAAAGTCTGAGATCCATTTGCAATCTGATAAAGTTGTGCAGGTGACGAAGTCAGGAACAAATCAGAACTGGCAGACGTAGTAAAAGAGATAGGCTGTTGTTGTGGAACACGGGTAGAATGGCTGTTATCCAGCAGTATACGATGAATTCGTGATAGTGTTTCTGACGAGTCTGAGTGAATCAAATCATAAAATGAACAGTGACCCACGTCATTAGGCTTCATATTTAAAAATTCCACTGATTCATCTGATATACGTGCACAGCACAAATCCATCGAAAGAAAGATCTATTAATAATTTTTTAGTTTTTTTTTGTGTGTGTGTGAAAAACAACACTCACTGTCATCATTTCACTGGGGGCTAATCGTTCTTCCGTATGTTGTGTTTTGTTTAAGTAAGCAGATTGTGTCAGGTTAAAGGAACATGCTGGTAAACCGGGTGCGGTCATTGGTATTAATGGTATCAGGTTGTTTTGAGGTGTTTTAGGCGCTTCTAGATTTTTGTTCGTCTTTTTGGAACTGACCGCTAATTTTGGTCGACCACGTTTCTTATGCTTAATATCAATACAGGTATCGCATTTTCCTAACGCAGAGCATCTTTTACAGGGACGCGACACTTTTTTTTTCAGTAGTTAATATCATCCTATTGCCTTCCCACTCTCTTCTTTATACTTACAATCACATCCAAGATGAGCTTTTTTACAGTTGAGCTATACCAATTAAGTTAGTAACAAATTATGACATCAATGTAAAGCTACTTTACACAAGCAGTAGGTACATGGTTTGCTTTAACAGGCTTCTTTTTCGTAATGGTATGTGCTCGTGTATGGTTCACTGTGTTGACTTTAGCAGGGTTGTAAATTTCAATCATTTTTAAAAGTCGTATGCAGAAAAAAAAAAGTGTGGGGAAAGAAAGCAAAAAAATAAGAACGGTAGAATAAATTACATATTTTAGAATATCAAAATCTGGGAAAATCTGGGGTAGCGAATGGGAGAATATTAGCTCTCCCGTTTAAGTAATTTCTCACATCCGAATAAGGAATAAAATGTCCGATTGCTGAGTGCTAATATATTAATTATTTTATTTTTATTCATCTACTTCTTGTGCAGCAACTTTTGTAATATGGTACGAAGTTCCTACACGAATTAATAATGTACGTAGTGCTATACGAATCTCCGGTAGTAAACTCTCTTGACCTAAAAGCTCAACAGATGGGAGATAGAATCTAGGCACATGTCTCAAAAACTAGAAAGTGTAAAGATTAGGTTTCACAATAATGATCTACATGAGCAAACCACTTACGTCTTCATCTTGCAATTGCGCTAATCCAGTCAATATATTAACTACAACCGGTGTCCAGGCAGCAATAGGTTTAGGTTTTGTTTCATGATCAAGCTCAGCGTAAAGAGTGAAAATTTCATTACAAAGTCTAATTAAATCACCACACAGCTTTTTTTAGTTCCCAGAAACTCGTTTTCCTATTGCATCATAATTAAAACTTACGGTATCAGGATCTTTTCAATTTCCTCACGCTTGTCATCACGATCCTTGATATTTTCCAAGTTAGCATACATTCTCATCAGGACAGAGACATAGCATCCTCCACTTGAAGTTTCTTGCTTTAACAAGTTCGGGAGTTGTTTCATAAAACCGAAGCGGAATAGCGCCATGCGGAGATCATTGTCGATGTTGAATTTTTTAGCAAAATGGAAGGATCTTCCAAGACAGCCCATCAACGTCATTAAATGAGGTGCGGGGTAAGCACAATACACAACGTCCTTTGCCAATAAGTCATTTACCGTTTGAATAAGCATAAGTTGTAATACGCATTTGATGATCACTTGTTGGAAATTTCTTTGTCGCTCTTCACTCACTTCAATATCTAAAGACGAGGAGGAAGACTCGTGTCCTTCAATATTTAAATCTAATTGTAAAGCTATTTTGTTTTGTTTTGTCAAAATACGATTTCCCTTTGTGTTTACACTTCATTTAATATACATATTTACCTCCAGCAGATAATCCCTTTACTTTGTCTACCAAATCTTCAGTATCATCAAATAATCCATTGGCAGTAGTATTATCGAATAAATTGATGAAGGTCTCTGTTACCAAATCCCAACAGTTGCTGTCAAACTTTTCAACATTGGCTTCGATATACTGATCAAGACACTCACAGCCGATACGGGCTAAGGTATCGTTGTCTTGTGTGATACACATGCTGAATAGACCCAAAACATGTTGCATCATATCTCTCATATTATCAAAATAAAAGGTATATAAATCCACCACATTTCGAAGAGCCTCAATCATTGTAGTCGATAACCACACACTGAGATCCTCGGGAGACATTTGACGTCTATCACTGTTTCCATCTCTCAAATCATCAAACAATGGGAATACGATTTGTCTTGAAACAGTCGTCCAAAATTCAGGTGTAAATGAGCTGCCATGTTGTTTCAAAGTTTCAAAAAGATACACCAAGGCACGCTTACGTACTTCAACATCATCGCTTTGCATTACAACTTCCTTTAATCCATAAAGCACTGCAAACCAAAACTTGATGAGGAAATCATCGCCAGAAGCTTGCATAGGAACAATTGCTGTGGTATTTAAGGCATGAGCATCTGTGATCTCCAAAGGTGTTGTCTTACTCGCAAGTTCGAGCATCTTGGGGATCGTTCCCTTGATCATGTCCAAAGCAGGCAAACTAATCTTTTGAAACTTTTGGTTCTTGGAGAATTCGACGAGACAGGAGATATAGTCAGGAAACGTGCCGTTGGCAACAATATCACCAAAGCGCTCGTTTGTGACACTACGTACAATGTCAAAAGTCATGTGAACGATCGATTCAGAAGATTCACATGCACCAGTGGCAAATACAGAAAGCATGGTCTTCCAACCAGATCGCAAGTGGTGAGGTCTAGCTTGAATCATTTGAGATAAGCATCGCAAAACCATATCTTTGATGGCAACATCAGGATTGTTCGCCAACACTTCACGGAAAGGCATCAGGAAATCCTTTTGGAACTTGAAATGAGGTAACTCTTCCTTTTCCAAAAATTTCATGGCTAATTGACGTAAAGAATCCAAGGCAAAAAATGCAACATTAAAGTTGGATTGACAGCCCACCTTGTTATAGTAATCACCAAGAATAGCCCAAATATTAGACCATTCCATACGAATACGGTTCATGTTGTAGTATGAAATTTCTACAAGCTTTTGTAAACTGTACATACGAGGGTGTTCCATATGTGCCGAAGACAAAATTTCTTCCCAAGAGGTCTCACAAAGTGCACGCACAAAATCAACAATGGCATCTCCGTTCAAGTTGACAGTAGATGTGAACAGTCGATCGACAGCAAGAACCAAGGACTGGGATGAAACTTCTTCCGTGATGGGATTTGAACGTGGGGATGCAGGAGCACGAGTGGTGTTGTTCCAGCCCATCATGGATGTACGGCGACCAAAATCATTAGACGTCTTACTAGTGGGCGCTCTCTTTAAATCGCTGGTGCTTTTAGGGATTTCCATTTTGGGCCCATTACCACCATCCAAACCACTGGTAATCAATTGGAATCTTTCTAATTGACTCACTGTAGACAGAATCTCCTTCCATGATCCCTTAAGATAATTACCATCCACAGCAGCTACTTCCAACAAAGTCTTGATCGCTTCCACATTCTTCGGCTTCATCTCGTTCAAGTTTGTCAAAAATGTAAATTTAGTCAGGGTAGTTACAAATGCATCACGTTGGAGATCAACATCCTCAGACTGCACAGTGTGGAAAAGACAAATGATACGAATCGCATTTTTGAAACCATCCAAACAAAGACCAACAGTAGAGAGATCATCTGATTCTTGAAGAGGACCAGAAATACCCGCCAAGAAGGCCATCCAAGCTACTTCAAACATGGGACGTACATGCTCAATATGCGAAGCAGAATAAAATGTAATCATCTCACTTTCACCAGCTCGGCGGCGACTGGCCAACATACTACGGAACATGGCTTCAGTCTTAGATCCCATTTCTTCAGTAGCTGCTTGATACGCTTCACGACGAACGTCCCTGGCAATACCAGCATTTACAAGTGCATTCTGGATACCGCCAATACCTAATACACCAGCAGCACTAGGAGAGGACACCAACGCCGCCTCGTTAGCAGCCTCAACTTCGTCCTTCATCTTGATCTCATTATTGGCAATTTCTTCAAAATTTGCTTCAAGAATCTCTCTGGGAATATCATTACCATCATCAATGCCTCGGTTATTTTTGATGAATGCCTCGAGATCCATTCTACACTTGACGTGGGGACTATGAAGATCAGTATTCAGCATGATAACAGAGTATGCCAAAACATAAGCAGTTTCAGCATTAGCAAAGACACCAGCATTACCATGAACATATCGCTCTGCAAACTTCAACATGAATCGATCAATCTTTTGTCCTTCTCCTGGTAAACGGAAAGCTTGGAGGAAGAATCGAAGTGCCTCGGTAAATTTCATGTTGGAGAAATCCATTTCATCTACAAATGCGTGCATGATGGCAATATTTTCTGGCTCGCTATATAACAATTAGACATAAATACAATTTTCGAGTTTCTGTTATAAAAGTAAGCTCACCCTTCGCCTAAATATTCACCAATTAATGTCTTATTTAATCCTTCTGTAGATAACAAAAATTTAGCGACACTATGAGGATCTTTCATATCTAAAAATCCATGTTGAGCCAGCATAGCAAGGCCCTTTTTTGGCTTCCAATTAAATTGTCGTACACCTTCTTGGAGCAATTGTTTACGATGTTTCAAATTTTCAAATTCTTCGGGATCATCCAAGCGAGAGCTACTGACAGTATTCAATTGAGTCGAAGAGCCATTGGCGGAAGAAGATTGAAGTCTTGAAACAGAAGAATTGGGAAGGTTTGATAGGCTACCAGAGGATTGATCTTCACTAGCTCGAGGAGTACCATCGTCGCTCTTGTTCTCACTACCAGCAGTGATACTGACCGAGTTATTTTGGTACCATCCTACCAATGATCGAAGCACAGCAACGAGACATTCGAGGGATTTGTAACGAATAGCAGATTCAGGCATAGCGGCAGATTGATTTTGCTTGTCACTGTGTAAGATGGTAGCTGTTGTGAGAGGGGGAGGGATAAATGAGGAAGCATGACCATGGTTACCAGCATAAGCACTAGAGATAGGATCTGCAGAATGATTATCATAATCTTTACCGGTGACAGGTTGATTATGGGAAGTAGTAATTTTTGAGAGTACATTAACTAAACGTTCATAAATATTGTCTAAGGCAGCCCTATCACAATCATAGTTCAAATAGACATCGACTAATGTTTGAGGATCTTCACAGATACGCAGCACACCCTTTAATAAAGAGAACTTTTGTTGGTTGGATGCGTTACGCATTTCTAAAATACGCAATACGATTTCCTTCAGGAAGATTTCAATCTCGTTTTTTAAATACACCCGAAGTCCTTGAACGACTCGCCAAAGAATTTCGTGTGTGATGTCAAAGACTTGAGGTACAACCGAAAATGCGTTTCTTCCTATACTGGGACAGAGATACTGTTTTACTTCCAAGATGAATGGATTGGCACGATGGCCACTGGGATCTGCTACTGCAGCAGAGAAAAACACTTGATCGGAAGTAAAGACATCGATGTGGGACATCATAATGGTTAAAATTAAGTGCAGCGAAAGTAACTTGGAACGCATCGAATAAGATCTCATATCGTTACCCCTAGAATATTCATGTCAGACAAGTAGATACATTTTACACACTTATTCTCTTACCATTCAGATTGAATCGACTTTTTAGATAATTTACAAAGAGCCCTAAACACTAAAATAGCATCCTTAATATAAAGATCGGCGTCGGTCTCTGATTCCCCATTTTGGATTCCCTCATCCTCAAATGATCCTTTTCCTTCTGATGCACCGCTAAATTACATACATAATAATTAGCCAAAATGTGACATCCTTCAGGTTCTTTTTTTTTTTCTTATTTCTTACGTTGTTTCATATACGGGTGCTGTAGTGACTGTGTGATTAGCAGGTGATACACCATTTTGTTGCTCTTCTTGAAAGACGTTTGCAGTATCATTCAAGAAATCCTCATAGTTATCCTTTGATCTTCCGCTTGGTAATTTATGATCCATTTCGGTACGGGCCATATTCGCTTCAACAATAATTTGTTGTTGATATGCAGCGGCATCCTCTTCTGATTCGATGGGAGCATTAGGTGCCGTATTATTAGAATTGGCTGTATCCTCGCCTTCTGTAACATGCTCTTCCTCGGTTTTGTGAATGGATTCTGGCTTTTTTTCTTCTATTGCGGCTGTTTCCTGAACAGGAACAATGTGATTAGGGTTGGATTTAACTCTTCTAAAAATATGATCGACCATTTGTGTCATTGTGACTTGAGCAACATTTTGGTTGTCGTTGTTACGAGAAAGTAAAAAGATGTTGTATGTTGTTCGAACTGCTTTCAATAAGGCTGATAAATGAAGTGGATTGCTAGTGGAATAAACTGCGTCAAGAAGAGCCTACCGAGAAAAAAAAAGACAATGAACACATTGAACTTTACATATATTCATATCCTTTTCGAACTGACCTTGATAATTTGTAATTGGACCTTCTTATCTGTTTCTTCACCGATGAAACAATCGCAAATACCATCCACAACCTTTTCCATGACTTGAGTTTGTGCCACTTCATCTTCCATATCAGCAACATAATTATAAGTAATGAA
The DNA here is from genome assembly GCF_025094135.1 of Mucor mucedo. Lineage (NCBI taxonomy): Eukaryota > Fungi > Mucoromycota > Mucoromycetes > Mucorales > Mucoraceae > Mucor > Mucor mucedo. The sequence continues at coordinate 257,188 of NW_026252300.1, read as the reverse complement.
TTTGCCAAGACAATCTAGTGATATTGTCATCAAGTTTGCTGAGCGTGTATCGATAGCGCTTTGAAGTGCAGTTAAAATGACGGAGGAGCTTATTTTGATAAGCGGATGAGTAATTTATCCTTTTTGTGTGTGATTGTATATTTTATTTTACCGAGTTTGTCCTTCTGGTGCAGGTTCATTATTCTTTAATAATTCTAATAAAGTTTTAGTCCTTAAATTGGAAAAAAGAACGAGACTTATACAGATATACTTTACTGAGAGCAATATCGACTGCTTCTTTCAATGGTTTGTTGCGCCTTGCCTCTCTAGCTGCAGCAACTTTTTCGAGTGCATTTATAACAAATACAGCACTTGACTGTTGTGCTGGAGATGATGTATTTTGTAAAGTTGCAGATGCCATTTTTATAACAAGATGGATATTTCGTCTTGTCTAATCTAGAAAAAAGAGAAAAAAAAGTCTAAAATGGGTTATTCGGCCGAATTGAAACAGACTTTCTTTGTTCGTACCCAAAGTGTACAAAGATGGTGCGAAGAGAAGAAGAAGTTAGAAAAAAACAAAAAGGGCTGAAAAAATAATCCCAAAAAGTTGGGCTTTAAAATATATAAAATATCTCAAAAAGTGAACACACAACGCATGCCACAAACACCCTGCAAAGATATGGTTTATTGTGCTTTATTCATAAAAAAAAATTGTTTCTTCTTTTTGTGTGCTATATTTTTGCTTGTAATTAGTAGTCGTCTTGGTTGTATAAAATAGAATAAAATGTGGAGCATATTGGGTGTAAATGGTGATGATGTGCTTGAAATATGAACGAATGAAGTGATAATACTTGTAAAATGGTTTTTCTTAGCTGCTTGTTATTGTTACATGATTAAACTTGATTTTTTTGTAGAAAAGTATATAATACAAAAGAATTAGCAACATTGGGTTCACAGATACATTTATATATTTATTGAATTACATTTGTAAACAACAGACTATTCAAAATCATGCCAACGCACTTTTATATTTAAAATATGCTGCAAATGTACTATTTAAATATTATGATCCATTTCCTTCCAATCGCCTTATTTTGTGCTGTAAAGTTTTGGTATCTCATATTCCGAAAACCATTCTAATTCATCATTTAATTGTGTCTGTTTAGTTAAAGTAACGATACTATCTAAAATTGTAAAGAAGATATCAATTGTATATAATCGCTGGATTCAATGTATACAGTGCAACCAAATGTAATTATAATGCGGCAATTACTCAATAAAAACGCAATTACGCGTCTGTCTGTGTTGTTGGAAGGTGGCTAAACTTACTTGTATTAAAATAACCCTTGGTTACTCCTCAATCATCTTCCGGTGCCATATTGGATATTTTTGCCTCCTAAATATCTTATCCATAAACAACATTCTTGCCGTCGAGTTCATTTAAAATCTTGTATGCAGTGGTATTTAAACCATCAATTACAAATGCTCATTCAATCTCAGAATATAGAAAAACTTGTTTGGTTCTGAAGATCACTGTATATTTTGTGTACAAGTCTAGTACTAATTCGTAAAAAATAGTAGCCTACACCACCGCAGATTTTTTCAGTGATGAGTAAAATTTCTTAATTTGAACGTTTGTGTAAGGGAGGATGAAAAAATTGCCTTATAAAGAATTATAGTGTAACGGTTTATTTTTAAATAAATTATATTTTTAAAAATAAAATACTAGAATTTCAGTGCTAGTATTGGTAGGTAGCCGGGTTCCCAGGGTGCTACCAGCTCGTATGGCAGTATCGGTTGGTAGCCGGGTTCTCCAGGATGCTACCAGCTCGTATACTAGGCAAACGGGGACTATCCTAACCAGTTGGGCAGCCAGACACCAATTGTGCCATTTGATAGATTCAGAGACCATATATAATGACAGGTACATTGATTGGCAAATAAAAACTATACAAGCTTTGACCAGGCAGACAGACGGTTGCAGAACCAATCAGTACAGCTTACATCCCACTAAGAAAAACACTGGAATTGGATTACATAATCCAGACGGTAACGTATAGGGCCAAATTGAATGTTCTATAAAACAAATAGGAGAGATTAGCGATCATGACAAACGATTATATTATCCTACATACCTCTACGATGGTTATGTTATCTTGCTTGTCTACAGTAATCAAATTTCTATTAGAAAATTTTCTTTTTGCGCGATTACATGTCATAAAATACCTTATAAATCATTTGGTCATGGGCCGAACACGAACGTGATTCTCTATAGTGTAAAATAACAATAAGAAAACACATTACTTAGATAAGTTATTCATATTTACCAGTTAATCGCAGGTTATGGTCTATACGGGTGAAACGACATTGGACTTTATAAATGGACATGTATTGTCTTACTATTCTCCTGACATTCTTATAATATTGATCGGAAGCTATGAAAATGTTAATCTATATATTCTGTAGCAGTAGTTGCTCTAAATACCTCGTAATAAGTTCAATCAATGTAAAAAAACAAAAAACGAATGAAGGTTATTGAAGAAAACTTAATAAAAAATTTTTACCTTTATGCCAAAAACAGTCACCATTAAGAGTATTTGAAAGGTCAAAGGCCAAAAAGAGAAGCTGTTCCTTTTTCTTAATTCAAGATGTTCGAACATAAATTCCGTGGAATCAAAAAAACTGAAAAGGCTCGCCAAACAATTTATTGTGCTGAATGCCAAAAAACAATAGTTTCACAGAACATCAAGCGTCACTGTCGTACTGCTGGTCACCAAAAAGCACTGTCAGCAAAAGTCACTCCTATAACTCCCAGTAACATTTCGATTTCTGAAGATAACGACCCCGAATCAATTGTTGATTTATCAGATGAAAACATTCAAGTATCCGAAGATCTGTTATTGAACAGTATTGAGGATCAGTATAACGAGGAAGATATTGAAACTTCTAGTGAAATCGATGATAATGATTCTGATGATGAATCAGAGTCAGAAAGAGAGCAAGTCAATGAAAGCACACTCAACGGCACTGCTACCGAATTTTTTGTTGGAAGATTTAGTGCAGTTCAGAACGAAGCTAATACCGAAGATGCAACCAACGATATTAATACATTTAATGGTATGGTACCCATTTGGGAGGCCTCCTCTGGTGTTGAATGGAACAACTTCGTTGAATCAAACTATCCTTTCAACACTACCCAAAATTTTGTTTTGCAAGCTCTTGTAAATGGAGACGACGACCAGTTATCCAGAAGACAATTAAAGAAAATGCTTTACACCATGAACTTGTTGCTCAAATTAAAAGATAATGCTGTAGAAGAGAACAGAAGTTTCGAACTTCCGGCTCTGGACAATCTTTGGAATTATCAATCTCGCAAAGGCAATAATATCCCTGTTTTTAAAACGGATACAAAAACTACCACTGTCAAAGCCTTTAATAAGCTCCAAAATAAAGATGAAATGGTCGAAAGAAAAGTCTTCTTGAATCTGCCTTCTGAGCATATCAGACTAGCAACATCGAACCCAACGAAGGCCAGTAAAATTACCAAGCTTCCCGATCATACACCTGATCAATCGCTTGATCTTCATCAAGGTAAAAAGTGGAAAGAAAACCCTTCATTCCAACACCCTATGGTAACTGAAATGGGAAAAGATTACTGGGTTGGAGACTTTGTCTACTTGAGAAGTAAAGACCTTTTCTTGATCAAGTCGTTTCATACAAAGAATCAAATTCGACTCGCTGCAGGCTACCGTGTTTTTAAGCAAGACGATTGCTTTGGGATTTCAACAATTACCATGGAGATTCCCTTGGTCCAATTAGGAGGACATTACGAATCCAATGTATGCGGTAGCAAATGCTTTTCTTTGGATTGTGATGGTCAAGGACTGGATTATTTGCATGAATCTTTAGTTCTTAGCAAATCTCCTTTGAAACGTAACAAGTGTGACAGCAATGGAAACGTTGTTCAGAATCAGTATTATAAAGTCAAGGTAACGCCAATTACTTTATTTTCTGATGACTATTCAGGAAATATGTCAAAGCAGCACAATCCGTACGAAAGTTGGTCTATGAACTTTGCTGGATTGCCTTTTGAAGACAGATCGAAAAGGGAAAACACTTGCTTCATTTGGACGGCGCCCAAGACAGATGGAATTAATGCCTTAAGTATCATTCCTTTCATTGTTGATGACTTAAAGATACTTGAGAAGGGTGTACTAATGTATTCAGCAGAAGAAAATGAAATGATTCTAGTAACAGCGCCATTAATGTTCATTATGGCCGATAACCCAGCCCATTCAGACATCTGCGGCATACTTGGGATGACAACAGTTTTTCCGTGTAGAAAATGTTACTTCCGTAACATTAAAAAGCGCAAAAACGAAATTTACGCAGTGACTCCTGAACAGTTACTCGCCAAATACAATAATAGAACCAAAGGCGACTATGTTCTCGCTTTGGATCCAAATGCAGTCATCACCAATGCTGTAGAATTCCCTGTTGCAGCAAAGCTTTTGAGCTATCGAAATCTTGGTGGGAGTGAAAGATTACTAGAATTGGCCAGCTATAATCCTGCAGAAGATACACCAGTGGAAATTCTTCACACAATTTTGCTTGGTGTTGGTAAGTATCTCGTGAACCATTTGATAAAGGTGACACTTTCAAAGAACAAATCGGCCATGGCGATCTTGATAACTGCAGTGAAACGCTATGAATCCTGCAAAAATTACAGCCGTAATTTCTCAAGACAGCTCAAACATTGTGGATCGTTTCTTGGCCGAGATTATAAACAATTGCTTCAAATTCTGCCATTGATCATTTCGCAATTATTTGTCGATCCAGTTCGTGATGCTGAAATCATCGAACTTAACAAGCCTCTAAGCAAGTTGGGTGAGCTGTGCTCATTAGTTTTTGTCCGTCGTGTGCACATGGGGTTTAGTAAGTATGTGAATGATGTGCATGAAGTCATACATGAGTTAACGAAGAGAATCCATGCCTTTGATCTTGCAATCTCAAACCCCACGCCATATTCATGTAAACCTAAGATGCACCTCTTGCATCATCTTCGTGATGATCTGATCAATTTTGGGTGCGCTTTACACTATGAAACAGAAAAAGGTGAGCAATTCAACAAATTTTTACGTGAACATCTATTCCACACAAACAGAAAAGATACGTCCAAAAGCCTTGCGCTGAAATTTGGTAAGCAAGAGCTACTTAGACATATTGTCGATGGAGGGTCTTGGGTGAGCAAAGATATAAAGAGGGTCCGGTACGGCTCGAAGCTCAAAAATTATATTGATATGGCAGGTGATGACTTTTTCTTGGAAATGTTTGGTAGCTCCCGTGAGTTTGCCGATAACAACTACTCGGGGGTAAATACCTTTTCAGTGGGTGTTTGTGGTTTGTTTTCTGTCTGCATAGATAACAACACATCAGTATTTGTAGGTGAGATCACCAAAAACAATGGTAAATTGGTTACTTTGCAGCGATTTCAACCTGATGTTACTGGTAGAACCGGACAGCCTATTAGCTGCACAACTGATGGGTTTATCGAAATTGAGGCAGATAAACTTATTCCAAAGGGTGCTCTTGATATGTTCAACAAAGATGTCAATGGAAACAAGATTATCAACCCATATAAATTTAACACAACTATGCTCCTGACACAGCTTAAATAAAGAACATCTAAATATTTCAAAGACAGGGATTTCGTGCAACAAACACACCTATTTATGAGCATTCTAGTTGCACACGACCATTGTATTTTTAGCTTTTTTATTATTTTCTATTTTTTTATTTTTCAGCCAATCAGATCATGAGGATACAAAAATTTACTTGTAATCGACTAAAAAATCCGCGGTGGTGTAATATACAATTTTTTTAATAAGATTGGACAGTGCATTTAGTAATTACAGAGTTCTCTAACAAGCGCAATCCTTCTCAGTACTTCTGCTCATTTGATAGTTAATAAAATTATCTATTGAAAATGTTTCAATACGTATCTGAAATAAAAACTACTCGACGTGCCTTTCTTCAAACAAAATTTATTTAAATATGGCAGTTTATTTTGTACTGACCTTAGGCCTGGACACATTTGCCCTACTTGAACAATTTAAACGATGCGTTTCATCTCTAAGTTTAAGTATCACAATTGCAATGATATGATATCTAGACACTATCCTATACCACATCAAAACTTACGCTAAGGTAGTCAAAAAGAGATCAATTAAAAGGGATAAAGTACTAGGTTGATGAAAATAGTGGGTTTTACCCAATATTTGTGAAAAAAATAAAAAGACCTGTTTTGCGAAAATGTAATTGTACCAAATTAGATCTCGGAAGAAACATACTTTAATGTCAATTGCACAATAAAATATACGCAAAGTTTCTATCGCGGTCAATTTTTGATCAAATATTAACAAGCAAAAATGCGATGAATTTTTGACCGCCGTCGCGGCGATGGCGGTCAATTTTTCACAGTAATCGCGGCGATGGCGGTTAATTTTTGCGATTTATAGTCAATTTTTGACCGTGATCACCGCGATTGTCGTCGACTATATAATTATACAATCGCAGACTAGATAGAAAATACGTGTTATGACATTATACCCTAGTTAATTCCACATGTTCATTTAAAGATAACAATTCTTATAAATATTGAGCACGTCTCTTGAATAAAGTAGTAACTTTAGTTCTTATTGTACTCGTTTACAATTAATTCGATAAATCATGTATTTTGATAAAAAATAAGTACTAATTTATTCATTTAACCAATTATGATAACACTCCAAGTTCTTCTTGTAAGATGGACTCAAAATAGGACCAAAAGACGATCTTCTATCCAGTGCTTTGTTAACTTCTTTTCTCAACAAGGTTGCTACAGATTCCACTTTTTCCTTATACACCATTAATTGTTGTAATAAAAGAGTCAACTTCTCGCTGTCGTCGGGGCTGAGTGGTATACGTATTCTTTTGCTTATTCGATGAGTGGTAAAATTGGAAGGGGAGCCAAGACTTGTTTGTAATAAGTCGCCTTTGATGCCACAGATTTGAAACGAGGTTACTGTGAAAGACGGTGGATAAATAAAGCTAAAAGAACTGATTTCTTTTTGTATGATTGTTTTGGCTTCCAGAAGTGGTTTAAAGTGGTCATCCTTGACCTTGGTAGTGGTGGCCTTCCTTCCGACTTCAATATTCGCTATATCAATGAATCTCTGATTGATAATAACTCCAAGTCTGTAATCGATTTTGAACTTGCTCTCAAAGCTTTTCAATACTGTATCGCCGCTATATAGAGCAGACAATGGAGTTAGTATTCTCTGATATCCATCCTTTTTTTTAAAAAAAAATACAAGCTTTGTATTTACCTCTTGACTTGTACGATGGAATCAGAGAACATGGCTTCTATGATAGGTCCCCAGATATTTATGTTATAATCTTGTTCTGATTGTTCATGAGCAACAGATAAGTCAAGTAGGCTTGGTTTGGTGTACAAGGCATTCATACTATACGCATAAGATAGTCGCATTATTGTGTTGTTAGCAAAATATCACGCATAAAAGCTGGGAATATTTGGAACTTACATGGTGGTAATAATCTTGTAAAAATATAAAGAATCTTTGGGACATTGTTGCTGGTATGATAAAGATCGAATATACCTCTTATAAGCTGTTGACTTCTATGATATTAAATGCTGTTAATTAACAATATTCTGATTTGTAAATTTGCTCCTCATTCACATGCCTTTTGTGTTACAGAGTTTACCGCAGCAATCAGTTTTGGATGTAATGCTGGTAATTGGTCCTCTTCAGTACTTTGATGAGCAATCAGTAGCTCCTTCCAACCATCAACATCATCTTGTTGAGACGAGCTCCCTTGGTTTGACAGGTCAACAATGCTATTTTCAGTTAAACTTAATAAAAGATAGGTATTTATATTTAGTGATTGCTAAACAAAGTATTTGGTATGCTTAGTGGTACTTACTTTTGGGACAAACGGCGGTCCTTTTCGGTACGTTTGGTTGACTAGATAAAATAAAGACTCTGTTGTTAGAGCTATGTATTACATTTGATATAAGTTTTTGTGTCTTACAGAGGATGCTTCTTGGGACAGCATGTGGTCCAATTTTCTTTTGTTTATGTTTGCGCTGATTATATCTTTAACTGTATCAGTCCAGTGTGTACTTTCAGTAATCATCTAAAATGATAATTAGTCAAACGTGTTATAATCTGTATCTGACAAACTTCATACTGCAAAATTATCGCGTATATATTCTTCATATAAGAATTCTTTCAGTTGTTTGTCTTCAACTTCCTCATATACAGACTTAAAGGCAATTTTCAGTTCCTTTTTAGCATAAGTACGTGTCTTGAATCCGAAATGAATATAGAATGATTGTGTATCAAAGTCTTTTCCTTGTTCAAGTATGTAAGCTTTCTTAGACCTAAAAAAACATAGATAAGTAACAGGACAAGCAATATGGTGTCATATCATATATTTACATTTTAAGAGTATCAAAGATTTTAAAGAAAAGTAACAATTTTTTTTTGTATGAAACAAGATTTTATTAAAATGAAAATTAGAAAAATGGATAAAAATAAGGGTTATATATACTTGTTTTTTTAGTGTCTTTTCGTTTAGTCCATAGACTAATAAACAGGATTTGAAGTTGCATAATCTCATAGTTGCTAAGTTTTTTGATGTCAGTAATAAAATTTTAAACTGAAGAAAGAAAGCTTGACAACCTTTTTTGTTGTTGTTTTTCTGACTTCATTTTGAACATTGTCGAATGAGTGAAATCCCTTAAAAAAAAGTGTCATATACAGTATGTCGTGTCTTTCTGACTTTTTAATCTTTAAATCATTTATCTGACAATAATCATGGAAGTACCAACGGCATCAATCTGACTTTCAATGATAAATTAGTGTAAGTGATATTGATGATTTTATTTTATCTAAGATATTTGTTTCCACATAGATTTTATCAACAATTGAGCGATTACTTGATCAACAATTAAAGTCTTTTTTTAAAAGCCAACACATTATTTTAATGTTTAAAAATAAAAAATTTATTAAAGCAAACAAAACCAATATAAACAGATACACAATTGACATTCAGTAATGAATGTTGCCCTAGATTGGCCACGTGGAGGCTTGAATCTTTGCCATCTCTTCAAAGTGTTTGATAAAGGTCAAAAAATATGGCGTAAAGAAAAAAAAACCTTTATCCATTCCTCAGCTACCGCCCCTCCATCACTGCCATCTTACAACCGTTATATCCAGTTAAGGACCGCCTAGTAAATACAGTTTACTTTCTACTATTAGTGTTTATTTACCAGTGATGGCAAATGAAAGACGCAATCTAGATTACAGTCTCTGAGATCCCAGCTATACTCAACCCAACCACTGATCAGGCTCAGTATTACGGGGTTTTATAGTGTTATGACTTTAATAAGTTACGAAGGTAAGACAGAGAAAAAAAAAGAAAACGGCTGTGTTTTTTTAGCGTCAAGAAAAAAAGAAAAAAAAATTGGGCTGAATTCACACGTATAGATCTTGTTTCAGGGTCATCGGGATTCGTTCCGTTTTGCATCTACAATCCTTTATTTACCATCCTTGTGAAAAATAAATAAACAATTTATTCCTTAAAGGCATTAGTTATGATAGGATAGGATTTATGGAAATACTTTTTAAAAGTGGGTCATTTTTATTTAAAAAAAAAAATCGGTATTATTTATTCATGATATTTATCATCTTATTCCACATCGCCTCATCATCATCCTTTTTTTCAAACTCGGCTTTTGTTGTCCAAGCATTGTAATTGGATTTGTTTTTTATTGACTTCAGTAATGATTGTCTCGGTTTCGTTTTCGGTACGGGAACTACACACCAACTAGAAACAACCATATTTGGAAAGTTTTTTGAATCAAAAAAATGAAGTTCGAAGTTCAGCCAATAATTGATGGCCAAATTAAAAATAAAGTTGTATTTACCAATAATTTCTTATTTAAAGTCTATTTTTTATTTATTTATGCCTCGGAAGACATATGGTTTTTTTGTAGCAACTAAAAATAGGCTTTCTTTAAAGAAAGGAAAAGACACATGTAAAAATGCTTGAACATGCACCAGAAAGAACTAATAATACAGTAAATTGTCACATCACATTTAGGATGGATAGTAATATACAAGTTTATCATGAATCACACATTAACCCGCTTGTTCTCATCCTACCGTTGAAGTCTGTACACAGGAAACAACTCTGTGGCGAGTAGATTTTTCTTCTGCAAAAAGCAATAACTACAATGGAATAGTCCTGGACAAAAAATATTAATAAATCCGAGTGTAAATATTACTCTCGTCATTTGATGTTTTATTACTGTTAATCACTCTGACTAATATATATACTCGGTATGGAAGGGCTAAATTTAACGATATATTGATTATTTACTATCAACAGGTTATTACATCATGATCCAATAAGCCACATAATATTCCCCCTATAACTGTATAATTTTTCATACAAATATCCCTGGTTTTTTCTCAGACCATCATAAGTCTTTTAATTAATTTTTTTTTCGTCTACACATAATGGTATGTTCCACTTGTAATAAACCCAATAAACAAGTGCGTGTGAAAAGCGCTTCGATTAAAGGCATGACAAACGGCCAGGTATGTGATGTTTGAGATATTAAAAAATAGATAAAACAGAATAAAAAGAAGTAATAAGAAATGAGTCTCTATTAATCCTTTATTAAAGTTCTGGAGAGAAAGTCATCGCAAAAGGGAGGACGCTTTTTATATCAAACATCTGGGAGATTGAATCTGGTAAGGAATAGGCAGTGGCTTGTTTCTATCTTCTGAAACATGGCAATTAGAATTACATGGTCTTAAGTCAATCAATACTTTCTTATATTGATTGGCCCAAATTATTAAGTGAAAAATTCTCATTAGCTGACACTTCAGTAACAGATTAATGAGAATCAAAACAACCAATAATAATATAATTTCCCAATATATAATCTGTAACAAGATTATACTGGTAATATGAGAGTACCACTCGAATATTATAATTTAACCACATTGAAGGTCATTCTATACGATATTTATTGGTTCCTGGCAACATCTTTACTATGTTTGAAAATAACCTAAAACGAAAAAACGCCTTAAGCCCACAGAGGAAATACGACAAGGTAGAAGAGATTTTTAAGTGTTTAAATTTGAAATTAGTGAACGAGGTTCAAAAAGACGTCCAGTTCGAGTATGTATCCTGACCAAATTATTTTTCAATTACTAATTTTTCTTTTCTTTCTTTTTAGTACTTGTTATCTTCATTTCTCATCCATTGAAGGTGCGTCTGTGTTTTATAATAACTATATTAAAAAGGGCATCACCATCAACAACATGCATTTTACACTCCTTCCCGCCCGATTCCGTGATGGCACTGTGGTCACTTACCAATTCCAAAAATTAACTTTTAACAACCCGCCAAGTTCCAATGTTAACGTAATTCACACTGCTACCACGTCTACACCCATGCCTTCCACCACGCCTATACCTGCTACCACGCCTATACCTGCTACCACGCCTATGCCTTCATTACAGGCCACTGTTGATTTCACACCCAGCCGTGAATGGAGGCAACAGACAAAACGTGCGATAAAAAAAATCAGTAAGGAAATAAAGCAACTGAAGAAGGCACGTACACATTTAAAAAAAGCCTTAAGAAACGAGCACTAAAATTAACACGTTTTCCGCTTATGACACAAATCATTACCTTTTTTCACTTATCACGTATACAAATTTTGAAATAAATTTTCTTGGCTATGGCAAAAAACAAAAACAATTTGAATGTTTAACTCAATAAAGATATCGCATCATTAACGTGCTTAGATTTTTTTTATTAGATAATAACAAATGGCGCTCCCCTCCTCCCATAAAAAGTATATATCCAATTCATTTAAAATTATTAAAAAAAATAAGCATTCTTCTCTCTCTCTTTTCTTTTGCTTCGGGTTGCACACAGATTTAACACTTGTTCCAATTCATATTTTTGAGAGCCTGTATATACCACCCCTCTTTTTTCCAAATATAGTAATTACCGCCCCTGTTCGGTCGCACCGGACAGTAGATGTCCGGTGGAAGTGGATCACTTAATACGCATTTATTAGGCTCAATTGTGGATCACTTTATACGCATTTATTAGGCTCAATTGTGGATTACTTTATACGCATTTATTAGGCTCATTTGTGGATCACTTTATACGCATTTTTTAGGCTCATTGTTGGATCACTTAATACTTATTTTTTAGGCTCATGTATAGTGTATTTTTGGATCACTTAATACTTAGTTTTTAGGCTCATGTACAGTGTATTTTTGGATCACTTAATACCTATGTTTTAGGCTCGTGTACAGTGTATTTTTGGATCACTTAATACCTATGTTTTAGGCTCACTATATTTTCATACATATGAATCTTCTAAACATAGTTTGGTGATGAGATATTGGTAAATGGGAGAGACATCTTCAATATATTGTACATAGGCAAAATCTGGTCTTCATACACCATCAGACGTATCCCATAAAACCTTAAGGTTTTCAAGAAGGTCCTTACTCTCCAACATAGCCCACTCAGCTCTCTTCTTGGCTTTTACCGCCTCATAACTGATTTGTTTCCTTATTTGCTTCTTAAGTTTTTTTTGTCGACTCTCAAAACGGAATTTCTATCGGCCTTCTTTTGCTGCTGGCGGATACAGTATGCAAGCCTTCCACCCTGGTCAGGACGCCCATGCTTGACACCAACGATTACAACATGGTGTTTGACCTTCAAGTGCTTGATCAGGGATGATCTCGAGTTGAACGTCTTATGGCACTTACCACATGTCAACTTGTCTTTAATTAATGTGTCATCAACATCTTCGACATCAACTTCCTCAAGTGATACTTCATTCTTTGACTGGTTCAATTTTATGAAGAGTATCTCGATTAAAGGATTTCTTGGGGCTACTTCTACTCTTTTAGGAACAATAAGACTCTCGCCTTCAGCAATACTTTCTTGATTGTTTATTTATATAATCGTTGTAAATTGTAAAATGGAAAAAGCAAAATGGTACCTAAATCCCCCCCCCCCCCGCCCCTCCTCAAACAATTATTCGGACCTGGTTCATAGGCCTAAAAAATAGGTATTAAGTGATCCAAAAATACACTGTACATGAGCCTAAAAAATTAGTATTAAGTGATCCAACAATGAGCCTAAAAAATGCGTATAAAGTGATCCACAAATGAGCCTAATAAATGCGTATAAAGTGATCCACAATTGAGCCTAATAGATGCGTATTAAGTGATCCATTTCCACCGGACATTTACTGTCCGGCGTGACCGAACAGGGGTGGTAATTACTATATTTGGAAAAAGAGGGGTGGTATATACATTTTCTCCACGGAAATGTCTATATTTATGTATGTGACACATAGCTGTGGCACGTTGTTATCTCGGCCTTACATGAATTCTGTCATAACATTTTATCACGAAGATGGAAGAGGAGATGTCTTGACGGCAAGAAAAATTAGGCAACAACACATGATGAAGCCTCTTCCTTTCGTCTCAAAAGCCTGACCGATCTCAAGAAGCTTATTAAAAACAACACTTATTTAGAGTTAAATACAACCGAAGAGCTTAACGATGTTACCATGGAAAAAGCAGCAGTTACGAAGAAGAGGGTGAGCGAGTACAGCACATATGAAGGAAATAACAGGCTGTTGTATCTCTTTTTTGTGGTTGAAAAACGTACGGTGAATAGCGCAGCTGCGAAGGCTGCGAACGTTAACTAACATACTGCTATAAAATGGAAGAGAAAGTATAAAGGGAATTCTGAAGAATACGTGCTTTATAAGCTAACAAACCTTGTACCTTCCCGTCCTGAAAGCCAGTTGAATGATGGGCACAAAGTCCACTTAAAAAATTTCTTTGATGAAAACAAGAGGACAACAATCACCGACGCCGTTGAATATTTGAAGGAGAAGTTTGCTGATCTTGATGGATCTACCGACTAATACAATTTATACTATCCACGCATCTCATCAATTTTTAATAAATCTTTTTCAAAATTTTGCAGTGTTAAAGTCCATAAGTGATGCCAATCAAATCAAACAATGCTTTTCATGGTATATACCCAGCTTGATATTTCCAATTTATCATGTTATTAACGCTTGCAACCTCCTTTCTCGTGATGCTAAATTTCTTATTGCATATTGCCGCAGTTATTTACATTATTATAAATTGAATGAAGGCCCGATTTGTCGTTTGATTTTTTTTTATTCTAATGGAAAAATAAGAGACTACATTACGTTAAAAGATGCAGCATTTTTATTTTTATTTTATTTAAACAAGGTGGTCTATTTTCTTTTTTAACAATCTGAGGTTCTTGTTTTGCGTTGTGATTTTTGGTAATACATTTTCCGACAGCCATTGTAACTCGCCCTTTGATTTTTCTTGTTGGGCTAAAAGAATAATCCCTCTTAATGTTTTGTGAGACACGCTGATTTTGTCGGTTTGTTCATTCAGTGTACGCAATACATCAAACACAAGTGACACGTTTTGGTTATCCAATAAAGTAGAAATGTAAACGTCGATGAATTCCATGTCCAATCTTGTATAAGGAGCAGTAGGGAATGGAATTATAGGCGAAGCCTTTTCTCTAACTGGAACAGGGATATTGCCTTGGTTTTCAAATCTGGACATTGTGTACTTATTGAATAATTGTTGAATGCCTTCTCTATCACCTTCCAGTGCCAATTTAGATAGTTTCGCTTCCCAAATACCTTGACTATAAACAACATTCTTGCTATCCATTTCGGTCAAAAGTTTGTCTGCAGTAGTATTTAAGCCCTCGATGGCAACGGATGCACGAACCATAGGGAGATAATAGTCGGGTGAATCAAGATAGGGCCATTTAGCAAGATCGTCCGCATGGTGTTTCTCCTTATGAACGTATCGCACTTCTTTTTTCATTTCTTCCATAACCTCTTTGGCTTTTTCGGGTAATTGTGCTGTGACGCAACAATCCAGCATAGCTGTGTAAGTATCCCAGTTTAATCTATGTTGGGCAATTTCTCTATCCATCTCACTCTTCACAACTGTCATAGCTCTCTTTGCTTGTGTAGGTTCTAATGATGATAATGCAAACATTGTGCGATAGATACCAACATCACGCTTCAGACCATGAACTTTGAGGGTTCTCCAACGACTACGGAATGCTTGATTCTTGCCTCCGGCAGCTAAACATGTGATCAATGTTGAGAAAGTATATCTGTCATGAGGTATATGCGCTTCAAGCATGATCTTTTCGATTTCAAATACACGAGGGTCCAATTTGAATTGATTATGTTTAGGTGATCTAATGGGCAAAAGAGAGTTTAATCTGTAATTGTCGTAGTAGTAATGACCATCGCGATGAGGAATACAGGCACGGAATAAGGCATGGAAGGTGGCATGATCTAATGTGTTGATACCTGCAACTTGCATCTTGGATACAACCTCTAACGTCTTGTCTAATCTGACATTGCCTTCGGAATTGTACTCCCTTGATTTGGCATATCCCACCATCATGACACGATGACTAACTTCGTTGGGTTTAATATTGTGAGCTGGCATATATGTTTCGAAGATTGATTCAGCTTTTTCCATTGGGAATTGAACGGGATCGATGCGATTAGCGATGGCGAGATACTCCAATACAACATTACAGTCTGTAATATCAACAGGCTTCTCTCCAACAAACATATCCTTGGTCAATTGAGACCAAGATTGATGTAATTCATCTAACTGAGTTGAATCTGTTGGCTTTAAATCAAGTCCATGAACACCACGAGTAGCTTCCAGTTGGTTACACATTTTTTCTAATGCTGCTTTATGAGCGATAAGCAACATAGTCTTATCTGATGCACTGTCGGGATATAATTGGTTACACATATCAACATATTTTGAGGTCTGAGAGATGTCGCCTTGGAAACCGTAACAACGAATCAACTTGAGAAGGATATGACGAGTGAGTAAATTCTCTCCTTTTAACTTTTCCAACATCTCTTCCACTTTATCGTTCGACGCAGATGAAGCGTAAGAAATGACAGCGCTTGCATAAAATTGTCTTTTTTGTGCTGGATTGTCGTTTTTAACCAAACAAGCGGTAATAGCGTCTGATCTGTGCATCATACCATAGGCCTAATAAGAAGAAAAAAGTCAATTTTTCAAATTATCTCATCCTTTATCGTACGAACTTACTCTCATAAGTAATTCCCAAGCAGTTTGATCATTTAATGTTGTCAAGTCGAAAATTTCTGTAAATTTATCAACAAGAGCACGTAAATCTTCAGCACGGTATGTAGCACCAAATCTAAATCCCATCTTCAATACACTCTTCCAAACATCCATGTTTTCCAATACTTCCAAAGGCAACTTTGTATTTTCGGAATAGAACCAGTTAGCAACAGTTGCACAACTGTCCATATCAAAAGGTAAATCTCGAAGCATATCCACTAAACAAATGTAAATGGCAGGTGTGGCGATGCCAGAATCTTTAGCATTCTGAACAGTCTTGATTGCGCTTTTTAAGTTGCCAGTGCTTTTAAAGTCTGCCAAACGCTCGAAAACAGAAGATTCAGTCATGGCAGGTTTAGCGACAGTCGATTTGGTAATTTTCGTAACTGTTTCATCTTTTTGTAAGATTGTGGTTGTTCCAATTGAAATTGCACGAGTAGCTAAAGCTAAGGGGATGAAAGAAAAGTCAGACAAATTAGGGTAAAAAATAAAAAATAAAAAATAAACTTACAAGGAGTCAGAGGAGCTGCTCGATTAATTAAGGTGCCTTGAATCAAGGTCTTTAACTGAAAGTTTCTTGGTTTGACAATGGCCTTGCCTAGTTTGGGCAACATGTCAAATTTTATGTAGCAGCTGAAAGGGGCCCGTTGTATGTAAACTAAACCTGGGTCAACTATTATTTAAACCCTTATTTGAATATCCGACGTTAATACACTGGTGCACGTCATTTCTAACGAGACTGTTTAATTTCAGGAACACCTCCTCGATACTTCTTTTGGATGCGGTACTGGTTAATATATAATACGGTACAATTGTGGTATATATACGGTAACATTTTATGTATCTATCTATACTATATAAAGTATTCGACTAAAAAAAAAAAAAAAAAAAAAAAAAAGCACATAAAAAACGGAGATGTGACATTTTAACTGATAATTGCAAATCATTATTGTTTATGATCATTACATCCGCAATTATTTTGGTAACAAGAAAAGAAGGAACCCGTGAGTTTTTTTCTGTTCTAGCTTATTTAACGCTATTATACTTATTGAAAGCAAAACGTCTAAGTACAACTACAGCAGCTGGCCTACAAATTTTTACTGCATTATACGTGAAGTCGTTGGTTTGACAGCATTATTTCATTTTAAAGTTATCAAGTAGTACAATACAGCCCCTCAAAAATGTTAGAGTTTGTAAATCCAGACTACTTGCACCACACATTTCTTATCAGATCTTTTCAGAAATTTTTAGCAACACATTCAATTCGGTATGAAAGAATGAGTAAAATTTAGAGATAAAAATTGAAAGGGCTGCCATTATGAATAACCTGGAATAACAGTCCTGAATAATTTAGTTACGACGTTACCCGACAATGTTTGAACAAGCAGCTACATCGTTTATATAAGCGAGAAATATTTCCATGTATGTTGGTGTCAGGTCGTAATACTATGACAGTCGCTCTTTCAAACCTTCTATTCTTCATCTAATACATTAGTCAATCAATAACTTAATTAAGTAATGAATACTATTTACGTATAATTGTTGGACTAGGTATATGCCCAAAAAAAAAAAAAAAAAAAAAAAAATTAAACGTTTACTCACAGACCATGCCATCTTAACATTTTCTGGACTTCATAGGATCATCGTTTTTTTTTCAGAATTGCTTGCAGACTTACCAGATAGATAACAAGATAGAGTTAGGCTATAGACACCCTTAAAAGGTAGATGACAAAGTTTAAATAAGGTTGTAGACACACTTATAGGGTAGAAGTTAGATAGTAGATATACTTTCAAGGTAGGTGACAAGGTCGAATTAGGCTGTGGTCACACTTACAAGGTAGATGACAAGATATAATTAGGCTGTATGCAGACTGACAAGATATGATTGGAGACGTGTCAATTTTGACTATATATCTCAAACTATTGCCTCAAATTTGTCAATACCTGTGATAAATATCGAGGTATCTCTCCTTTCATATGCTCAATTGGATTTAAATTGGGGCGTATGGCGACCATGTATTAAACCCAGATGCTTTCCAGGATTACGAAACCTTAAATAATAAAATTAAAACTGAAAGAATATACATGTGTATGCGTATTTTATTTTTTTATTGATTATCTTGAATCACAAACAAGGGATAAGGGAATATGATTTTATGTTTGTTATTCTAAACGTATAAAAATTTGGCACAATTTATTTGTAGGGAGCGGAAACTAATTTGGCAATGGTTTGAAGTTGAATGTTACTTGTTCCTTCGTAGATGGCACCAATCTTGGCATCTCTGTAGAATTTTTCAACGCCCAACTCACGAGTGAAACCGACACCACCACACCATTCAATGGCTTTACTGGCAGCACGTTCAGCGATTTGAGAAGAGTATAATTTAGCCATGGCAGCTTCCTTGATGAAGTTCTTACCCTCCTCCTTCATACGGGCAGCGTTATAAGTCAAAAGTCTAGCAGCTTCAATTTCTGTGGCGATTTGAGCATATTGATGTTGCATAGATTGGAAATCACCAACAAATTGACCGAATTGCTTTCTTTGGAAAAGGTAAGGCATAGCAATATCGAGGGCACCTTGAGCAGTACCAATCATTTGGGCGGCAATACCAATACGACCTTCATTCAAGATTTCAATAGCATACTTGTAACCCTTACCAACCTCACCAAGAATGTTTTCTTTGGGAACACGGATCTCATCAAAGTTTAAGACACAAGTGGATGAAGCACGAATACCCAACTTGCTTTCCTTCTTTGCGACTTGAACACCCATGGACTTTTCTACAATGAAACATGTAATACCCTTGTAACCCTTGGAAGGATCACTGATTTTTGTTTTTAAAAAAGTCAATATCTATTACAATCGCTTTTCATTTTTTTTTTTTTACTTACACATTGGCAAAGACTAAAAAGATATCAGCCTCACCAGAGTTAGTAATCCACATCTTGGATCCGTTGATAACGTAGTGATCGTCCTTTTCGACAGCACGAGTTTGAAGAGCAAAGGCATCGGAACCGGCACCGGATTCGGACAAACAGAAACAACCAACGGAGTCAGTAGCCAACTTGGGAAGGAATCTCTTCTTGACATCTGCGTTACCGTACTTACGAACAAGAGTACCAACTAAAGTGTTCTATACAGATAAAAAATAAAATAAGCATGATAATTATTGCACGTTCT
Source organism: Mucor mucedo (assembly GCF_025094135.1). Taxonomy (NCBI): domain Eukaryota; kingdom Fungi; phylum Mucoromycota; class Mucoromycetes; order Mucorales; family Mucoraceae; genus Mucor; species Mucor mucedo. The sequence continues at coordinate 237,718 of NW_026252300.1, read as the reverse complement.
ATTTCCGCTCGTTTACTTACTTGAACATCACAAATAACACTGATGGAAGGATCAACCTTGGCGAGTTCTGTTCATCGTATTTTAACAATGTTAAAAAAAAATATTCGGTAACTTAGTTTGATAATGGCATACCTTCAATAGTGATGATGGCAGAAGTGAAGGAACAGTTGGCACCGTCATATTCGGCATCAGTCTCAATACCCATAAGCTAATAAAATTTTCCATCAGTCTTAGACCTCTTATCATCTCACATTGTACTTACACCTTGGTCGAAAAGAGCCTTCAAAACAGAAGCATCGAGCTTTTCAGTCTCGTCCATTTCAGAAACCTTGGGCTTGACAACCTCTTGGGCGAACTTGGAAACTGCAAGGTTGAGGTTAATCAAAGTACATGTTTCAGAAAAAGATAAGAGAGGACTTACCGACTTCCTTGAGCATCACTTCCTCATCAGTAAAGCATGTAAGAGATGAGGGAATAGCATTGCGAGCAATAGCAGTTTGGGTGAAAGTTCTTTAAAGGAGTGTTATTACATGTAGCAAGCACATAGTCTATATGACATACCTCTTGGGGATAGCGCGAGAGGCCAAGTTAATGGAACGAGCAGCAGATCTCAACATATTCAAAAAAAAAAAAGTGTGGGGTAATGGAGTAAAAGGAAAAAAAAAAGAAAAAAAAAAAGTTTAGCCCAAATAGACTTATCATTTGAAATTTCACATGCCTAACTTGTTTACAGTGCCGAACATGGACCTCTCCACAATTCGTATCAATAATGCAATTTACATTGATACTCCGTTAACAGTGCATTTTGCTACCTTGATCCCATTTTATCTACAAGATACTCTATTTAAAAAGACCCGCTTAATTTTAATTTACAAATGCCATGAATGATAGCCACGTCGTTAATACGCCCTGTGATTTTATTACCACAGACTTTTAATATAAATTTAACCGGGCAATGACAAACCCTAAATTCAAAAATCAGATTTGCGGAAGCTTAACCTAGATGCATACTTAATCTTTAATAACATATCAATGGCACCATAACATGATCAAAATATGCTGCAAAAGCAGTGGTGTCATGCATACCCGAGGTAAGGCTTACCGGGGCATGTCACTCAAAATGACTTGTAGATTTCCCACGCTGTTCCTGACGGGGACCTAAATAATTAGCAGGACGGATAAATTATTTATGATGAAATTGTCTTTACCTAATGCAAGTGTCATAATGTTTACATGTGGAAGTGTATTTTGTACCTGTAAGTTATTCAAATTCCCACAAAATCTAAGTAATATATGTATTCATTGTGGTTTTTATAAAAGAACTTAGTGATAAATACATTGATAACATTTCATCAGCAGGAACTTTATCCAGTACGGGTAATTTTAAAGTGTGAAATATGGCTATACAATTTAAGCTGGAATAAAAAAACATAGCTAGAACTGCTATTTTAGTTGGTTAGTAAACGTTATAATAGAAGACGGGATACCATCGACATCAAGACCACCGGCATATTCAGATGGAAAAAAAATCGGCAGCTCTTAATCAATATTTTGATATGTAACCATCAGGGTTAGCGAATACATGAACTGAAGGCGTGTCTATATCTACCAGACGCTAGAATGATGTGCATTGCTCAAAGAAAGCACTGCAAGTTTAAACCACAACTGATACTACAATATAGGTAGATACTAGTATGACTGAAAAATATGCTGCAAAGTACGTATCCTTCATTAGAGCGCCTAGTAAATTAAATGCAATGTTTTATTTTTTTGTCCTTTGATGACATTGTCATGACAAAGTGCTGCCTAGTTGCAACAATTCACTTGAAATTATTATCATGCTCAGCCACTTTTTCGTTCTCATGTTGCACCAAGAAGAGTATTTGTTAAGAATGATAATTTTTGATCTCACCAACAGAATTTCTTAAACTACTAGTAGACATGGTATTTTCAGAATTTAAATTTGGTATAGATTTGGTAAATTACGAATATCCTTTGGGTGTTCGTTTTCTTTAGTGTAAAGATTATAAGCACAGCTATTCCTTTTTAAGTTCAAATTTTTAATTGGTTGAATGCTCCATTTCATTTTCGAAAAATGTACCCAAGCTGGGTTTGACATTGCAGCTATTTTAGACACACGTAGATAAACAGACAAACGAGAATGTGAAAACCATGGATAAAACTTCAACAGCACGCGAACTATAATAGAGCTCTCAATGTACAAATGTTAGTTTTAGAGCTGTTTATTGATAGTTGGAAATTTACACTGATTGGTGAGATCAAAAAGTTAATTAATTTTCCAAAAATTCTATCACAAATCATTGTATCTTTTATTTTTTTTATAAACACGAAATGAAATCCTGGAGCAACTTACCAGAAGAAGTTTTGCTAATCATATTCAATTCCAATGATAATACATCCTTCTTTGAAGACAGAAAATTGCTAGAAAAAAAGGATATTTTTCAATGTGAACTTGTCTGCAGAAATTGGAAATTGCCTGCACAAAGAACCAACTACAAATCCTTGACTGTGAGTAGCCGTGATACCAAAAACTTAATAAACGCCCTGAAAAGTAGCCAAGAATCACCCGGTAAATTTGTTAAAGAGCTTATTCTTCCTAATTCAACGAACGGCTTGTGGAAGCAATGTTTACCTGCTATGGCCGACATCTTTCCCTTCATTGACACATTGGAGGTGCATGAACCAAACGAGGACTTTACTCTACCTTGATCTCCATTAGCAGCGCATCGAAATGGAAAGGGCTAAAAAACTTTGAATTCCCAAACAATGATTCAGATCTTGGAATGTACGCATCTTGTGTTCAAAACTACCAGAGAAGTTTAGAACGCCTTTTGGTTTGTGACAAGATCCAGCTCATCCATGCAAACGAGGGTGGCATTAACAACGAACTTTATTTCAGTCTACTTAAAGAACTCGGACAATTTTCAAAGCTCAAAGAGTTAGTTATCAAACGACATGCTAATGACTGTTTAGAATCATTTGACAAGATCATCGAAAAGTGCCAAAACTTGAGAAAATTGGATATTGGAATCTACCCCGAATTTGACAATAGAATAACAACCTCTGAAACAGACCTGTCTCGGATTAAACCTCGGCCAGATATTAAAACACTTGACGGATTGTTTGTGATACAAGATGATAGCACCCTAATATACATTATGCATAAATTTCCCTGCCTGCAGGAATTGTTTATCAATCACAGTTGGCGAGATGATTCAGAAGAAATGACGGATTGCATATGACAGTACCCAGAATAACTGCCAATATTTTGACCAAATTTATATCTTTCATGACTCCAATTTCTTCCTGTGCTATATCCATTTGTATCAAAATACCTCTTGTTGTCGATGCCCTTGAGGAATATACAAGAGTTATGTCCAGCAAGCTATTCGGGTTTTTATCCATTAGTTACTCGTACGATAGTATCATAGATCCACTGTTAGAGCAACATGCAAAGCTGACCATGCACCGTACAACAGGCTATAAAAAAAATCAAGACCACGAATTCTTTATCGACTATAGTTCTATTGCGGACACATTGCCTCATCTGAGTATCATAGAAAAAACTGGGAGCTCGCTGGCCGAACTTACATATCGTATGAATTTTGACCGTGTGTCCAAAGAAACTCATAGAAAAGCTTACGATATGATCTATGGACATTTTTTGGACCACATATTTAGTCACTGCTCCAGTCTAAGAAAGCTTAGGCTAAGCAGTACCAAAATTCTGGAATGTAACCCGATCCTATCCTTAAATAATTCAATGTCACATTTGATTCTTTTAAACTGCTATATTGGTAAAAACGTGCTTTCTCAACTCTCAGACCGTATTACTTCCTTGAAACATATGGTTATTGTTCGCTGTAAAGTGGAAAACCCTCACAATGGCGTCAACACTCGGTATTATCATGTCGACATGCTCAACACCACATTTGACACCATTCGAATCAAGTCTGAACATTCCATATATCTCATTGCTGTAAAGTTAAACCGAGGAAGTCATGACGAATACTACAAACTGATCTTTGACCCTACAACACATAATTATCATACGGCTGTGAAATCAACACGATTTGCATATGAACTCATGTCTGACTATGAAAAAAATATGAAGGTGTCTGTTCGATGTAAGGGCATAAAGAAAATCCAGCTCTTTATGAATGCTTGTGTTCATGAGAGTGAAGTTGCTTTTGGTGAAATAATTCTAGAATAAATAGTGTCTATAACTCCAAAAGAACTTTTTGACAAAATTCTTGTAAAATCTGTAATATCCTTAATGCCAAACGTTTTAATTATATTTAGCTTCGCGGGCCGAGGCAATGATCCATAGACACATCCATTAAAGCGATGTTTGACCTTAAAAAAGAGGAAGCCCCAGATAAATAAAGTGACTAGGTTGGCCTGTTCCTAGACTTATAGAATTTATGTTGGCACATCAGTAGTTTCTAATTGGAAATAGGAGCTTAACTAACATTCTCTTGCTATACTCTACTTTTTTTTGCAGCTGAGGTATGTAGAATATCCCAAATATCAAGGTAAAAAGAATATTTTGGTCACTTCATTGATGTAACGACAGCTGAGAAATTGTAACACGCGTTGTCTGCATTAACTAAAATGACGCTATTAACTAACCTCATGAAAGTTAGGGTAGTTATCTCTGACAATGAATCAGGGAACAAAGTAGTGCTACAAATCTCTTTTTGCAATGACACCATTATCTGCTATACAATGAATTTGGCACTCTTGTTTGATATCAAACCAAATATTTTAATTTTAAGTACAAGTGCAGATAAAGCTTTCAAAAAAAAAAAAAAAAATTCCACTAAACAATTTGTTGAACCGGAAGACAAAAAATTACTGAATGGAGGTGTGATGTTCTATGAAAACATTTGCCATTCAAAGTAATTTCTATAATTGGATGTTATTGTTTAAAAAATTTATAACTGACAATAAATTGGGATATTGGCAACTTCTTTTCTTCAATATACAACTTTTTCTTTACCTTATTTTATTTTTATTTACATATATTTAAATGTCTTCAAGACAATCTACAGTAGCATTACAACATGATGACTCTTTATCAGAGAATGATTCCAAAGCTGTAGCAGGTATTACAAGCAGACAGAAAAAAGTAATTTGTTTTAACATGTTTTTATTTTTTAGGCACAAGTAAGACCCAACGACTTAATTTGCTTATATTGTTTCAACTAACTTTGTAATAATAGATTCGTATACGTTTGCATAAAGTGCAGCAAACAAAAAATGATGGGCGTTGGGTTGACAAAATGAGAAAACCATGTCCAAGTTCATGACTATCTTTTGCCACATTGGCGAGGCAATAGAGTAAGTAACACAATAACAAGTATCCATATATGGTAATCTAACAGTGTAACGCCAGATGGATTGAAAGTTTTATCAGTGAAAAATCGATGACAACGATAATAGGGAAGCATCAATCATACAGTTAGAGCAAACACTACACGATGGCGTAGTTCTAGCTAAATTGGCACGTAGAATTCAACCTTCCTCCATTACCAGTATTATATCAGGCGATGCCAAATTCAAATTTTTACGCTCCAACAATATCAATGCATTTTTGTCTGTTATACAGCAAGTTGGTCTGCCTTCCATTTTTTTGGTTTGAATTTGTTGATTTATTCGATGGAAAGAATATGCCCAAAGTATTTATTGTATTCATGCTCTCTCCCATTTATTGCATTCAAATCAAATCGCGCCACAGATTAAAACTTACACGGCGAATTTAATTTTTCAGAAGACATTTGATAGCAACGCAAAGAAATTTGGAGAAATCAGGTGTACCTATGCCCAACTTTAATAATCTTGGTGCATCTTTACAAAACGAATTGGATGGTGGTAAAAAGAAAACCTTTCTTTTTCGACCCATCGAAGAACCACTAATAGACGATGAAGATTTGATGCCAAAAATGAGACAAATTAGAAGACATACACCTGATTTAATAGTGGCTGATTTATATGATTCGGACACAGAGTCAAAAACATCCGCAAGTGATGATCATGATACCTCTTCGGGTATTACAACAATGCAAAGGTTACAATTTTTAGGTATGTGTCACAACCAAACACGAATGTAATTATGAGCTCATCGGTTATTTCAAACTTTTCTAGATGCTTCTGGTGATTCTTCAATCAGTAGCTCCGCCTCCGAAATAGAGTATTATGACGATTCAGACGAACTCGACTCCGAAGATGAAGACGCGATTGCAGCACGAGCAACGGCCCTCGAGCAACACTTTAACTGCTCCAGAAAACAACAAAGTACTTGTTTCAGCACAAGGCTGCATCCGAACATTTATGGCTCGAAATAAATTAGAAAAGATTAAAGAGCAGTACCGTTATCAGTCTTTCCAGTCAACTATACAAAAAATGCAAGCTCGTATCCGTACAGCATCAATGCGCCGCCAACTTGGTGAAAAACGCAGCGAGTTTTTGCTTGCCCTGATGATTGGGTAACTGCATTACAGGCTATGATTCGTCGACACCTTGCAATAAAAAAAATGGACGGCATGCATCAATTCCAGTTGGTGGAAAATCAACGCATAGAAAATTTGAGAATTGAAGGCAAATCCAGTGCACAGTACCATGAAAGTGCTTATCAAAAATTGAAATCGGATAAAAACCCTTCCATTGGAGTTGTTAAGAGTGTCCTTCACATGCTGAGCAACAACGATGTAGATTTTAACGAGGATTTAATCATAGAAGATCTCCGACAGAAGGTTATTGAATCAATTAGAGAAAATAATCATTTGGATAGTCAAGTGAGCATGATTGATATTCAAATCGCATTGCTCTTGAAAAATGTCGTAACATTGGATGAAGTAGTTAAACTCAGTAATGCATTTTTCAATCCCAACAGAAGAAAGCAACAGCAACAGAGATTTTCTCAACTGATGTCATCGAACCCTTCCAATAGTCCTTATGATTTGCGTGGTGTAGACAAAGGAAATCGTGACAAATTAGAATTGTACCAACAGCTCGTATTTCTGCTGCAAACAGAACCTGTATATCTGGCAAGATTAATGTCGATCACAGGTGGTCAAGTTTATGGTGAAAAGAAAGGTCAGCGCAAAATTGATGCTACGGTGTTAGCCCTGTTCGGTTATGGTACCAACGCCCGCGAAGAATGTCTATTAATCAACTTGTGCAGAGCATGTATTGTACAAGAAATGAAGCGCGTCAAAGACCCTCAAGAATTTATGCGTGGAAACTATACATTTATGAAACTGGTCGTTCAAGTGAATCGTGGTGCCAAGGAAAGACAGTTTTTCACATCCCTTTTTGAGGCGTTAATCAAAAAAGTGATTGAAAATAATGAGTTGGATTTGGAGACAAACCCAGTTGTTATTTATCAGAAATTTGTCGGTCAAGAAGAATCTCGCACGGGCAATCCTTCGGACAAACCTTTTCATATTAATCACTCTCAAGCATTGCAAGTACCCGAGGTTATGAACGCTCTATCTAATCATTGGAAACATTAAGAAATCTGACAGAGGACTTTCTAAGTGCTATCATTAAAACAGTAGATTCAATGCCCTATGGTATGCGTGTTATTGCAAGAGAGCTTCGACTTGTGATGGAGGAAAATTTCCCGGATGAAGCCTCAGAAGAGATCATTAAATTCTGGGAAATTTTGTATATTACCGCTATTTAAGTCCCGCTATCACGTAAGTTTACCAATTAGCGATATTTACATGTTATTAAGTCTTTAATGTTAGTGCCCCTGAGCAATATGTTTCTCTTAATCACGAAGTATCTTCAGTCCAAAGAAAAAATTTGGCAGAGGTAAGAGCAAGATATATTGTAGACGTTTTCATTATACTCAAACTTTCAAAAGGTGTCCAAAATGCTGCAACAAATCTCCATCGGCAAAGACTTTGACACGCGCAATGTTGAACTGAGTGCTTTAAACAGTTACATAAGGTCATCCAATCAAAGATTTACCCAATGGTTTATGGATCGTAAGTAAACTTTGGAGCTCGTACCTTACATTTGTTAATCATTCTATCTAGTTATGATGTGGAAGAACCTGAGCAGCATTTTGGCTTGGATCAACTATCGGATTATAAAACACAAAAGCCAACCATATACGTGCATCCTACTGAACTTTATCATATTCATCAGCTTTTGGAAGAAAATATAGATTCATTGGAACGCCAAAAAACTGGTATTCTTCATAATATTTTAGGCGACTTGGGGGAGGCTCCTGTCGATGTCAACATGAGCGTTCCTTTACATGTTCTTCGACTTGAACTGAGTGATCGTAGAGATGGTATCCCAAATGAAGCAGGTGGCGACATCAAAAAATTATTATTAGATACCAAACGACTTGTATTCTGGTTATTCAAGTACAATCCGGACCATCACTAGAAGCTATCTTTGAAGATCCTGTTACAGATGAACATGAATCTATTTGGGAGATCGTGCGTGAGCAACAATTCCCCTCTGAAGGTACTGAAAAGGAAATTGAAATGGCTATTCGTGAAAGAAACTTTAAATTCGGTTATCAAAATGCTGCTATGGATGTGAAAAGGTAAAAACCGTTACATTATTTTATTTTCTCTTTTACTAATTCTTTTTATAGTCTAAGCTTTGCAAAATTAAAATCATTTGCAAGTAAGTTACACGCTTATTTGTTGCAACACAGTGTTATTCCACCTAGTCCCGGATACCAAAGCATCATCAATATGATTGCTGTTGATATCACAAAGAAAGGAGAACGAAGAAAGTTACGTAATGCTGAAATCAAGAAATTGCAAAACATATTGCTGCATTTAGATGAAAAACGACAGTTTTTGATTGGTCAAGCTAACAGCTATAAGAAGTATTTGGATGGGTGTATGAATAACATGGCTGAACGTAGAGGAAAGAAACAGAAATTCGTCTTTCCATTTACCAAACAGTATTTCCATATGAAGTACTTGAAAAGTCATGGACTTGTTCCCAAATTTGGATCCTTCAAGTATTCTGCAAAAACTTTATATGATCGTGGTATCATTCTAGATCTATCTGGTGTTTCTAAGAAGTTGTATGCTCGCATTACTTTAATTTTATCGATGGATCGTGCCGGCATCATTACCTTTGAAGGGTATTTTCCTCTTATGAATACGCAAGAATTACGTGTTGATGTACAATATGAAGAACTTTTGCAGACGCAGTACGAATGTGTCCAGACAATGAAAGTGCTGGATGGCATGGCTACTGTTAACGTTAATCTTCTCATTTATTTGATCAACAAAAGTAAGTTATTGTAATATATCTTGTAAATACCATATATCTAATGGAATTCTCTTACAGATTTTATCATACGGCATAAAAACTTTGTGTATACCCTCTCATATTTTTTTTTTTTTTTTTTTGATTAGATATTGTACCTGTATATATAACATTAGTATTTAATAAAATATACCATAGCATTATAATTTACCATCGTTTTATCTTTATCAATAGACAATAGATCTTCCATAAATAGATAGATACAAACATGGCTGGTGTTTTGGCTAGTCATTATATTGTCTTATAAGATATAGGATGATAATTATTCAAATAGGTTATACCTTCTTAAGGTAAGTCTAAGCTAGCATTACACAGGTATGATATTTTATACAAATGATTACAGCATACTTCACAAAAGAAATTCTATCAACATTTGAATTCCACGATGTTTTTCTCTTACAGAATCGAGCTAGCCAACCTGCGAATCAAGTTTGCGTCTCCATTGATGATTTTTTTTTTTTTTTTTTTTTTTTGGTTGTGTAGGCGTGACACAAATAATTTATCCGAAATCAAGTATTTTTAGCATTTATAAAAAGTCACCTCATTATTTAAGCTTTTACTTCTTTGCTTCAGCCCAAAAATATAAAAGACCGTTCTAAAAATATTTTTTTCCTTTCTTCAAAATCTTTTTCTTTTTTTATTTATTTTAAAATGAAAACAGCTTGGTATCTATTGTAGGGGCCGTGAGTTACTTCCTTGGTTCAGTAACAGCTCAGAATAACGAATCACCTTTTCATTGGTCTGACAGTCAAAATGTTATTTCACCATTCGCGAAATCAGGCAAAATGGAAGCCATCGGTAGAACAGGTGTAGCAGCTATGCACGCAGTTCTTCTAAAGTAATAATTAAAAAAACAATTCCCCTGAAAAAAAAAACTAATTTTTTTCTTGCGTAGCGAAAAGACTATTTTAATTATTGACAAAGGTAAGAAAAATAAAATATGCAAAAACAGAGGCAATTTCTCAACTCCCCTTTAAATTAGCCGAGTGGAACGAAGCTCAATTTGACTCCGGTCAAAGCGCCTTTCAGTTCAATATGATTTGGATACAAATACATACCGTCCCTTGCCATTAGAAACCAATACTTTTTGCTCTGCGGGTGGTTTTTTGAGTAACGGCAGCTTATCAGCACTGGTGGTGGCGAAAAGCGTGGACGTGATTGGAAGGCTGAGCCAGGTTGGCAGTCTATTCGTCATTTTACTCCATGCACAGATAATTCCTGTTTATGGGATGAGTACAAAACCGGGAAAATGACCGCTAATCGTTGGTATCCAACTGTGGAACAATTACCTGAAGGTGATTTGTTTATTATCGGCGGTTCAACAAAAGGTACAGCTGTCAATCGTGCTGAGGTCAATGTTCCTTCGTATGAATTTTGGCCTCCAAGACCTGAAGGCGAAGTTCCATTCAAATTTTTAATTGAGACTATGCCATACAATTTATATCCTTTTGTATTTGTCTTGCCCGATGGTAATTTGTTATTTTGCAAACAAGAAATCGATTATCTATGATTACAAAAGCAAAAGATTGTAAAGGAACTTCCAAAATACCTGGTAATCCTCGTTCCTATCCTTTGACAGGTGGTGCTATTATGCTTCCTCTTGACCCTAAAAACAACTACAATGTGGAAATATTAATTTGTGGTGGATCTGAACGTATGAAGCGAGACGCTACTGCTGATGATACTTGTGGTCGTATCAACTTAGGAGACGCTAACCCTCAATGGAAGATGGAAAGCTTTATTCACAAGCGTTTGATGCCTGATGGTGTTATTATGGCTGATGGAAATGTGCTCTGGGTCAATGGCTGTCAACGTGGTGGGCGGGATACAATGGCCGTAATCATGATGCTACTGTAGATCCTCTTATTTATACACCACAGCTCCCATTAACAAGCGTTGGACTCAAAACTTAGCCAACACTGACATTGCACGTATGTATCATTCAGTCGCACTAACATTACCCGATGGTCGCGTATGGATTGCTGGCTCCAATAATGTTGATCCCCCAGATATCAATGCTGAATATCCAACAGAATTCCGAGTTGAATACTTCTCTCCTCCATACCTTTTTAAAACCGCTACCGCCCACTGATCTCTCATGTTCCTCGTATGTCACCTATGATGAGTCATTCGACATTCTTTTAAATCTGGAAAATTTAGCTGCTAAAGACACTGACCCAGCAAGCAAGATCCGCGTTGGTTTATTGCGTACCGGTTTCAGTACTCACTCTATGCATATGTCTCAACGTTATGTATTTTTAAATCATGAAGTATCTAACGATTTACAGAGCCTCAAAATTACTGCTCTCCCCATGCTGCCATTTATCCTCCAGGTGCGGGTATGCTTTATGTTCTTTATGATGGCGTACCTTCTAACGGCACTGAAATCTTTATTGAACGCATCTCTCCGATTTACAAATTTAATACTATTTGATTAGTCTGCTCCATACCATTACCTCTGCTAAATAATCCATTTTTCTCATTGCCATATAACTTTTCATTTTAACATTAAATTTCTTTTTCATATCTAAACCAAATCCACTGATAATTGAGGTCTTTCTTGACAGATGAATTTGATACAATACAAGCGAAATATTAATTAATAGAATTAATACAGTATCGACTGTCTGCTTGATTAGTTATGTTAACCACCGCATTCATTTGTGTGATAATTAACACCCTAAAATAAATCAGCAATCAAAATGTTTTTTTTGATCGATATTGGCGATATCGCTCAAAAAATCGAAAATATCGATATCTCCGATATTTTTGATTTTTTGATCGCTGATCGCAAAGCCAAATTTTCAAATCTCTATAAAAACAACCTATACATAAATAAATAGATGTAGCAATACCATGTTAATAGATAAACGTAATTTTTTAAAGAAAAAAAATGTTTATGGGGATGATAGCCAGGGTAAGAAAAAGACAACTTCAGATTACGTAAGTAAAATGAGAAAAGGGGACATGTGACTGTGGGTTTTAATGATTTTCCAACACTGCTGGTAATACTACTCTTATCGACTTTGAAAGCCTTACCAGTTTTTATTGAATATTTGTTGTTAGACCTGTCGACCCCATTCACCAACCCAATAGTAGACACAAGGTCCTTTGCATCAAAGACGACAATTTTTTTTTTGCTCTGCCTCATCATGCGCGGGATGGCCTTTGAATAAGGGGAAACGTCATGATTCTTTATAACTTCACCAAAAACGAAGTTCGAGCCTGGAGTACTTTCTTAATATGTAAAGTCAAAAAAGAACAAGCGTTTACACACGTACCAGTTTTCAACAGGCCGAGACATCCAAATTACTTTAAGTGAGCACACATGAATTTAGATTTGCAAAAAAAAAAAAAAAAAAAAAAAAAAAAAAATAGGAGAGTGCCTTGAATCTATCATTTACAAGACTGATGAATCAGTTGCTGTAGAAAATAATCAACGGCGTTGCCAAAAAAAAAGGAATTGAGTCTGAATTTTTTTTTTTTCTTATTTAAACAAACTTTGTTTTTTATACCTTTTTATTCTTATTCTTTTTCCTCTTTTCTTTTTCTTCCAGGTTAATGTATGTATATGCGAATAGTTAATGGTATTTGATTCATCATAACCATTTTTAAATTAATTTAGATTTAGTTATGTGACTAATAATAAACGTGTTACAACTTTCTAATTTAGGATCAGACCAATGCTCTTTGCTCGGTAAGGAACTCTAACTACTTTCTTATATCTATTAGCGCATTTTTATAGCTAAAGGAATCAATACATTGATTACTTGTGGAAAGGTAAATAACTTGACTTTGGTATACTTGTTTATTATTAAGTTAACCCAACTTTTTAAAGCTGATTGATATTACTGTTTATTTGAGGCTCGTACATCCCACGGTTTTGTAAAGGTACACATTGCTAAACATGATAATTTATTCTCTTATTAACGTAAACCATATTTTTGCAGGTAAGTGATACTGCTGTTCTTCTGAGGTCTTCGTGTGGTCACTATCGTAGTTCCTCTGATTATGTCTGTCTCTGGTCATATTTTACTGGTCATTTTCCATATTTGAAGAGGTTCATCATGGTCAGATTCGACGTTATTTAGTTTTTTTTTATAAATAAATTTTTTTTTTTCCAATATATACAAACGTATCAATTTTAAGCCTGTATCCTGATTCAGCAGGGGTGTAAAAGTAATATTATATCGATTATCGATTACCCCATTTTTTTTTACCCCATCCAACGATATTTTTTTGTTTTTTTGATTTATGGATCGATATCGTCAATCGCGATATTTTGGAAAGTTTGATCGATATTGCCAATAACGATATTTTAGAAAATTTTATCGATATCGCCAATCGCGATATTTTTTAAAAAAAGATCGTTATTTCCGCTCTAATTTGTTTGCGATATTTTTCAATTTTTGATCGCTGATTTATTTTAGGGTGATAGAGATTTCTCTGAGACTTTAACATCGCCATTTGTAACGCAATATTAGTACTATGTAATTTAAAGAAAGCATAAAAAATGTGCATAGTATCACTGCCGATGTTGTCTAAATAAAACCAGTGCATTCTCAATTTTGCAATCGAATCCCGCTTGGAATGGGGTATCATATGTATTCAGGGACTATTCATGTAATTTTTTTATTTGTTTTGAAAAAAAAAAAAAGTAAATTAAGATGTTAAAATAAAACATAAAATATATAGTTGTACATACACATAGACGCAAAGGGGTAGGGGAAGTAGAGGAGGAGAAGGGGTATTATTAAATTGTAAGTAAACAAAAGGGAAACTAGAAAGAAAGAAAATAAAAAAAGGATCTACAAAATTCCCTGCAAGTTGACGTGTTATTAAAAGAGTTATACATGTAAATTCAATTTTTCATTTACCTGAGAATAATATTGAAAGGTATCATAAAGACGAGTAAATACATTGCAACAACTGCTCATGATCAGTTTATCTACAAAATCTTCCGCTTGAGGCTCAGTCAATTGTAATTGGAAACGATCTCGTAACTGTGGGACAGTCAGGTCTCCATTTTGGAAACAAGGCAGTTTGGAGTCTTTACTCATCATTTCTGTCAACAACAAAATGTTTTCACTGTGCTTACGTACAGCCAAGAAAGCGGCTTTCATCAAGGCCTTATATTCGGCAAATTTCTCCCCGTGTACGCCACCCAAAATATCGATATATTCTTGAGGTAATTTGAAGGGTGCCATTTCAAACCCTACAGATCCAGGTGAATTCGAGAGCATAAATCCAAAGTCGATATCTTTTTTTAAAATAAAATAAACAGATAAATACATACAGCAGATATATATTCTTACTTTAAACTTACGAATTAAGTGGCCAGAATCGTCAATTAATAAATTGCCGTTGTGTCTATCTTTAATCTGTAATACGTAACAAGCCACGGAATAGCCCGCTAAACTTCTCATGAAAGCGTCCTGCGCCTTAATGAACTCATCCGAATCTGGCGGTCCGAAAAGCTGGTGACCATGCAGGTGAGTGAGTGGCGTACATAATAGTGAGATTTTAAACAATTTACCTTTTCAAAATAATCAAACAATGTAAAAACTGCACCCTTTTCATTCCAACCTCTAGTGTAAGCATCTTTTTTAATGGAATGTATGGAAATCGTATTTCTTAAAGTTTCGATTAACCCAGATCCATCAGATGTTACTAACACACGGAAACTAAAATCACGATTTGTTTAAGTCTCATATCAATATAAGAAAAAAAAAAAAAACTTACTACTTCACCCAGACATTGACTCCAGTATCTTCCCAGATACGTTGAAATTCACGGATCAATTGGATCGCAAATTGTTCTTGACGCAGATCAGCGCCATTTTTTACAATCACAGATATTAATCTCCAGTTTGGTAAATGACCATAGGGTGATGCAGCCCTTAACCTTGCTTTTTTGGTCTCCCAGTCCTCTGATAAAACCGCAGCTAAAAAAAGATCTGTTAAATATTCTTGTTTGAGCGTCGAAAAGAAATTTATACATTACCACTGGGATCTTCCTTGTTTACAACCCAAGCAATACGTTGCTCGTCTTCCAACATATCTCCACCAGCACCTTCTCCTCCACCACCACCTACACCACTGCTGACACCTTCCGTTTTCATTTTCGTCATTCTCTGATCTTCCAAAGCAATCATTTCCTTGATGATACGTTGACGGATCTGTTCCGTACCCTGTTTAGATTTCGGTGTCACTGCTGTAGTATTGCTTGTTGTGGGTAACTGCAATTGTGCCAACATGACAGCAGCAGTTCTCATACGTTCAGCATAATTATCGGCCG
This sequence comes from Mucor mucedo, assembly GCF_025094135.1. Taxonomy (NCBI): domain Eukaryota; kingdom Fungi; phylum Mucoromycota; class Mucoromycetes; order Mucorales; family Mucoraceae; genus Mucor; species Mucor mucedo. Next base: position 222,088 of record NW_026252300.1, on the reverse strand, counting down.
ATCTAGAATTACGTCTACTGTCACGACTACTCAAATGTTCCAATACCGGTAATTCCTTTTCCACTACAGCGGTTGTTTCAGACTTCACTACACCAATATCGGATGTCTCGACTGCTGAAGATGAGGTATCTTCTAATTGAAGAGATTGACGTTTTGACTTTTTACGTTTCAAAGATTGACGCATACGGTATAGTGCTGAAGTATAGGCATCATCTTCAAAGCTCATTTCATCATCCAATACTTCAATCATGAGCAAATAAGGAGCCTGAATCAGTAAGAGTCAGTTTCATTATATCACGATGCGCGGTATCGAATACTTACCCTTTCTGCAGAATTCAATACGACGGCATCAGACGGACTGATGCGAACAATACGATGATGATAAGGTTTTTCACAGGTTGCAGGACACCAAAGAGGCAGGCAAACTTCTGCTGGTAAATTGTGATTTAACAACGTGAGTTCTGCATGAAGTGCACTCATGCGAGCTTCTTTAGGTACAATGACTAATCGAGTGGCGATATCCACCAAAGCCAACAGAAATTGCATTTCGGATCTAAAGTAGTTGGATCTCAGGAGCGACTTTCTGTTATCCATGCTCATCTTTGAAAGAGATTGGCGCATACGATCGTCTTCATCATCATCTTCATTTGAAGAAGAATTATCCGAGTCATACGATTCAAATGATGTGGATAGCTTTGTGGAGAGTCGCATGTGTTTTTTGGTGGTCAATATTTCTTCGGAGGATGAGCACTGAGATAATGCAGGTGAAAGAGGTGCGGTATTGGTCGGGACAGAAGATTGTCCTAATGCTGTTAATTTGGGATCAAAGACAGATATACTGTTATTAAAGTGTTTCTTTTCACTTAAACCATTACTGCTTTCCTTTTTGGATAAGATTTGATCTTCTCCAAGCTGAATCATCTTTCTGTTGAGCTTTTGGTGAGCGTTCTTAATATAACGCGAGACGGAAAATGCTTTTCCCTTATGAAGATCTTCAAGCGAAGGGGAACTTGTAAAAGGATTAAAACGAGTTGATTTCTTTGACATTTGTAAATCGGGCTGAGAAGCGGATATAAATTGTGGCGTGTTAGATCCAGTAGAAGAAGGGCTGGAGAGTGTAGGAGAAGGGGTAGGTGAATGATGATCTGTTGTGTTTCTTCTCATCAATGTGACTTCTTCTTGTACGTTATTACTACCACCATCAAAAGCTCTGCGCCCCTGAGCAATTGCAATTCTACCTGCTGGTTTTGTCATTAAGGGTTGTCCAAAACCTAGCAGCATGGCACCCATACCCACTAATGCCGGAAGTGCATTTTCACTCACTTTTTGTGTAGCCAAAATAGGGTTTGGCTCGCTGGTGGGACTATCATCTTCATCCTCCGAAAATACAATCGCCTGTGATTTGTTTAATAATCGCTTGCATAATTCGAAGGAAGGGCTGGTGGGGTTAAGCGATAGATCAGCTAAATAAGCCTGTAAATACCACAATGACTTTTAAAACAAGATAGTTAAGTTTTTTGTTCGCAGGAGTTCTTCTTCTTTTCCTTTTACCATGAGTGCAATATGAGTTGATTTTTCACACATTTCAACCAAGAAACATTCTAGAGCAACTGATTCCGAGGGCCTCGTAATTAACAAGTGACTAGTTTAAACAGCAAAAGATTAAGAGTGGAATTCAAAAAAAAGGTTGACATGAGCTTACATTAGCTGAGGTAAGAAAAACTCTATTTCAGAAATTGGAAACTTTTTGAGCTCGTTGCAAAGATAGTGCTGAATACCGACATTGTCTGAATATCGAAATAAATAAGAGACAGCAATCCAAGAGTTGAAAAACTCGGAGGTAAAAAGTCTTAATAAAAGTGCATTGGACATAACTTTTCTACAAAAAAAGATGAATGTGATTAACGAGATGATGAAGAGACAATTGAATAGATGAATGTAAATGTAATGTACCCTTTTATTCGTTACTGATTAAGATAAAAAATAAGAAAAAAAAAGAAGAAAAAAAAAGTTTGAGCTACACCATAGATTGTGTACAAACAAAAGTGCAAAGTAATTAATTTTAAAGCTCAACGGGGTTTCCCCTTTTGATGGTTTTTTATTCAAGATTCCCTCATCATTTCCGCAACGTAGGCTAGCATATTGATCGCATTATGAGGGGAGTTTTGAGATTCTGATTTAGTGTTTTTGATATGGCTATCGTAAGGAATATAAGGCGGTAATTTGCGTGGATGAGTTAAATGTTGTGTCGATCTGTTAACTTTAGCGCGACGATTTTGAAACCAAACCTAATAAGAGTTTTTTTTTAATTATGTATAATCCATATCATAAATGTCATGTTTTTAATAGCTACCTGCACTTCTCTCTTTGTCATGCCTAATTCATCAGCCAGTCTCTCTCTTACTTCTGAGCTGGGTGTATCAGTACTCTGAAATATCTCCATTAATCTGTTATATTGGTATGGTAAAATACGCTTTCTCTTTCCTTTAGTTAATGCCGATGTAATTTTTCCACTGTTTGTTTGATGCATTCCTGTTCTTGAATGATTCCATAAATCGGATGGTTCTGTAATAACACTACTGGAATCACTCGGTGAAGACGACCCACTTGAAATAGGCGAATAATCATTTCTAAAATAATCTTCAGTAACCTGGCTTAAAGGATGAATAGATACATCATTTAATAAGGCAGGTATAGCAAGAATACTTCGTTTACTTGTAAGTTGGTCATTCATTATTATTTATTAAGAAAGGTAAATAAAGAGAAGAAAAAAAAAGAAAATGAAAATGAAAAAAAGGGTCTAAAAAAGACATTTAACATCAGCCTTACATGTTTAAGGCCCTCATTCATGTTTCACTGGAAAGAATATACCCGCAATTAGATTAATCCTCATTTTTTCAATTAATCTATTTTATCTCTATTTATGCATTGTCAAATGTTAGAAATATATACATTGATGGCAACATATTTCTATTTGTCTGCCAAAAATTAAGCAATGGAGGGGAGGGGAATTCCTACCTGTCAAATATTGGCGGACATATTACCCCCTACCCAGCTCTTTCTTTTTTTTTTTTTTTTTTTTTTTTACCTCTTGTTTACTACTTAATGCTTTCATTAAAAACTAAACAAGCAGCTTTGCAATTCAAACGATATTTCTCACTCGATGTATTATACAACAACAACAATGCCTATTTTTTTTTTTTTTTCAGCAAAAAATAATGTTCTAATTGTTATTTTCATTTTCAGGGACGAAATAAGCTATCCAACAAATTTATACCAGTAACAAAAGATAAAACCTCGGATAATTCAGCTAGCCATGGCATGCTGTTGAAAGCAGGTTTCGTGAGACAAAGTGGTGCTGGTATTTACTCATTGTTGCCTCTCGGTTTGAGAACCGTCGATAAGATTGAGCGCATCATTGACCAAGAAATGAAGGCCATTGGAAGTGAAAAACTATCTTTGCCATTGTTGTTAAATCCAGAAGGCTGGAAAAAGACTGGTCGATGGGACGGATCCAAAGGAGAGGTAAAGTTATAACGCGCCCTGTCTTTATCTCAAGCATTTTTGGTTAACTCATAACACAAGTTCTTTCGTTTAAAAGATAGAAAAGAGTCAGACTTGTTACTTGCACCAACTCACGAAGAGGAAATCACACAATTAGTTGCTTCTGAATTAAGATCAGCCAAACAGTTACCTATTCGTTTGTACCAAATTGGTAGAAAATTTAGAGACGAGTTGCGTCCTAGAGCTGGACTATTAAGAGGCCGTGAATTCATCATGAAAGATTTATATTCATTTGATAGTTCCGTGGAAGACGCATACAAAGCTTACGATGATGTTGCTCATGCCTATAAAAACATCTTTGATAGAATAGGTGTACCTTTTGTTGTCGCTGAAGCTGACAGTGGAAACATTGGTGGCTCAAAGTCCCATGAATACCATCTCATTTCAACCGTTGGTGAAGACACATTATTAACTTGCTCAGACTGTGGATATACTGCCAATGAAGAATTAGCAATTGGTAAATTGCCCAACACGTTAAGTTCAAACGAACCAGCTGCAGAAACTAGATCTGATATTGTAACAAAATCTCTCCTGGATCGTCTTAATTTAACAACACCCATTGAGTCTACTGTGGTATCATACTCTGGCTTAAACAACGCCGAAGATGGTTTAACACAAGGTTTGGCCGCCATTTTTACGCCAAAAGGAAGGTCTGTCAATCTGTTAAAGGTGCAGACTCAATTAAGCAAATACCTGAAGAAAGAGCAATTATTGAGCGATAAAGCCAACATGGATATGGATACATTGCCCAGAGCAAAGATTGATTCAATGCAACCAAACGATATTCCTCATTTGCATTTATTCTTGGATAATGCCCTTGATTTGACTGTAGCTACCAGTGATAGAGTAACCGTGCACACACCAGACCATTTTAGACTTGCTCGGGAGGGAGATCATTGTGCTACCTGTAAAGATCACGATAGTATTTTATCCAGCGTCAAGGCCATCGAATGTGCTCATACGTTTTATTTGGGTACCAAGTATTCATCTGCCTTGGACTGTACATTCCGTGAAGGCAATATGCCCAAGATGATTCCAGCAGAAATGGGTTGTTACGGTATTGGAGTTACCAGAGTTTTAGCTGCGGTGGCAGAAGCCAAATATGACGAGAAGGGTATTGCCTGGCCTAGTTCATTGGCTCCTTATAGTATTTGCATTGTGCCCACGGATGATAGAAAGCAAGAATTTAAGGATATTGCAAATCAATTATATGATGAATTATCAGTGAAATTTAATGATGATGTCGTAATTGATGATCGTAGATCTGGTTTTGGCGCTAAAATGAAGGATGCAGAATTAATAGGCTATCCTTATACAATTGTTGTTGGATCCAAATCAGTGGAAGAGGGCCAAGTAGAATTAAATGAACGTATTCAAGGTCAGGACAGTAAAAAGACTATTGTCTCTATTAAAGACTTGCATGTATTCTTGTAGTTAGTGTAATAAATTTATCGATGGCTAAACCATGTGTATACTAAAAAATGGTTTCGATACCTCAAGTTTGTTTAAAATAATACATGCGTTTTGGACTTGTTAGCTACAGACGTGGCCGACAAGCAGAGATGAGTTGTTACTTTGTTCCTACGTATAACTGCCCAAATGCTACTAAAGAGTGTTAAAGTAAAATTAAGCAAGCACCCCTAGAAAACAAGACTCTAATAGCTGGTTGGATTCAGGAAGCAGTAAGCAAACGAAGGATCTGGAAATACCATATCCCTCACTTCAATAAATGCGTCTGCACTTACTGTTTTTTGGATTTCATGCCTGTATTCTCTTCATGAGAAGACCGTTTTTGCGTTGTGAATGTTTTCTACCAACGTACCTCCAGGATTATAATGTTTGTAACTTGCAAGCTGCTTCCCAGTTCTGCTGTGCCTGATGTATATAACAATTCCAATGGTCTTGGCCCGTTATATTTATCTGATGTGTAATGATTACTGCTGGAATTATAAACGTCATCTCCTCCAAAAACCTGCCTCTCTATCTCTCCCCCTCTCTCCCTTTCCCATAAAAGCCTAATAAAGATTTCAGATAAATACAAGAGCTTTTTTATTAAATATTAAGGCAAATTAGAAACCACCGAGAGCACTGGCGCCTGCTTTAGATTGATCTGCTAATCCACGAGAGATGATCAAACGTTGAATTTGAGAGGTACCTTCATAGATTTGGAAAATCTTTGCGTCACGCATTAACTTTTCAACGGGGTATTCTGTGTTGAAACCATTACCGCCAAAGATTTGAACGGCATCAGCGGCACACTTGTTGGCCACCTCACTTGCCAAGGCCTTGGCAATACTGGCATGCCATGTATTCTTCTCACCTTGATCACGCATATAGGCAGAACGATAGACCATCATACGAGCACTTTCGATACCGATTGCCATATCAGCCAACATGAATGAAACAGCTTGATGGTTAAAGATGGGCTTACCCATTGTCTTTCTCTCTAAAGAATAAGCAGTAGCTTCTTCCATTGCACGACGAGCTAAACCAATAGCACCAGATGCAACTAAAGGACGTGTGATATCAAAAGCGTTCATGGCAATTTGGAAGCCTTTACCTTCAGTACCCAACACATTTTCAGCAGGGATCACAACATCTTCAAAGGTAACACCTCTGGTATCTGAAGCACGTTGACCCATATTGATTTCCTTACGACCAACAGTGATACCAGGAGTATCAGCCTCTACAATAAAACCGGTAAAGGCATTACCTGTGTTTGCATTGGCATCTGTACGAGCAAGAACAAAGAACCAATTAGCATGACCAGCATTTGTGATCCACATCTTTTGGCCGTTCAAGACCCAACTTCCATCAGCTTTCTTGACGGCTTGTGTACGAAGGCCAGCGACATCGGAACCAGCACCAGGTTCAGTCACACCATAAGAAGCAACCAAAGGAGCTTCAGTCATACGTCCTAAATACTTTTTCTTTTGGAAATCATTACCGGCCACAATAAGTGGGGCTTCAGCAAGATTATTGGCTTCAATAGCGGTTTGGATACCAGTACATCCATAAGCCAACTCTTCAGAAATGATAGCACTATCCATTACACCCAAATCCATACCACCGTACTTTGATTCAACATGAGTGTTAACCATACCAAGTTCCCAAGCCTTCTTGATAAGTTCAACGGGGTACTTTCCGGTACGGTCGTGTTCAGCAGCCACGGGAATGATTTCTTCACGAGTAAATTTACGTGCCATATCTTGAATAGACTTTTGCTCTTCATTTAATGAGAAAGACATGCCCAAAGGAGCAGCCTCAGAAGAGTAGAAACGGGCACTGGAGCGTACCAACTTGGGAACGGTTCTCAACATGATATTATAAAAAAGATTAGAGGGAGAAAGGAAAGAAGGAGGGGAAAAAAGGGGAAAGAGGTCGTTCCCGTTTATAATTTGTGGTGCTTCAACTCCGATTTCATGTGAAATTAGCATTGCATGTGATGCTCCACCACTCCACAGTTTTATTATTTGTCATGTCGTACAAAAAACCTGGAGTAAATTTGCTTGACTACGCTTTCATAGCTACAGGTTACAATATAGCCGAACCATAACTCTTTTTTTTTTTAAGTGTTAGTTCCAAATATAACCATTAAAAAGCCAATAATAAGAGAATTTAATACAAACAATCTGTATCAGTATTCAAATTGGACACGTAAGCCAGCCAGTCATAACCGGCGGATCATGAAACACTGTGGATGTAACCAATCCTACGATTGACAATTTTGATTGAAATATGAATTTTTATTTTTTTTTAATTAAAAAAGATGGGAAGGAGGGGGATATTAAGAAAATGCAAAAAAATATATTTAAAATTGTCTATAAAAGTTTTGTCTCTCTTGCAGCATTTGAACCAGGCAAATGATTTCCAATCCATTTTTTCACGGATATTGTTGGATGTGGGTTATTATTAATATCCAATGTATCCTGTTGTTGTGAAAACAAGGGCTTTTCATCTAATGTTTCGTCATAATGTATCTTGGTAGTGGTAGGCAACAACTCTAATGATCCTTCGCGTGCCTTGGTCTCACCTTGTTCTACCTCTCGCTTGGCCTTTTGATACATCCACAAACCCATAAATGTCAAGGCAATACCTAGACTCTGTGTGATACTCACTTGTTGACCAAACCAAAGGATACTCATGACAATGACAAAAATTCGCTTAACTAACGAAGCGATCGAATAGGTGACGGGTGAAGACATATTCAAGGTAGTAAAGGCAAACCAGTTCTGAGCAAAATGTGTGGTGCCGTTCAGTAAAAAGTAGGTGGCTAACCGAAGTTTACTGATATCACGATGTGTTTCTATACTGGTCATGAATCGGAATCCGTCTGAATAAACCCAAAGAGGAATCATTAACAGAAATGCAATAGAAGAAGAATAAAACATCATGTTCATCTTGTCCAGTTTGTTAGGGTTATTCTCTCCCATTTTAGATTCCTTGAAGAGCAATTTCTTACTAAAGATATTCTGCATCACAAAAATCAAACATGAACCCATCGCACAAGATAATCCAATCACATTGTTGGAGAGCGTAAATGAACAGGCAAGAATAACACCAGAGGTTAATGGGATCAGCGCTGTGTAGACTTTAGATGAATAGTGGACTTTAAATACAAATCGATAAACCAATACTGTGAAAAGCGGTGCGGTTGCCTAAACCCAATAAATTTTAATTTTGACAGCTCCCCTTAGTTGAAAGACCCCCCACTTTAATATCTTACCTTGATTGTATGAACTAAGCTCACAGGGATCCGACTAATAGATATACTGGAAAATACATGACCAACAATCATAAAAAGAGATAACGGCACGATGGTTTGAATAATCACTTTGGTAGGTTTTTTGATTCCTGATGATTTGAATGCTCGTTCCATAATAGCACACCAAGCTGCAACAAATAAGAATTGAACAAATGTCAGCGTCACTGGGTATTTAAAAGAGTTCATGATTTGTTTGCCGGTGTTGCTTGATAGGGAGGATGAAATATACCACATCAAGCAACAGATAAGGAATTTGGAGTTTTCACTTAGAGAAACATTCTTGGGATGGAATATAGATGACGACATGGATGTACTGCTGGATGTTGGCATGCCATGAAATAATCTTGAAGAATTGTTGTAATCGTTTAACGGTATACTATCGTTAGATTCAGCAGGAATGAACCGATTATGGCCCTTTGTAGAGGTGATCTTGTCAAAAAACTTTCTTTGGTGTTGCATATCCGCCGGTCCTATTATCGAGGGCATTCCTATAACACTTTTCTGTTAATAAGCGTTATAGGTAGTGAACAAAAAATAACAACAAAAAAAAAAAGGCATCCAGATCTTTTTTTTTTATATATATATATATATTATTCTTTGTCCGACGACGCTTAGCTTGATACTCATCAGAAACAGACCCAAGCCCAGATTAGAAGCCGTTTTATTTCAATTTTTACGCAAGACTCTAAACTTTCTCCAAAGAAGGAACATCTAACCAAGTCAACCCTATAGACATCCATTTACTTTGAATCAATTTAATGGTCCTTTTCTGAGTGTCCTGGCTTATTTATTTTAGTACAGATTGCAAATTACATCATCTTTTAATCGATTGTAACCTTGCCACTTTATGACTTTTAAACTTGAGCGGGATATATCTACCTTCGGATATCAGTGGCATCATTTACATTTCACTCCTGATTCGTAATAATGTCGTTGGCTACATAACTTTTTTACCTCTGTCAGATTGCCTTTATTTAGCATGGTAACGGCCGTCTTATTACTCTATTGGTTTTGTGGCTGTGTGCAATCATTAAACTTTCGTCACTTGGGGGTCCATCTTCTTCATTTAAAAGTGGCCATCATCTGACAGGTCACTTACAGCTGTAAGCCAGCTTGCAGGATTAATAATATGAAGCTGGGTTGACAACCGCATTAAATGCGTTTACGGATTTTCAACGTAATTGTAGAAATCTGTAAGGAAACAAAATCTTTAAAAGATACTCACAATAAATAGTGTTCCTGCTTTCTCAAAATGAGATATGAAGTATCTTAAATGACTTAATTCCATCAAATTAGGTGGTCCACCTCGCACGCTTGTATAGCCATCGTATATTAATATTCATAGCGGTATCCAGCCATACTATTATCGATACTTACAAAGAGCTTTATCAGTCACAATATAGCAGCAAGCGCTTTAATTCCACTCAGCTATTATTACTCCACAATCCATTACACTAATAATAGACGATTCTTTCGGTATTGTTATCAATCTTTTTTTTTACATGTTTTATTGATTTTTTAAAAATTAACTATTCCTTTTTTTATATATACAAAATGTTTTGTTCCAACATAAAAAAAAAAATCAAAACGTCTAAGCCAACAAGGACTGTCCAGTCATCTCCTTGGGAATATCAAGACCCATAAAGTCAAGAATGGTAGGTGCAACATCACAAAGAGCACCTTCGGCATTCTCCTTGAACTTGGCATCCTTATCAGCCATCACAAAGGGAACCTTAGCGGTAGTATGAGCAGTGAAAGGACTCTTACCATCATCAGCATACATCTTTTCAGCATTACCGTGATCGGCAGTGACAAAGAGTGTATAACCGTTCTTCTTACATGCTTCGAGGACAACACCGATGGCGGTATCAGTAGCATGAACAGCCTTGACGGCAGCCTCATAGACACCGGTATGACCCACCATATCGGGAGGAGCAAAGTTACACATGACAAAGGGATACTTGTTGCTATCAAGGGCTTCAGCAACCTTCTCAGCAACACCGGCAGCACTCATCTCGGGTTGAAGATCGTAGGTAGGGACCTTGGGAGAAGGAACCATACCTCTTTCTTCAAGAGGGAATTGAGCTTCAGTACCACCATTGAAGAAGAAAGTGACGTGAGCATACTTTTCGGTTTCAGCGATGTGACATTGGGGAACATCGTTCTTGGCCAACCATTCGGCAAGAACGTTATCCATGGATTGAGCAGGGAAAGCAATCTTGAAGGGGAAATCACTCTTATATTGGGTCATGGTGAAAACTTCAAGGTTCTTGGGGACAGGAGAGTCGAAAGGACAAGGAGCAATACCGAAAGCTTGAGCAATTTCACGCATACGATCCGAACGGAAGTTGAAACAGAAAATAGTATCATCATCCTTAATTTGACCTTCCTTGTCGATAATGATGGGCTTCAAGAATTCATCGGTGACACCGGTCTCATAAGATTCCTCAATAGCCTTGACGGGATCAGAGGCAATCTCACCCTTGGCTTGGGTCATACCGTCGAAAGCAATTTGGATACGTTCCCAACGCTTATCACGATCCATAGCATAATAACGACCGTTAATATCAGCAATCTTACCGTATTGAAGCTTATCGATGGCTTCGACAAGTTGGCCCATGTACTTGGCGGCAGATTTGGGTGCGGTATCACGACCATCACCAATAAAGTGGACATAGGACTCGGGAACACCAGCTTCCTTGGCGGCAGTTAAAAGTTCAATAAGATGATCGATATGACCATGCACACCACCGTCGGATACGAGACCCAAGAAGTGAAGACGACCATTGTTGGCAATAGCACGGTCGAAAGCACCCTTAATATTCTCAACCTTACCGAATTCCTTCTTCTTCATGGCAAGATCAATACGAACAATATCCTACTGAGAGTATTAGTATCAATTAAGGACAATAGAACTCTAAAATTATACCTGATACACGACGCGACCAGCACCAATGTTAAGATGACCAACTTCAGAGTTACCCATCAAACCATCGGGCAAACCAACAGAGTGACCATGGGCAGAAATTTCGGTGAAAGGATCCTCCTTCTCGAGCTTGTCCATGACAGGTGTTTCAGCATTATAGATAGCATCACCAGAGTGATCCTTAAGAGGGGAGATACCCCAACCATCAATACAAATGAGACAGGCCTTGTTCTTGGGAACTTGCTTTGTTTTAGGATTTTCGCCACCACCAGTCATTATAAATTAATCTTTATTATTTGGAAAAATAGAAAAGAAGAGAAACAACAACAACAAAAAAAGTAAGCTGTTCTAATTATGTACTTTTTCTAAGACACGTGTCACAAAAGACGGAGTGTGACGCAATGGTCCTTTGGCCTGATGGTAGAGATTAAACAAAGTTTTTGTCAACTCGAATGTTTCACGCATTAAACCCTTGCTCTTGGATGGGCCTGATTATGTGTAAAAACAGACGCGTTCATTATTTGCTTATTACATCATTTTTTATTTACAAACTTGTTTCGGAATAACCTTACTCTCTTTTATTATTTTCCCTTAAATAACCCCGTTACCAAAAAAAAATCCGTGATTTCACACTTTTTCTTTAACAGAGCCTCAAACTGAATTCGAAATTTTTTTCTTGTGTAATCTTTTGTAGATGTTCAGATAAAAAAAAAAAAAAATGTAATAAAGCTCACCTTATTGATTGGGCCAATAAGATCTCGTGACTGTGAAAGTTCATGCAAAAGGTATGGAAAGTTTCATTGACAATACAGGCACGGTAATATAGTTCGTTATAATCGAACACAGGTCAGCATTTGGTTTTTATTTTCTACCCTCATTACACTTTATAATCACGGAAAGATCATTGTATTAAATTATTAGATGCAATTCTCCTAAAAAAGATTAGGTAAAAGCCAGTGTTATCAAGATTCTAAAACTGGACTTCAAATACAATCACGTACTCAATTATTGCTTATTTGACACCAGAGTTTTTTTCTTTTTTTTTTTTTTTTTTTTTTTTTTTTGCTCATTTGACCGAAATAATGACGCTGTCTTGAGGTCAGTCGCAGGAGCGTCCAAATTGATGCCGTTAAATAAAAACTAGACTACTTTTTTATATAATTTCAGAGAAGTTAATTATTACTGCTCAAATTATTCATTTTATTTACCGCTTTCAATAAACCAGCCAAAGCTTTTTCGAAACGGATTAATACTCTTCCGTATCATCAATACCAAATAACCCCCCATTGGCACTAAAGAGAAGGAGGGGGGATAATAACCATTGTTTTAACATTTGAAATTAATAGCATCGTGTCCTCTTTTAATACATGCTAAACTCACCTATTCCCAAGTGTCGAAAAAAAACGTACAAGTTCAAGAAATCATTCTTGAATAGGTGGTATGCTTCTATGCTCAAGCAGTTCCCCAAGTGTATCGCTTCAAATATAGATAAAAGCGCATGACACTCACATCATGGGCAATTAAGTTTTGCCACTGTTGAAAATGCATACCTTATTGCCTGACCATGGCAACGAACTATAGTTTTGAAAGTAATGTGCTTTGGTGTAAAAAAATAAAGGTCTTTCTATCTTAAACAGCACGAGAAGGCTTTTTTTTTTCAAAAAAAAAAGGCCAAATCCGATTGACCGGCTATCTCTTATCAAAAATTGCATGTGTGTGATAGTCAACATGGCTGATAAGGTTGATATGTTAATGAGTACAACGGGGAAAAGGAAAGGCCCTTTTTATCACAAATAGTCGAACGTTTTTCTTTATAATGTATATCAAAAACTCGTCTATAATCATACACGTTGCTTGTTGTTGAATATCTCGAACATGTGGGTAAGCAAGTTGATTTGATCACTATGTCTTTTTTCATGTAATGAGCACTATATGAAGAAGACCCCCAAACTTTTTGTTTTTTATAGAGAGAACAACAATCTTTTTTTTTTCCGCTATCAATACGTCTGAAGAGATGCACCAGATTTTAATTCAATGTGTTTGGAAGGTATATTAGCACGCATTTTAACATGCCTGTGGTTTTGGTATTTATGCGGGTATATTATCTTTGTGGCACAAGCTCACACTGTGCTATCAATGATAATCGCTTCACAAAAGATAAACTTTTCTCACAGAGTGTCACTCCAATGCTCGAAAAAAAATGCCACTAACCACAAAGAGATTCCACGCGGGATATCTTAATTTTTTCACATAAACTTATAAAGTATTTTATTTTTAGTACATCATTATTGGGGTGGCGGGGGATAGGTTCGGGAACCTGTGCATAGACTAAACGATTGAAGAAATGGAAAGTTTTTCACCTAAATCTCTTTGATAGATTAAGAATTTTACATGTAATGCAAAAAACTGAAGTGTTTTGTCATATCCTTTGTACTTCTATAAATTTTACCTCCTGGTGTTTCTTGTTCTTTAGGGAGAATTACATCTACACTAATAAGAGAACAAGTCGAAAGAACATTGTTGCTGATACATAAAGAACCTTTGATATCCTCATTTTGTATCAGCCGATCGAATGTATTCTACGGTGATTATTCAAAAGGTGATAAGAATAGAATTCTCTATCACAGGTAGGACGTTAATGAATTTGGGATGTCAATTCAACCCTTTCATGAGTGGGAACAGAAAAGCTCAAAGTTGTAGGAGACATTATGCAGAAAGTACTCAATGATATTAAGTGAAGAAAAAAGGGTTTATTGACAGACACATGTAACTCTTCTTTATGTAATTAATATGCTTTTGGGCGCTAAAAATCTATTATGAAAAATAAAATAAAACCTCTTTGATATAAACACTTCTAATAGCTACGCTTGTCGGAATTAAACAACCTTGCTATTTTGCAAATGGCTAAAACTTCAGATTTCTTGGGTGAACCTGTCAAAAAAGTAGAAAAAAGCAATCAAGATGTAAACGGATTAGACAATTTTTTTTTTTTTGGATCGTTTTGGTCTTGTCAAAAACAATATCTACACCTATGTCTTTATTATTATTTTATACGTCTTTTTTTAGAATCACGTAAAGTCTAAAAAAAACAGTTTAAGTTCATTGACTGCTTCCCTATTGGTACATGCTACTACTGAAAAGCTGAGAGACAAGTAAGTCCGGAATTGCTTCTATGTAAGCCTAAAGCTTTATGAAAATATTATTATTTTCAATAAAGGCTCAGACGTTAGTGATGATTAAGTAAACAATAAAATCATCCTGTCATAAGCCAGATATTGTTCATCAGTCTATACACAAGACTCCTTCGCGTACTCTTTCTTCCCTTTTTCCTTTACCTTAACATACTTAATTTTTTTTTTCAAAATTGTAAAAAGACTAGTTAATATAATGACATTGTTTTTTTAAGGAACACTAAATTTTTGCCTCTTTTTAGACATTGTACAATTTTTGCAATATTACGGCTACGGTTAGTCTTTGCAACCTCCCAAGTTGCGTAAAGAATATGTCACATAGATCATAATTGATTTAATGAGCCGTTTACAGTTTCCCGATAAAAGTTTATATATACTTAGATGTGCATGGCTTAATATTTAAGCCCTCAGGCTCTTAGGCGCGTTGGCTGTAAGTAATTAAAATCCTCATCTCAAAATACGTAAGAGAATAAAAAAAGATCATGTATATCTACAAAAAAAAAAAAAAAAAAAAAAAAAAAAAAAGACGTAGATGTAGACATTGTTCCTGCCAAAAACACTGTTCAGTTTATAAAAATTGAAGATATCCGGGAACAAGGTTTTTATCTTCGCACACATATCTCTATATAACATTAATTTCATTTCTAATACTACAAATAGACTTCTTCATAAGATGCTTCCCGTAAGTTCTCTTTTTTAAACATCATATTTAATATATTATGTCTTAGTCAACAACAAAATGGGCTTACATATATTTTATTTTTTTTAGATTTGCTGGCTAGCCCACAATTCGCTTTACAAGATTCACTTGCTATACCCAACGGGTAGCTTGTAAAAGATAAAAATTGGGTTATAGATGGTGCTACTCCCATCGGAATCATTTCTAGCTAGATGGGAACAGTTATTATATGATGCTGAACGGGACGAAAATCCTCAAAGATACAGGTAAATCTTGTTAAAATACCTGGCTTTGCAACTGTACTTACATATAATGACATAGTCCTAAACGAAACGAAGTGTTAAGTACTGCAACCAAATCACCTATGTAGTCTTGTCCAATATGTAATTTGGAATCAAAGTCTCCAACTTGTTGCCAATTATGGTATTTAGGGTCATTATAGCCTGACCATAGAGCAATATATGAATAGTTACTAGGTTCGTCTTTATGCACTATAATTTCTTGTACTTCATAATCCCCATCAGGCAGTAGCTTAATCTGCTGAGTAGGTACGTCTCTAGATAGTAAGTTATTTGTGTATCCTGTAATATTGAAAGGCCCAGATTAGCTTTCTTGTATTTTAGAGCTGCGATGAACGTTAATCATCACGCAATTTCTACCAATAGGATCACAAATCTGTAAGTGCTTTATGAGTTTTCGCAAACCGCCCATGATATTTACTTTATACATCTTCAATAAGAGTCTCAGTTCGAAGTATAACACCTTCTTGTCCAAAGCTAGGTCTGTCTGCCAAATACTACAGAGTATAGTCTAGACTTTTTTACTTTAGGATACTAAATGTTTATTGCTGATTGTACAGGATTTAAATAATAAGATACCAGTCGTTATATTTTCCATTCAGTAATTTTACAATACTGGTGTTGCAATCCCGACAAAATTTTCGCACACTAAAGTTCCTTGTGGTGTATAACGTGACGATAGTCTTCTGTCAATGCCACTCATTAGAATCACGTAGGAAACAACTTCGTTGACAAACTCTTGGGACAACACTTTTGACCCTAAGAATAAGCAAAATATGTTTAGTAGCTGTTAAACTTATTTTATTTGGCATTGCTCGAAGAATAGTGAATCTCCTGAAATGGTCTACCATGACAAGCATGTATTTCACAAGTTTTTCCCGCGTATTTTTTCTTATTTATTTGTCTATTAATATAAATTACATTCCGGAAATAAGCTAATAATAATTACAAGGAGAGCGTTCAAACCCAATTCAAAAGATATGATTTATTAGTTTGCATAGCAGCTTACAAATAGTTGCAGAAAAAATAAAGGGTGGGAGGGACAAATCTACTTTTTATCGGATTGTCGTAAATTCACAAAGACGGGCTGGAGGGGTTAATTTTGGAGTACCATTTTTTTTTATATACATGAAAGATAAACCAAAAGGAGTGAATACCTTTTTGATTTGTTGTATCATCAATTATAAAGCAGACAAATGTAAACAAACTAGAATTAAAAAGAATGTAACACGTACATCCTTGTGCCATGTTAGCTTGACACTCAAGCTGTAAGGTCCGAGTCCCCCGCTCAAATTTTTTTTTATGGCATATGCTAATGGGAGCAACGGACCTGTAGCAAGTAATAATGAGGTTTAGGGAAACACCTGATTAAGGTGCTTGGATGCACACCCAAATACTGGAAGGACCGTGGCACTTTTTTTATAAAGACGTGACTCAAATATGTAAACAAGTTGGTGCAAAGGATGAGTATACATTTGCCTATCAAAAACAGGGCCTTTTTCTCAGCTGAGGAATAACCGGTATCACCTTCACTAGATGATGGGTCATGAAAAAAGATGATGAGGGTCGTTTCATGATTTGTTCAATTCGTTACCCCGCAACGGGTGGACGGTGGGAGGGGGAGGATAAAAGATCAGAGCCACACAACCCAAAACAATCGTTTTTTTTTTTTTTTTTTTTTTTTTTTTTTTTTTTTGCTTGGAGCGAAATTTCATACATCAATGGCGTGCAATAAAAGTTGGTTTTTTAATTAAACAAAGTTAAATTACATAGTAACATCTGAATTTACAATTCCTACCAATGAGCCCTCTGGGAGACCTCTCACGAAAAAAAGCTATTTTTGGGCTTACGACACAAGACAACTATTTTGTTAGAATGTATCGAGGATCACAAATCTGCTGCTTTAAGAGATTAAGTCCCTTCCTCCATTAGAATTCAGTGTCACAGTGGCAGATGATCTCTCTTTTTTTTCTTTTTCTCTCTTGGGCTAAATTTATAAGCGATTTTCTAGTGGTGCTTAAATGGTTGAGTTATAAAAGAAGAATATATATAAGCAATGAGAGGGTCGCTTATTCATTGATGATGTATTTCACCTTTTTTACAATTAAAAGCCTATCTTTTGTCCCAAAATGTACTAGTTTATAAAGGGGCTGGTGTAACAAACACAGCTCAAAAAAAGTAAAAGCTCAAATAAACACATAACATGTGCCCCTTGTTATATACAAAAAGGCTCATCCATTGACAAATGATAATAATGGGGTTTAATACGGGAGTGATAGTCAAGTATAAAAATAAAATATAGAAAAAGGTCCTTTTTTTTTAGAGCACATGATCAAATTGCCTTGGCTAAACACGAACTTTAATATCAAGAGAAAAGACAAAGCTTTAGAATTAACAGATTATGGGGCAAACATTATTGTGTTTATTGTTCTTGAACGGCTTATTCCTTTTTTTGGTACACAAATCAATGTACCACCAGCTTTATTCAATTGCACACTTTGCATTGTGAAATAGAAATGTTTGCTACATGTCATTCGCAGTTCAATGCTAAGCTGCTGATTTAACCGGTATTTTATCTTTGCTGTAAAAGATACGTTCTAGCCCAGATATTGACATGCATGAAAACATGAAGTATCACTTGGAAAGCAGATGGAGAAATCAATGAAATGTAGGCTATTCCTCGATAAGTGTGAAATAATTTTAAAAGCAAGATAAGGGAAAGAGAAAGTACATAAGAGATGTCGGAGTGTATAAAATGATATTTGATAAGAGTGACACTCGGAAAGCTCGGGTAAAAAGGACAAAGGAGAATTACCTTTTCTTTTTTTCTTTTTGTTATCCATTCACAATATAAACTTTCTTTTTTTTTTTTGTTACATTTAACAAGATCGAGAATAAAAAAGAGTAGGACGAACAGATAATTTAAAATAGTTTCGGCCTTCAGAATAATTAGAGATCTTCTTACGTGTGTAAACCAATCACCAAATATTTGAGTCAGAAGAGGTTATTTGTGTAACAAATGGCTCAACGTATAAAAGTTGAAATACTTTTCCCACCAGTCCTTAAATAACCTTCCTTCCCTTTTTTTTTTTTTTTTTTTTTTTTCTTATATTTAATGCCTTTTGATACAGTCGAAAGATCTTCAAAGAGAATACGGGCCGATATGTCTTCTCATAACGATGATGACGATAATTGGTACATGCATGATACAACATCAACATTTGAAATATACCACTCCTCCAAAAACGACTCAGATCGCAATTCACCCTTGCTACCGCAGGACTGGACTAAATCCTATTCGCCTTATGATATCAGCCATTATCCATATCAGTCCTCTGTTCTATCTTCACCGCCTATGGATTATATGCTTCCTTCCACTCCTGCTACAGTACCAATCGATATCCCTTACTCAGTGAGCTCAGAATATATTGAATCCTCCATCTCTCCTCAGTCAAATAACTTTTGGCAAGACGACACTCAACTTCCTGCATTCTCTCCTGTCGCCACAGAGCCTGTTCAATCACCTAAATCATTACTAGTCGATTCCTTGAATAGCTCCCCTTCATCCATGATTACTGACAATCCCAAGTTTACCGATGTTCTCTCCAAAATTCAATTTTCCTATAGCGATGTTGGCATCAACCTAGAAGCCAAGATTACAAATGCATCCGACTTGAGAACATTAATTGATGCTTTTAGTCATATGTGTTGTTCACCACCACAAACATCATCCATATCATCATCACCAGCATCACCACCATCAGCATCCTCATCCTCATTATCATCATCTGCAAGTGTAACACAATCCTCGCCTATTAAGGACAAAATGCTACTATACAAAAACAAGAGCAATAATACAAAGCCCGTCAATTTCTTTGCTTCGACCAATCGTTTAGGCGAAATTTCCAATCCTCATTCAAGTATTCGAAATGTACGTCAAATTGCGGATGCCTGTGTCAATACATTCTTTACTTGTTGGGTGCGTTTCAAGCCCATCTTAAAACGAGACGAGTTTATGGCCTGGTATAATGCACAAGAGGATCCTACTGATACTCTGATTGTCAATGCCATGTGTTCTTATGCGTTTCGTCATACCGTCATTCATCACCCGCATCCCGCATTGAACCATTTCTTGAAAGATCAAGATAAACTCAAGGAGCAAGAAGAATATTTCTTTAGTCAGGCCCGTGAATGCCTTTCTCAGTCGTTCGATACGCCAGATAGATATACCGTAGTTGCTCTCTTGTTCATGAGTATTCGTGCTGAACCTTTGAAGCGTCATCATTACGCTGGTATGGCTGCCTCGGCTTTACATGAACTGGAAATCTATCCTCGCATGATGACGGAAGATGTTGACTCATATGAAAAAGAATTAGATACAAGACTATGGTGGTTTGTTTGGGCCATTGATTTCTCTCTCTGGACTGCAGGTGCTCCCAAGAATACGCCTCAGCCTCGCTATCCCGGTGAAGTCGATTTACCTCAAGTGTTCGAACAAGATATTGATGATGCCGAGATTGGTGTGATTACTTTTATTCATTGTCTCAAACTATGGCGTATTCAAGGAGATATTGTCGCTGCCTTGTATGATTGTGAGAACTCAGAATTGACTGTCGAACAATTGACCGAGTACGATCGTCGTCTTTTGGACTTCCACAAGGCTTTACCTCAATATCTGGTGCTTGATAGTGGATTTGAATATGGATGTGAAGACCTTTTTTTGGCTTGCTTGCGTGTGAATATTGAATATAATGCCAGTCGTATCATTCTCCATAAATTATTTATACCTGAAATGAATGATACTCGCCCTAGTCAAACCTCGCTTAATTCACTCAATATCTGTCTGTCTACAGCACTGACTCAACTTAGTGCCATCAAGACGTGTAATATGGCGGACGTAGGTCGCTGTGCATTTGATCGTGATGAACTCTGGCGTGCTGCAGAGGTGATTTCCGTAGCAATGGATATCTACCATACCTGTGTCTCCCCCGACGACCAAGCCAAGATTACCAGCGGCATCAAGATGGAAGACTTTACCAACGGTCTGGATAAATCCTATGCTGTGTTACAAAATACACGCGAATTCCGGTTTTCGTGCAAGAATTGGTTTCAAGTGGCAGACTGGATACAGGTAGAAATTCGTCGACATCAGCTAGGTGCTTCCTATCCCGTAGACCCTAAACGGCCAGAAGAATCGTTGGAGAATAACCGGCCTGACTATTTCCTGGTCCAATTAAAGCCTACAGCGGTGATCAAGCCAGAAACCATCCAAAGTGAAATTCGAATGGTCCCCGCCAAGGTGAAATCGGTGACGGCCTCAAAGCAGCCTAGGCGATCGATCTCATTTCAGAACCAATTTAGTGTGCAACAGCAGCCTTCGTTACCGAATACAAGCACATTTTCAGTCAATCAGCAGCAAAATGATCGAAGACCGTCATTTTCAAGCGCACCGCCCTTTGTACAATTTAATGCATACACACCACCCGATCAAAATCAAGCAGCTCAAGGCGCAGGCAAAAGTCAGGCGCGCTTCCGTTACTTTAATCCACGTAAAATGAACAAATTTCTCTTTATTGATGAGCATCCCATGATGTAATACTCTTTTTTTCATGCAACTGTACAGAACCCATATGAAAAACATAAGCCCTCTCCCTCTCTCCACACACTCTATATTAATTTGTAAATACCCCTAATAATAATAATACTGATAATAAAAAAAATAGTTATATGATTCAATAACCTGTTTGTTTCACAATCACAACTATTAAAAACGTTTATCTCTATTACGATTTATGTTGTACAGTAAGCATCCTTTTTTTTCACTTTACTAAAAAGAAAGTGTGAGTGACAGCTTTTAAAAAAGGAAATAAAATATAGATCGAAGAAATATACTTGGTAACGTGGTTCATTTGTATTCAGTTTTTTTTTTTTTTTTTTTTTTTTCATGTTCGGGCTAAACCGATGGGTGTACGGGGGAAATAATGTGGGATCCCCGCGATTACACTAAAAAAAAAAAACTTCTTAAAATCCAATTTGTGCGTTCAAATAAAAGCACAGTCAGCCAATTCACAAGGTGTAAGAGCGCCAGATTTTCGCGTTCCTTTTTTCTTCTGGTGGTTGCATTATTTTACGTGTAAACTCCGCCTATCAACACTGTGGAATAATAAAAAAAAAACTATGTTATGTATGTGTAGCTGACCTTAGTGGTGGGATGAAAAGGTACCGGTGTTGGACAAGGCTTTCTTTTTTTTTGTGTCGATCAATTCTGTACAACGCTTATTGCTCACTTCTAAGCAACCTTTTGCTTTCCTTATAATTTTCATGCAAAGGCTTCTCCCTACGTTGAATATTTGAAAAACGTCACGCTTATCAGCTGATATGAAGGAAGCAGCCGACTCGCCTCCTCACTCAACTCTGCCCCCCTTTTTTTTCGTAAGCTAATTTTTTTTGTTTTTTTGTTTTGCCCTTTTCCCTTCTTCTTTTTCTCTTATACGCAATGTCCAGTTCGTTTACTGTTCTATTCGTGATTGGAATAATTGTATTTTTTCTTGTCACAGTATTCTTGACATGCTTTACAAGATCGCCCATTGAATTACCAATGTCTATGAGTGGCTATCCGGAGTACGAAGATTGGCCAGTCGATTCAGAAGATTTGATTGCGTGTCTTCCTGAAGATGGACGTCTCAGCTACGAACGAGCTAAAAGTAAGATAAAGAAAGAGTCATAGTTGCGGGAGGTGAAGAGAGACTTACTAACCCTTTTATTATATCAGTATTCCAGGACAGACATCCACCAGATAGCATACCAACCGATATCAGCCCACCACAACTTGTGTCGATTCAGGAGAACGGTGTTTCTGCGTTTGAATTTGAGGGTGAGCCTGATGCAAATGTATATGTAGCTGGTAGAACAGAATTACAATTCATGCATGGTGAGTGTTCTATACAGACCAATTTGCCGTTACCACGACAACAAGAGGTTTATTATTGGGAGGTAAATTAACCATGTTTTTACATCAGTGACTTTCACACTCATCCCAATTATGTTTTAGGCAAAGATGTTTGAAAAGCCCGAATCTACCATCGTCTCTGTGGGCGTATCAACAAAGCCATACCCTACATGGAGATTACCAGGCTGGAATAGGTACTCAATTGGGTATTTTTCGAACAATGGATGTAAATATTTTTCTTCTCCGTTTACTGGTAAATCATATGGAATTCCGTTCAATCATGGCGATATAGTGGGTGTTGGATATAGACATAGAACTGGCACCGTATTTTTCACCAGGAACGGAAGACGATTAGAGGATGCGTATACAGGGCTACGATGGAATTTGTTCCCAACCATTGGCGCAAACGGTCCTTGTCAGATCCACGTCAATCTGGGACAATCCGGCTTCGTCTTTGTTGAGGCCAATGTCAAAAAATGGGGTCTGGCTCCTCCTCAAGGTACTCTAGCTCCTCCTCCTCCATACGGCATCGAACGTGATACCATTTTATTGGCAACTGCTGCCCAATTAGCTTCCATATCTAACACCTCCACCAGTACCAGAGAAGCTGATTCTTACTCTTTACATTCACAGCATTATACTCCTATACTGATCAATATTGACGATGAGGATGCCACTACAAATAATAATGACGAGCAAGAGGAAACAATACCTGATCCACCACCTTATTCCTTACAGCTGGATAGTGAAAACAGAAGAAGGAATTTATTGGATTAAACATCACACTACATATATAAAATACTCTTTTATTTTCTTTTGCTGTGCATTACAAAATAAATTTTTTTTCTTTTAACAATCTACTATATACTAAAGCAAGGGCCCAACAAATGCATCTTAATTGAGTCACGCATTCGAAAAGCTTACCTAATCTCCTTTCTGACAAAACAAGAGGGTAGACAAAGACCTTTTCTAATAAACAATAGTTGGTGTGAGTATTGATCATCAGATAAAGTGGCTGTAACATTCAAAAGTAATTCTGATTGGAT
The DNA here is from genome assembly GCF_025094135.1 of Mucor mucedo. Classification (NCBI taxonomy): domain Eukaryota; kingdom Fungi; phylum Mucoromycota; class Mucoromycetes; order Mucorales; family Mucoraceae; genus Mucor; species Mucor mucedo. Next base: position 198,669 of record NW_026252300.1, on the reverse strand, counting down.
AAATAATCAGGCACACTGATCGACATACAAGTTATATAAATACTCACTCCTTTTTTATACATTTATAATTACCTACCATAGAGTCCACTAGCTTCAATTTGAAAGCTGTTGCTTATCCATTGAGCCTGCTGATGACGCTTTTCTTTGTATTCCTAAAACAAAAGGATGAATGATGCTAGAGTTTTTTTTCTTTTAATGAATTACTGATAGGCATAAATCATGTTCAGCGCCAATCATACATTCATATCCAAGTCAATCCATGTCTGTAGTTAAGTAATTGTATCAAGGTCTAATACGCCAATTTCATACCGAAATAGTTCGCAAAACGATAGATCAAATAGGGAATAATTTACAAACATTTAATATCACTTGATCGTGTTTATCACACGATTTATCCAACTTCCATTGGCTTTACTTACAGAAAAGTTTAATTTGAACAGTAAAGGTCCCATTTCTTTATAAATGACCTAAAATACCCATGATCCATAGAATCCCGATCGCAACCAAACGACAGAGTGTATCAACTACAAACGCACACAAGTTTACCTTGATACTCTAAGATGGGAAGCTATTGTTTGTTTTTTTATTTTTATTTTCTTTTACTCTGTCTGACAAAACATTTTTCTTTTTTAAACGTATACCAAGACAAGGGCAGCGGATGGAACAAGACCTAATGAAAAACAAAGGTTAAATCAAATTTACACCCAGCCAATTCTCAAAAGCTTACCTAATTCCTTCAATGTTTTTGTTTGGTCCGCAGATCCAAATGTCTTTCTAGGAAAGGTAGTGGACAATGCAAAGGCGTTAGATAAACCTTGACCTTGCAAAAATGTGTGTACATCGGATAAAGTGGCTGTAGCATCAAATGTATGAGTGATGGCTGCAGAACCAGGCACACGAATCTATAAACTACGTAAATATCACAAACATTCTCTCCTGCTTTTCCCCCATCATTTTTTTTACCTGAAGTCTAGCTTCGTTATAGTCTTTTTTGACTACAGGCTGAGCAGCAGCCAAAGCGTCAGCCTGCGCTTGAGCCTGTTGAACATTTTGCTTCGCTTCCTTTCTAGCAGCACGTTCCTTTTTATCCTGTTCGATCTGAGCCATGATCTTTGCTTTAGCCACCTTTTCCAACTCCTTTTCTTTCTTCTTCATGTCATAAATCTTTTTGATCTCCTTGGCCTCTAAAGCCTCCTTAATATTGGTCACCTCTTGTCCTGCTTTTCTACGAATCTTTTCCGCTTGCTTGCGCTCGGCAATTTCCGCTTGTTCACGCGCCGCACGTTTCTCGGCCATGCGGGTCTTGAGCTCTGCTAACTTTTGCTTCTTTTCTTCTTCGCTCAAAGGTTTAATGGCTTCGGTACTTTCCGCAAAGTTTTGATGTCCAGTACGAATAGCATGTCGTTCAGCACCCGTTGCTTTTTTTTTTGTTTTTGTTTTTAGTATACGGGCTATTCATGATTTATGCAGTATTACCATCACGGAAAAGTTTTTGACAATCGTTGCAAATTAAGCTATGTGCAGTTTGTTCACCGTCCTTAATTTCACCTACAGTAATAATGTAAGTATTTTACACAATTTTTTAAAAAAAAAGAGTACAATAAAGTACCTTCATCTTCAGGTGTGGGGGAACTGCTTGATGCAGTACCCAGGGCTTGAGGAGGTGCAACATCTTCTTCTGGCTCATCGGAAACCTCAGGATGACTCAAAAGCCTTACAATATCAAAACGAGTTGAGTTTTTGTCTGTTTGTAAACTTGCAGAATAAATGTGTATACTTTACCAGTCCATGGCAGGTTGAAGGCCTGCACCGTTGGTAGCTTTCATAGCCTTCTTTCTACAACCAAAAAAATACGCGTTTAAATATATACGGATTAAAAGAGTAAGAAAGGTCTTACACTTTATTAAGGGAGAATCCCATGCTGACAAGAGTATCGATATCAGTAGCCATTTTAATGTGTGTGTATTGGAAAAAGGAAGTATGTGTATTTAATCATTTTGAAAGAGGGAAACTGATGACGAATAGATATGAGCGGTCACATTTCATACTTTTTTTTTTTTTTTTTTTTTTTTTTTTGCACCTCAGAACAAGTCGCTAATATATACGCTTAACAATATCTGAGATGGTTAATTTGATGTGGTTGTAAAAGATTCTTTTTCTTTTAAATTGATGAGTGGGATACCAAAAGAAAAAAGAAACATTTGCATAACTTGCCGTAACAAGATTAATTTAAAAAACCTTGGATAATCAGCCGTTACGCCCTCTTAAATCTTAAATTGAAGGTTACACGCATGAAAAAGAATGAATCTGTAAATGGGTATAAACCAATAAGGAGTTATTTGTGATTATTATTATTTTTCATTTTCATTAATATTAAAAAACCAAGAGGTTGCTCATAGGTCGGGAACACTATGAGGCGTCTTGAAAAAAAATATCAATCGTCGACTGTAGCCTAGAAATGGGGAGTGGCTACTACGCGAATTGAATGCTGGTCAACAGAGAAGAATTATACGTTTTTAAATTTGGGTAGATAAGAGATCATAAGACCTTTTTGTGACAGGAAATTTTGATTCATGCAAAATAATTTGATGCAAAAGTAGAAAAAAAGTCACTGTGGCTACATTTTTATTATGGCAGTCATGGACATAGTGTGCACACAAAGCGTTTGCACTGCTATCTATTATTTTGAAAGGGCTCGTGTAGCAAAACAAAAAGGCTCACAATGTACCTTTTCCCCTGTTGATGTCTTTTTCTTTTGAAACACCACCAACCATGCACTACATGACCTTCAACTGTCCAGCATAAAACTTATTTTAGAGTAAATAGATCTCGCTCTTGTTGGACAAGAAACCAAGTTTACCCAAGAAGTATGAATATTACACTAGAAAACCAGGCATGTTGTGATAGGGCGTTGCTAAGAATAACCAGAGATAATCTAGTCATTTTGGTCGACTGCCATAAACTGTTCAACTGCTTAACAGCAACAAATTATGGAAGAGTACTGGGATGACAGACTTGAATTACCTCGAGCTTGAAATAAACCAGACGTCTTATACATGACTTGACATATTTTCAAAATATAAACTAGACATTATCTATAGCCATTGCGATGGCAACCAGAGGGGTTTTTTTTCAGTTACAAAAATCACTAGGTTTAAACATAGTCGTCTTCATTGACACTTATAAAGAAGGTGATATTACACTATTTTCACCTTTCTGCAACCATAATTAAACAGCCGCATAATGGACATAAAAAAAAAATGTCGAACGGAAGAATTAAAACCCTTTATCTATTTTTTGTAATGAATGAATCCAAAATTGTCAGACGAGGTAAAATAATGAGCAACAAGTCATGTACCCTCTGTATTGTATGTTAAGTCATTTCATATTTTAGACATTATTAGCTTGACATGCGAGTTCTGTAAGATTATAGTAATGTGGAAAGACACAACCAGAATGAATAACACCCTCTTTTTTCCGTAGTAGAAACATGGTTGCATCAAATTCTGTATCAACGAAATGTGTATCCTAGATCCATATTTGAAACGCAAAAAAAGTTTGAAATTCCTGTGCATATAGCTACCCATCCTGACGTACAAGCATATATCTCTAATTTTGTACAAACCTGCTACCCACTCATGGAAAAGGTAAACCTAAAAAATCGTAAAATAAAAAATAAAAATAAAAAACCTTAGTTTTTTAATCTGTCATAAAAAAAGGGTGATATTAAGTTTATATCACTCACGATCATAGAAAATAAAGAGAGTGTCGAAAAGTTTGTTTTTGAAATGAATTCGTATTTGAAGAGTACGGAGATTCCTTTGGATTTGATGTTGGAGACAGAGTCAGTATTAACATTGGCAGACCTTGAACAGCACCTGCGTGCATGTTTGATCAAGGTCAATACATGCAAACCTCGAGTCAAACCAAAAGAAATCACCTTTAACTTGTCCATCGAAAAGAATAGTGATGGTTATCCTAATTCCAACCAAAATAGTATCGAATGGATGCCTGCTGAAATATCCTTTCATTGGAAACAAATCGTCCCTTTGAAATCTGTGCCCATGGATTTGTTTCGTGTAAGTTATGATGATTATAAAAAGAAAAGATGGCTGATGGAATTAAAATATAGTTTAATACTTTTATAATGGAATCATCAAAGAAGGGTAAAGAACGCTGTCCATAATGTAATATATACAAGAGTCAAGAGAGGGAGGGAGGGGGGTATAAATAAAAATGTACAAATAAATAATTGTTTTCTCTTCTTCTTGTTAGTCGGATCCAGTGCCTAAATAACTCCAGAAACCTCTTGAAGTGCCACGCATTAATTCATGAATATTAATCAAATTACGAGACATTTCCTTTAAGCTCCAGAAACCAATTCGTTTCAATCTCTTATTACGTTCTTGTTGATCCAATGTAAGATCCACAAATCCTTGCCCTAATTTCTCGCCCATACGTTCTGCCAAGGTGGAATCATACAAGGTCCAGGATCCATCGAAGTTACTCAAATCCATCACCAATCGTACCTTGATAGGCACAATCGCCTTATTGCGTGAGATATATCCAACCACAGGTCGAACCATTGCACTATTCAAATAGCTCAATTCCGGTGTATTTAACGGCACAGATGCTTTCGTATCTTTAAATCTAAAGTCCATATCCATAACAAACTTTTTCGTATTTACATCTTCTTCTACCACCGCCTTCTTTTGTTTATGACCTCCCACCACAATCACTTCTTCTCCATTGCCCGCACCAAGAATCACTGGCTGAGAAAGCTCGATACGGTCCGTGAGTTCATAGACTAATTGTCGTAAGAGTTCCGTCGAATCGGCTTCTACTGCTTCTTGTGGGATGTAAATATCAGCGGATACATCCACTGTGCCTGATGTAATCCATCCAGGAGGTCCTTCCACTCCACGGTTGATATGATCAATATTCACTCCATCAATTCTCAAACGAGACTAATTTTATAATCACTTGTTAGTCTTACTATTGCTATTAAACTCTATTTTTCTTTTTTACCTTTCGCTTGTAACCTTGCTTACGCATGTCATTGTCAGTCAGAACACCAAATCGTGTGGATTCACCACCCACTACCACACCGTTAGGATCTGGCTTTTTGAAAGGGTAATAATGATAGATATCATGACTTCTAAATCCTGACTTGTTGGAGTCAATATGACCGGATTGTTCCAACACACTCTTTTCTAATTGAGGAGAATGCACACTAAACAGACATTTATCAAACGCACCAATGATGGTGGTGGCACATAATAAATCATAGAATAACCACTGTTTACGGAATCGATCTAATTGAGCTTGAAAGATGGAGACGGGGAAAGGACGAAATCCGTTAGGCTGATAGACGGTGACCAATAAATCTTCTACGGTTAATTTTTCCAATTCGAAATCACCTGGCGTATATTGATGTCTAGAAGCAACGGGATCGTAAGGCACATCTGGATCCCAACGTACATGTCTACGATCAATGACACCTCTGACGCCTTGAACATCAGCACTTTGCACAAGACCCTTTCCATCCATCCAACGAATTAAACTGAGGGTGACTTCAACACGGTCAATGACCAGATCATACCACATCCAATTCTTCAATACTTCATTGTTCTTTTCATCCTCATCTAATTCAACACCGGCCAAAGGATCATCTTCATCCATCACCGTATTCACTTCGTCGGCAGGAATCTCTTCACCCGCATCTAAAAGCGCAGCATGACGCTCGAATTTCTCATGTTCTGAGCGCGGCATACGGTAAATACGCACATTGTTGAATCGGATCTTTCCATCTTTCCAGTTGGGTAAAATGGCAGAATCAAATACAACTGTGGCACCCGTAGCTGAAGTTAGATACTTGCTTACACTTCTGGCAATCCATTCTAAGATTTGAAATGTTTTTTTTTAGTCATGAATTTTAGGTGTATCCACTCTTTTACCTATTTACCTTGGAATTGAAGTGAGTTGGCGAACCAAAGAATGATACTTACAAAACTTGTCGTCCCTGCCAACAACCAGACAGTATGCCCGAGAAACAACCAAGAGAATAAAGCAGTGGCATCATTGAGTGTCCAAGGTCGAATCTGTCGCATCAAGGGATACTTGATTTGTATTTTTAATCTCTCAAAGAATCCTCGAGCTTGGGCTAGTAACTCTGCTTTACTTGTGGGTGTATGTAGTGTTCGCTTCTGCAATTTTAACCATTGCGCACTCATGTGTAAATGGTTGGCATAATTCCGCCGTTGATATATTTCTGACATGGAAGGCCTCTTGCTGGTGGCCATAACAACCGGTCGACGGCTGGCATATCTAGGCGCTTTGCTTAATATTTGACTCGGGTTCGTCAAGACTCTTTTTAGTAAAAATGATATTGACATGTTCCAAGGGTGACAAAAAAAAAAAAGAGGCACAAGGGTAAGGGGGTTGGGGGCAGGCTTTTTGAAATAAAATAAAAAAAAAATAAAGAAAAAAAAAAAAAAACGGATCTTGGTTTATCCTTTTCGATCCCAGCATTGAGTTCTCTTTTTAGGTAGCTGATACTACTTCATCATGACATAGTAAAGTAGTACGTGAGAGAAATGGTTATCCTTTTAAATTGCTTTTATAAATATAAATTTATTTCTCATATATCTGTGAGTGAATAACTTGCGTCTAGCTTAAAAAAATACTATGGACTATTTTGCTGTCAAATATGGAAAACAGAACGCGTATTGAACAAGTGACGAATTGTAAGTTTTACAATATATTTTAGGTTCGTAGTTGAGGAATTGTATTTTTCTTAAAACACAACGGTGTACTACTCAGACAGAAGGTAACAGCTGTGTTAAACTGTCAATAATGCTATTAGAATTTTCAAGTCTAACGTATACATTCATCAATGATGTAGTATAACTAAGTAAAAAAGAAACGAAATAACTGTCGAACTATACGGTAACTTACCTTCGGTGTAGATGAGTAATGACTTAAACTTTTATAAGAAGTTGATAACTGTACTTACCGGCAATGTCTAAAAGAATAGCTAGCATGCCATACAATTCTAAAGAGATGATCAGCTGTACTTTGGATTGGCCTCAATTCAATGAATTTGTCCTTCCGAACTGTTATAGATAATCGCGCCTTTTTTTTTCCAGGTGGCGTTAAGCTTCACGGTTCACGGTTCTAGAACATCGAAGACTGGCCTTAAAATATCATCAGCATGTGATTTTTTTCTTTAGCTGTCATGTCTGGTTTACACTTTATAATTATCCAGAGCTTTATGTTAACCCTTATACTATTTGCACAGTTTGATGCTAGTCAGAAATTTACAAGGTATTAGTCGGAGTTTTTTCTGCGACAAGCGGTTGTCTTTTCCTAATCAATCCACACACACACACTCTCTCTCTCTCTCTCAGACCTCAAGTTTGACTATCTCATCATCACTTATAGAACACACACAGTCCAGCATTTATTATTCGTTCTAGTTTTTTCTCTTTATCAAAACAGCCATCCAATTTTTGGGATCTGAGTCTAGGCATAACTCTTTTCTGTTATTCTCAATGCAAGCTATTTTACATAATCTGTTTTTTGTACTCCGGGTATTTTTGGTGTGTGTGTCCTAATTATATATATATGCATGATTACTACGCACAAACAGTTGACGCCAAACTGTTTGTTTACAAAGTAATTAAAAAAAAAATTGGGCGTTTTTTTCTTTCTTTCTTTCTTTCTTTCTTCTTTGTGCCGAAAGTCTTCATTGAGGGTGAGTCCTTGGTGTTTGTACTTGAAGTCACACGGCACCACTTGCGCTCCAGGATAGTTGCTTCGTCAAGGTATTTCGTTATCGTGTGCCTATTTGGGGTGATTGTTGTCTAGGCATTTCTTCACTGGGTGCTTTTGGATGATTCCCAAGATGCCAGGTTTCGTGGCTTTTTTTTTTGCTGGGATACTGGACGATTATGATTAGTTTCTGGATAACGTCACCTTCCCCACTCGGTATAATGTAGAGAACGGTCTGGGGGAAATTATTTAACAAGCTACTCAAGGTGAATTCAACTTCACTTTTACCGTTTGGAGCATATTTCAGGTGCCCTAGCTTAAGAGTAGGAGTTGTCTTTTTGGTGATTCGAAAGCAATATTCTACTTGCCGGTTGTGCACTCCTGAGTTTGGAAGAAATGGGTCCCTCGTCGTGTAAGTCGGAATTGGTTCATGAATAAGTGAAACCCCCAAGGGGTAGAACGTTCATAGATTGAGAACATGGTGTTTTGACCTCCTTGTGGTGATACACGGGAGCCCTTTTTGAGAGCCATCAAAACTAATAAAAAGTGGGTGAGTGCACACGGAGACTGACTTCCTCGCAGTTGCACTTGGGCAGTTTTCTCTTTTAGAAACTGGCTAGCGAGTCTCCATTTTTTTTTATAATAAAAACCACATTGTCTTTTCTAATATTTATCTTGATGTAAATGTCTTGTATTTTATGTGATGGAGAAATGGTCTTTGCTTGTAAATGGAGTATATTGTGAACATACCGACCATTCATGCCGCGCAAACTGGTATCTTCGAGATCTCACGTATTAACAATTTCTAGGATGGCATAGCTATTATATTTGCATACATCAGTATAATTTTTCTACAGATAATGATAAAGCTGGTTTGAAACAACTACAATAATTTTTATAAAAATATGTTTGCACATAAAAGCGAAATCTAAAGAATGTGACACTACAACTGTAGGCACACGGGAAATTATGCAGAAAAAAAAGATATTATTTAGTTATGTTGAATAATCTTTTTACGATGATACGATATTTATATGAATGTCATTTTTTAACGCGAGTACATGCTGTATGTTAGTAGATGAGAACATAAAGTACTAAGTGAGTTTATTTTTTTTAGAATGCAAAGCTGGAATTTTAGCATAAGAAATGCGTCATATGAGGGCAGTCCAAAAGCAGCTGAGTTTTTGCCAATCCAATGACCCACACGGTTTTTTTTTGTTGTTGTTGCTACTTTCTTCTTACTACGACTTTTTTGGGGTTACTTCATATATTTTCCAACATGTACTGTATGCGCTATTTTGTTCCGTTGCTCCTATTACCATTCCCCGATGCACCACCCATTTTTGTTATTCTATTTCTCATTTCCTTTTTCCTCCACCAAAAGCCATGGTAAGAAACAAGATAAATGGGCCCCCGAAAGTAAATGAAAAGAATACTAACTAAAGCTATAGTATCTACTGTACTTTAATATTAATCGCCTTATTCTCCTCGACTTGTTACTGGGGTCAAGGAAGATGCTGGATTGACTTACAACAGAATCGATTGTTTGATGTACGTCAAGATTCCAATGCAACGTTTGGACAAGGAGAAGGTTGGTGGAATTGGAAGATCACTTTACCCATTGGAAAATAAACCCCTATTAAACAAACAACTGTAATATTAAAACAATACCCCACACAAACACACACACACCCAACAACACCTTCTTTTTGTTTTCTTCGTACATATAATTCCCTCTCTTCATTCTATATAATAACACGGTGATTTTTTTTCTTTTTTTTTTTTTTTTTCTTTTTTGTCAAGAAAGAAATAAAATTCGGGTTAATACCTGCTTTACAATGACCTAAACCACAATAACCCCCTTTATTCAGCATGTATTTTCATATAATGTAATTCATGAGATTTGCCTTATTGAACGGAAGATCCGTTAGTGAGAGATGTGCCTGATCGCTCTGAAACGCTTAAAAATAGGGTTACATGTGTTAAAATATCACGAGTTCTTTCTTATTGGTCAATGCGTAAAATAGCCTTTAAATCTTCGCTTATGAAATGTCCAGACCCAGTTACATCTGTGAAAAGCTTCGAGTAATTCCACAGTGTTCAAGTAACATAATTTTACATCAATCGTATCTATGATAAACCAGGGCAACGTAGTATTGATTTGTTGATATTTAAATTATGAGCTGACATAATTGGTTTTATTGTTTACTATGAATCTTGAACTTCCGTTCTATTCTTACCATCGTAAAATCATACAGACAGCATTAAATTATATTGATTATATGACTGCAATAAACACAAACCACACAACCTGTTAAATTTTTTGGTGGTGGCAGTATAAGCTACTTTGCTGCAACTGTGGGCCAAAAAAAAAAAAAAAAAAAAAGGTTCGCTGTGACCATCAAATCGCTTTTTGGGTGAGTGGCTTATCTTCCCAACTGAGAAAGGATATTTTTCATTTTTCGAGCCGACTTTGACACTAGATCTCACCTCTTTTTTTTTTTCTTTGTACAGAACAAATTAGCACCTCATGTCAGATATTGTTGACATCAAGAAGAGACGTGTGCAAAGCACCAAAAAGTTCAACATACACTCTAAAATTTACCAACCTTTTAGGGCCATTGGCTATGTCACCAATGAAATTCCTTATTTAATCAACAATCTTGGACAAGACTACTTTTTGACAACCTGTGTTGGCAGCAGCTTCCAGACCTACAACGTAAAACCCCATACACACGCTTTCTCAAGTCGCATGGATATCTAACCTCTTTTTTTAATACATAGCTTGGACGCATGAACCTTTTATTTGTCAGTACACCTACCGAGAAGCCCATTACGTGCATGGCAACACACAACAAGGTGGTGTATGCAGCTGCAGGCAATATCGTTATTGGATACAAGCGTGGTAGAGAAGTTTCCCGAGTTGGAGATAGTGAGGGCAATTTCAACATTACTCAAATTATCATTTTGGGAGCTTATATCGCTGCTCTTTGTGATGATAACACTGTCAAATTATGGGACACCACCAATGGTGATTTGTACACCGAAATTGAGTTTGGAGAAGGATTTACAGCCACTCATATGGTGCATCCCAAAACTTACCTCAACAAAATCTTAGTCTCGAGTAGTCAAGGCACAATGCAGATCTGGAATGTCAGAACCAATAAGATGGTCTATCAGTTTGGATATTTAGGATCTCCTGTCACCTGTCTTGAACAATCTCCTGTCGTCGATGTCATTGCTGTTGGTTTATTAAACGGTACCGTCATCCTTCACAACATTAAGGCCGATGAGAAAATCGATAGCGTACGTCAAGATGATAGAGTGACAGCCATTACTTTCAGAACGGATGATGAACAGGTTATGGCAACAGGTAACATGCATGGTGATGTTGCCTTGTGGGATCTTTCAGAGCGTAGATTAGCACATATCATGAAGGGTGCTCACGATGGTTACATTACAACCTTGACATTTTTAAACAATCAACCTATTTTAGTCACTGGTGGTAATGACAATGCAATCAAGGTAAAAATTCATGGAACTGCCATTATATCTTTACAGTAATTGTTAACCCGAATTCGGTTTTCTCATAATAGCAATGGATTTTTGAAAAATCCAATGCCGTTCCTCATCCCTACAAGTCTCGTAGTGGTCACCACGCACCTCCTTCTAGACTTCAATATTACGGTACAGATAATAAGACCATTTTAAGTGCTGGTAGAGATCGTTCGCTTCGTTCATTCAGTACAGTACGGGACGCCCAAAGCTTTGAATTTTCTCAAGGTCGACTTGCCAAAAAAGCTCAAGATAGAGGTATCAGCATGGATGAATTAAAGCTTCCTCCCATTATCGATTTTGATGTGAATGATTCCAAGACCAAGGATTGGGATAATATTATTACTTGTCATGCGCATGATAATGGATGTCGTACATGGTCTTCCAAGAACAAGAGAATCGGTGAACATATTTTGATCAGTCAAGATAAAACCGCGGTTAAGACAACTTGTCTTTCATCATGTGGTAATTTTGGTTTCTTAGGTTGCGCCTCTGGTGTTGTGGATATGTTTAACATGCAATCTGGACAATTCCGTAAAACTTTCTCCGGTGACGGTGGACACACAAAACCTGTTACTGGTTTAACAACAGATACCATTAACCGTTATTTAATCACTTCATCAGTTGATAAGACCATAAAGGTAAAGACTCTTGGGTAATGGAAGTGTCATTTGTTTGGGTGTACTAAAATAATTGTGTTGTACAATATTTTTTTTTTCAATTAGATTTGGGATATTAAGACCGCTAAACTTGTACATACCATCGAACTCGAATCTCCCGTTGTCTCTATGCGTTATCACATGGACAACGATCTTTTAGCTGTTGTTTGCGATGATTTAGGTATTCGTGTCATTGATATTGAAACCAAGAAAATCGTCAGAGAATTCTGGGGTCACAGAAATCGTATTACAGACTTTGTAAGTAGTTTTTTTGTGTGATGAAAAGAAGAAAATCTAGACCTAATCTGCTTTTAGACCTTTAGCCCGGATAGTCGATGGATTGTTTCCGCATCATTGGATGGTACTGTTCGTACTTGGGATTTACCCACAGGCGCTATGATTGATATTTTCAAGGTCGAAGATGTCGTCACTTGTTTAGCATTTGCTCCCGATTCTGACTTTTTAGCTACTGCCCATGTGGATAATGTCGGTATTTTCCTCTGGTCTAACCGTACTCAATACTCCAATATTTCATTACGTAGTATTCCTGAAGATTATGAGGCACAGCTTCTTCAATTGCCTAGTTTGAACGGTACAGAGGACTCAGACGAAGACGATTCTGAAGATGAACAAAACGTTGAGGAGGAGCCAGTGGATACAGTTGAACAATTGAACGAGAGTATGATCACAATGTCAATGGAACCTAGATCCAAATGGCATAATTTGTTACACTTGGATACAATCAAATTGCGTAATAAGCCAAAGGAAGCACCCAAGTTACCAGAGAAGGCTCCCTTCTTTTTACCTACCTTGCCTGGTGCAAAGGGTCAATTCAATCTCGAAACAGTGACTACCTTTGATACAGAAAACCCTGATTCCAAAAGAATCAACTTTTCTCAACTCAATATCGATACCGAATTCGGTAAAGCTTTGAGAGCCGGTTTTGAAGCTGACAAGAACTGTAAGTTTTATTTTTATAAATAATGAGTAAATGAACTCAACCCCGATTTTTTATGTAGTTGCTGCTTTTGTAGAATATGCTAAATCACTGAGTCCCTCTGCCATCGATTTAGAAATTCGATCCTTCACAATTGATGGAGAACTCACACTTCTTAATTATTATTTGGATGCCATTCTTTACATGCTCAAGACACGAAAGAACTTTGAGCTTGCACAAGCATGGTTATCTGTATTTTTGAACATTCATGGCGATTTGATTGTAGCCAACCCCACAAATCCTATTCATGAAAAATTACAAGACATCCTTGCTGTTCAAGGCAAAGAATTCGGAAGATTATCGCAACAAATTCATTATAGTTTATGCTTAATCGATTTCACTCGTAGAACATAGATATCATTTTACATACACTTCCTTCCCCAGAAGAAGAAAATATTACATAGGATTATTAAAAAAAAAATAATAAAATAAAAATATAATGAATTGGATCATTATTTAGATTGTAAAAAAAAAAAATCAAGGAAACAAATCATCTTAAGTCGTTGCTCGCACGGACCCTTCTGCTCATCAAATTTGACATTTTATAGCGCCACTTTGGTCAGCGTTCCTGGGCGAACGAGTTACTTCGCTTGTATGCGATCAATAGAAAAGTTTAAACAATACATAAATTTACGCTTGCCTTCAGTAGTCATTACATGTAAAATAACATAGAGAAAACACGGTGTGTTTACTAAGCCGGAAAAAGTAAATACTGGCTGTTATGGTATGGAATTCCTTCCGGTTTAGTTCATGTTGGATTACAACCAATACGAATCACATGAGGGCATGTGTTGCAGATATTACAATCCACGCAACTCGTATTATAGGTGTTTATGAAATCATTTCTTCTTTGTTGCGCATTAATAAGCCTCATCAAGAGATAGAACAACAAATAGAGATACATTAATAAAGGAAATATCATTTTCCTCGCTAAATGACCATGGCCTAACAAATATCATAAATGGATTTAACTATAGAGACGTAATGCTTAACAAATCATTATATTTAGACATTTGTGTCTTTTATACACAGAACACCACCGATCTTAATCCCTCCGAACCATTCTTCTATTAGAATTTTGGCCTTTCAACATTGAAAACTTTATTGTTGTTTATCAAAAAAATCTCCGTTTGTTACCGGCGTAGGAATTGAATAGAATATCATGCCATATTGTTCTAAAAGTGTGATATTTGGATTATTTTTTTCTTCGATCTTTTTGGCAAAAGGGAACCTTGGTAACACTAAAAAAAAAAAGATCCAGTGGTGGAGCGGATCTCCAACAGGCAAAAACAGCTTTAATTTTTTTTAAGTAAATATCATCAGAGCAACGTCTGCACGTGTATGTTTACAGCCTATAAAAAAAACTGAAACCTCATGACTATCCAGTCGGGTCGGGAACTCTTGTAAAACCATATGATATACTTTATAACATTTTTTATTATTATTTGATTTTCATCATAAGCATGATGACGATGGGTAAATGGGATAACATAAGGGAAAATGATGATCTAATTAATGAGAAAAAGAAAGGATTTTTGTTTTGTGTGTGTGTTTTTGATACATGTGAAAAAAATATAAATTAATGTTTTGTTCTGCGTTTCATGCTATTAGCAATGGTTGGATGAAATGAATAGACTACAGCATTTGAGTCTATGATGTGGCTGTTGTTCAAATGACTGTTAATTGAGCTACTGGTGGTATTTTCTTGAGCAAACCATCGACCTAGAAAACCATTCTGCTGTTCAGCGGAGGAGGATAAACTACTGCTATTACTACTACTGCTACTGCTGCTTTGACTATCTGTTCTACTAAGAATAGCCTTGGACGCTATAGTGGCTGTAGTGGTAAGGTGGGCATCCTGTGTTGAATTGACGCTAGCTTTTCTTTCATTTAAGCGCCTGAAGGATTCCTGAATAGGGTCTTCAAATCTTCGAACACATCTATATTCACGATTAACACGGTCAATTTCTTTAGTCAATCGCTTCATATTTTTGGGGTGGTCCAGATAGTTTTTATCATTGGTTAAAAAAGATAGTCTCTGCAACTGCAATTTATGTTGCGTTCGACTTGAGGCAGCAGCGTTAGACTGTTTGGCATATCTTTTATGTTGCTCGTCAATTTGTTGTC
Organism: Mucor mucedo; assembly: GCF_025094135.1. NCBI lineage: Eukaryota > Fungi > Mucoromycota > Mucoromycetes > Mucorales > Mucoraceae > Mucor > Mucor mucedo. Next base: position 183,558 of record NW_026252300.1, on the reverse strand, counting down.
GAAAGATTTGCTCTTCGTGAAAAGGTGGCATATTTCAAAAATAGAAGAATATAGAATAATGGAGATGTAGATAAAAAAAAAAAAGAAGAAATTAGATTTTCAAAATCAAAAACCTTATATCTTCGAAAAAAAAAACACATGATGGTAAACCAAAAAAATCAGTGTACAGAAACTGCTAATTGCTGTAATCACTTATTTGGAAACTTTATTTCTTTTGCCAGAATCTACCTGATAGTCCGCTTTTGTACAAGATTAGAATTAAAATAAGCGCTGTCATCGGACTTACACCAGTATATTTTACAACAATCTTAAAAACTTTCTTAGGATTTCCATTATTGAAATAATGCACACACCAAATTCTTTTTACCTTTGTCACCCAGTTCCATCTATCATATGATAGATCTTTACTTTCAATATCAGGCTTTCTGATGGCCATTTTCTTATCTCGTTCCACTAAATCTTTCTTAAGGTCATCAATACGACCATTCAAAGCGATTATTTCTTGATTTAAAGCTTCCAACGCTTTTTTGGTGGTTGTACCCAGAGATATGATTGAAGCATTATGCTGTTGTCGGTCGTTTGAAGTATCATTGGTATAACTCAATAGTGGTTCACTACTGGATCCTGAATGATTAGATGCAGGTTGCATGTGTGCATGAATGCTTTGGCTATTGTCATAAAAAGGCATGTTCTTTTGTTGAGTTACTGTGGTAACAAATGATGATGTCCCATAAGCAGGAGACGGATTTGGCTGATTACGATCCACAGGGCTTATTCCATACCGCTGTTGGGGAATGGGTGATTGAGAAGGTGATTTTGGATACGAGGCGGGTCTTTGAGAGCGGTAATTATTTGGTGGTCTCTGTAAAGATGTTCTCCTTACTGCTATATCTGGCAGAGTTGCTCTACCTGTAGTATCACTAATACTTTTATGCATTCCAGTAGAAGTAATTGGTATATGCTGCCAAGGATTTACACTGTCATCAAACTCCTCGTTGAACGAATCTTTATTAGGTAACACATTCAAGTCATTCTTTGTCATGTGCTGTTCAGGATATTTTTCATTCCCGCGATGCTTATTATTTTGCTCCATTCTTGTTTTGAGGCTGCCAACACTACCGGCTGCAGATGGTGGCCTTGTAGAAGGAGCAGTTACCATAGTTTGTACAGATACAATGGAAGATGGTCTTTGGTTACTACTACTCGAAACAGAAGAAGGGCGTCTTCGTGATTGAAGGGTCTGCTGGTCCAGTGATTCATAGGAAATGCCTTCTTCGGGTAATTTTGAAGAAATGACCTGATTACTGTTACTATTTTGAATATCACGAAGGTAGTCTTGCTCTTCATCTGATGCCTCTGCAGCACTTGAGTCTATGGAAGCGGGATTTCTTTTTCAGCATATGTATCTTATGTAATCTTTTATACATATTTTCTTACCTTCCTCTTGATTGGAGGTATCATCTGTGTCGGTTGTGTCGTCATATTCGACTGGTCTCATTACTGCAAATGAGTGAATAATTTCTTGAGCTTGTTCTTTTCCAATGTTCTTTTTGTACGCCTATAAAATAAATTCATTAGTATGATAGCTGAGATTATAAACTTTTTTTTTTTTTTTTTTTTTACCTCAGTTGTAATTCTTAGCAATGCTTCAACGTAGGTGTGCCTAGCTTCCATAATTGGCATGCCTTCAAGTTTTTTCCAAGCATCCCTTAACGGATATAAATTAATATAAACACACTGCTGTGTATATGCAATTGATATGATACCATTTAGCTCTACCCACAACGTCAAACATACTAGGTCTCTTAATATTAATATCGCCTTCCGAGATTTGCTTAAAAAGAGAGTAGAGCTAAGTTTTTATATGCAATTTTTTAGTATTTAACCCGAAAAAAAAACCCAATTTGTTTTATTTTACTTCTAATTTTTCATTGTTTGTTGGCTGAAAAGTGGACCCTTTTGGCAAGTTCTGTACGATATACAGTGCCTTGTTATAACGTTCAATAATGAACCGTTCAGTATAATGAGGTGGAATGACCATTGAAAAAAAACACGTAATGATAAATGAGTGAAAAGAAGAAATAAAGCAAAAAAAAAAAACTGGTAATACCTGAATTATTTTTTTTTACTTTACGTTACACCCAAGTTTCTTGAATAATTTCAGGTTTAATCGCAAGACGTCACATCACACACTCTTCTCTTTCTCTTCTTTAGCTTTTATTTGATGTCGGCAACTAATTCACCGCGCCAAGGCACAATGTCACCCAACAATCCATCGCAAGATGACCAGCTACCTCATCTTTTATCGTTGAAAGTGATGCGTTTATCACGACCTCAATTAACGTCCACCTTGCCCATTTATTACGAATCTACACCTGACGGTAATTCAGCACTGGTAGATGGACTTGATTCTTTAAACATCTCGGATCTGACTGCTTCTCACCCCATCGATGTGAGTAAAAGCACTGATTTACAAATCAGAGATTTCGGCCTCAGTCAAATGTTAAAACTTCCATCAGCTTTTGGCAACATATACCTTGGAGAAAACTTTAGCACTTTTATCAGCATTAACAATGAATCACCTTTTCCAGTACATCAAGCGGGTGTCAAGATCGAGTTACAAACGTCTTCTCAACGATTCGTACTGTCAGATACCACCGCTACGCCCTTAACGACACTCGAGACAAGGGCAACGTATGATACCACGGTGGCGCACGAAATCAAGGAACTGGGTGTACACATCCTTGTTTGCACTGTCAATTATAATGCACCAGACGGTCGCAAACGTCATTTCCGTAAATTCTACAAGTTTCAAGTGTCGAATCCATTAGCAGTGAAAACCAAGCTGAATAATCTGGCTGATGGACGTGTGTTTTTGGAAGCTCAACTTCAAAATGTCTCTGCAGGACCCATGTTTTTAGAACGCATGAAATTTGAGCCCTCTGAACATTTTGTGTTTGAGGATTTAAATAGTGTGGTGCATACCAAAGAAGCATCTGTCTTTGGTGATAGCTTTATTCACCCTCAAGATGTGAGACAATATCTATACATGTTATCACCCAAAAACGATCAAAATGAACGTATCTCGAGAACGACCAACGCACTTGGAAAGTTGGATATTGTATGGAGATCTTATATGGGAGATTTAGGTAGATTACAAACGTCTCAATTGACACGAAAGGCCCCCATGTTGGAAGATTTAGAAGTCCAGCCGTTTTGGGTACAGGAAGGACCTGTGCGTGTGGTATTAGAACACCCATTTAAATTAGGTATTCGCATAAAAAATCATTCTGGCGAAAATATGAAGTTGGTCTTAACCGCAATCAAAACAAAAATGGGATCTGTCTTGTTAAGTGGACTTAGTAGTAGGCAGTTGGGCGATGTGCATTCCAATCAATCCACTGAAACTCAGTTAGAATTTTTCCCATTGACTTCTGGTTTACAAAGAGTGGGTGGATTAAGAGTCATGGATTTGATGTCGGGATATACCAAAGATATCGATCACGTATGTGATATATTTGTACTCTCTCATGTCAATGATTCTATCGAATCAATTTAACACATATAATAATAATAATAATAATAAAAAACGTCCCAGGTACATTTTGCATAAAAAAATAGAGCTCTGGCGCCTGAAAGGCACGGGATAGAAAGTCCGCTGTTTAATTCAAAATTTGGAAAAAAAAATGTTCATTAGTGAGTGAATATGGTATCCAAGGGTATAAAATAGGTACGAAAGATATGTAACACTTTCAATTATAAGACGTTTTTACAAAGAACTCCTTGAGAACAGTATTTTTTTCACCAAAGGCAATTTTCTTCTTCAATTCTGTTTCCATTAAGATGGGCATTTTAAAGGTCTTGCGCTTCTTTTTGATTCCTCCTTTATTCACTTTCAAAGAAAATGAGGCAAGCTTTTCCTGTAGCTGATCTAAGCAAGTGGCAGACTCATCTAGAAATTGATGAGACGCTCAATGGGAAGGTACTTGTTTCTTTTGAAGCCTACTTACGTTTGTTTTTTTGTGAGACTTGCTGATACAGCATGTGTTTACTTTTCGTTCGAGGAAGTATCCATTGAAAGCCATGAGGACTGTCTGGTAAGCATGTGTGTGCACATTTACATTGGACTAGACGTCCTAATCGAGGTTCATTGTTCATTGTCAGAGGTTAAAAAATAATAAAGGAAAAAAAAGTATTGCTGTGATACTCATTCAAAATTGTGCAACTCCGACCCAGCCATGTGGTACAAGATCAGGGTCCACTAAAATCGCTTTTCTCGAAACGATTTGATTAAAAATGACATTTTATAATTTTCCTGTCAAAGAAAAGTCCCTGGATATTAAACTTTGACTTAGACAATACTATACCCAAAATGCGAAGAAAAATTAGGTGCATTTTTTGCTATATTTTTCAAAAGCATTTAATATGTGAAAACAGTACTTTGTCTAACAAAAACTATATTTTTAATTATGCTCTGAATATAATTCTTCTAAAAATAAAATTGTTCTAAAAACATTACCAGTGTAAAGAGCATTAAATTTGGGCTATAGTTATATAGAAACACTTTTCATTAAATCTACAGGAAGGGTATGCAAAAGGTTGACTTGTGAAAATTTGGATTTTCCTCGAGGTATACCCTTTGTGTTTTGGCCAATTTTAGGTGTTTTGAAAAAAATCTCAAAATCAAAATCTAATAATCTAATATGATATTTTAAATAATTCTGAGCATTTTTTTGGCTTGAAAGGACGTACGGAAACGACAGTTTACTATATGAAAAATTCAATTTAAAACGGCGTGTTAAGCGAAAAAATGGATCAAGCCTTGGATGATCAATTTAATCGCGACGAGTCCCATGACCGTGATTGGATCCGCCATTGCTATTGCATTCTGTAAGTTTATTTTATCGCAAAAAAGACATATGCCCATATATTAATTGGAATAATATAGTACAATAGAGTTGGAATGATATGCCAAAAATATGAAGACACGAAAGGTTTGATACCAGGTGACACTCATTTTTCACCTTGGCTGGTATCAACCAAATTCTACAGCAGGATTAGCCAAAAATATGAAGACACAAAAGGTTTGATACCAGGTAACACTCATTTTTCACCTTGGCTGGTATCAACCAAATTCTACAGCATGATATGCCAAAAATATGAAGACACAAAAGGTTTGATACCAGGTAACACTCATTTTTCACCTTGGCTGGTATCAACCAAATTCTACAGCATGATATGCCAAAAATATGAAGACACAAAAGGTTTGATACCAGGTAACACTCATTTTTCACTTTGGCTGGTATCAACCAAATTCTACAACATGATAAGCCAAAAATATGAAGACACAAAAGGTTTGATACCAGGTAACACTCATTTTTCACCTTGGCTGGTATCAACCAAATTCTACAGCAGGATTAGCCAAAAATATGAAGACAAATGGTTTGATACCAGGTAACACTCTTTTTTCACCTTGGCTGGTATCAACCAAATTCTACAACATGATATGCCAAAAATATGAAGACACAAAAGGTTTGATACCAGGTAACACTCATTTTTCACCTTGGCTGGTATCAAGCAAATTCTACAACATGATATACCAAAAATATGAAGACACAAAAGGTTTGATACCAGGTAACACTCATTTTTCACCTTGGCTGGTATCAAGCAAATTCTACAACATGATATGCCAAAAATATGAAGACACAAAAGGTTTGATACCAGGTAACACTCTTTTTTCACCTTGGCTGGTATCAACCAAATTCTACAGCATGATATGCCAAAAATATGAAGACACAAAAGGTTTGATACCAGGTAACACTCTTTTTTCACCTTGGCTAGTATCAAGCAAATTCTACAGCATGATATGCCAAAAATATGAAGACACAAAAGGTTTGATACCAGGTAACACTGGCTTGGATGGTGAAGATCAATCATAAACGTGGCTATTGGCCCATGTATGGACTGTTATATTGCAGATGTATCGAATGATGGAAACAATTAAAATTACATTATTGGATCATAGTAGATTAACTGGATATTGTATTCAGCAATATGATTGCTATAGACGAATAAGAATACATGGATAAACATTTATTCAATTCTGATGGATAGACGACGGAACTCTTATCCCGATTGGATTGACTATTAGTTTAGATACAGCTTCGTAAAGGTATAAATATATGCTCATTTAACCCTTAATAATTGGTGATCCTTATATTAATTATTTTATAGTCTCATTTGACATGTACAATATTACATGACCAATGATAGATCATGTGTTGACAACTTGTCACTCAACGTTTTGATGATGGGTCAACCTTTCTGGTTTTGGTATAGATATATACTTTGTTTCCCGTCTCGTGTTAAATGAATGCTACTCGTTAGAATTGTCTTCAGTTATCGTTGTCACTTTAAACGCACGTGTGCCAAGATAACTGTTGAAAAAAAGGGAACTCACTTTTAAAGTGCATAACACGTACTCCCTCGAATCCGGCTACGCGAGCACCTGTATATGCCAATGATTTGGTAAGTATATAATATATTTGATTATTCTCTGATTTATCTAACTGAAATATTGTATAATGATAACAGCGGAGAATATGCGAGTTTGGCTTCAAGTTCAAGGAAGAATAAGGGAAGGGTCCCACAGGGAGAAGACAAACTTGAACGTAAAAAAATGGGCCGTAGACTCGATTTGATTTTAAGGAAGAAGAAGTTGGAATTGGGAGCCAGTGAAACTGGAAAAAAGTACTCAGGATAACGATAGAAAGTTATTTAAGGAACGAGATCTCAAGCTTCCAAAGGCATTGAGAGACATGATCATGTGCTTCAAGACTGAAGCAGGGGCTAGTTGTGTACAGGGTTTGGAGGCAGTCGGTTTGCTGCAGTATGGTTAAGCACCAATTTTTGTTTTGTGAAAAAGTCGATTTGTTTAAGTGATCGCATTATTGATTATCGTTTTTTTTTTTAGGACCGAAAATGAACCCGATTATCATGGACGCGCCAGTAACGTATGTGCTCAGAGTAACAAGGACCAAGAACGTAACAGTCCCCAGTGATTAGAGTAAAATGGCTGGTTCCCGAAAGGTTCTTTTCATGGCTTTATCAATCTAGGAAATTGTTTCAAGAACAATGAAACTCTTACCAAGCAAGCTTAGTACCGATAATGATGATCTCAACAAGGTTGTGAAGCCAGACCTGAGGTCGATTCGTATCAATAACCTCAGATATTCGACTCTCAAGAATAACTGAATTTTTGAACTACCCCCTTATTACCACATGCATATTAGAAAATTATTTAATCTCATTCTATCTTTGAATATAACTCTACGTACAGGAGGTATACTTAAATGTATTTTTCGCAATGATGTTTAATAGCGCTGACTATATGTCATGCACTAAAAAGTGTGTTATGTCAAGTCTCTCAATATCAAATGTGAGAACCGGGAACCTCCTGGGTTATGCACAGTATTTAATTAAATTCTCCGTTAAAGATAGAAATGGTGCACTTTTATACTTTTTCTTCTTCTAAACTCTGCAAAATGCGTGAATGGAAGGATCTGCCTTTTGAAGTGCTGGCTACTATTTTTGGTGATCTGGAAGATCTATCTGATGTAATTGAATGTCAGCACACATGCAAAAAGTGGATTTTAGCAGCCCAAGAAAGATTATATAGGCGGGTTCTCATCTTGGATGTAAACAAAATCGAATTCTTTACCGATACAATAGTAGCAACAGATGCCGGACGATTTGTAAAAGCAATCAAACTATTCGTATTCAAGGAGTATAGATTGCAGTCTATGATGATAGGAATATTGGCTACACACTGTCCCAATATTGAATCAATCACAGGCATACATATCAAGAATGTCTGGAAAGACATTGCTAAATATCATGATTGGGGATATTTCAAACGTCTTAAGGAGATTAAGTTTACGTTGGATGCGTCCGAATATCACGATTATATGGAAACCATGATACACCTCCGAAAAAACATGACCAAACTTGTGTTAAAAAACACGATCTCCAATGTTGATCTTCGAACTGAATACAAGATTTTGTTACAAAATTTACACGAATTTCCGAAATTGTCCGTATTAGTTGCTGAGATCCAAACGACAGCGAATATATTTGCACTAGAATCAATCGGTAGCTGCAGTACCACATTGAAAGAAGTGAAATTTACAGCCATCCCTCCAACAAAGAAAGTGAAACCTAATCCAGTACTGGACCGTGATCTGAAGCTTGTGATTCCTCGACCTTCGCTTAAAATTCTTAGTGTCGAAGGCGTGTACTTGAAACCCAATATTATAGAATATCTTATGTACAAGTTTCCTCAACTCGATAGCTTAAACTTCAATGAGTTTGATGACTCATTCAGTAGCGGTGGTACCTTATTTGAGCTACCAATGATCGGCAGGGGGGTTACGATGCATAAATTTTTTATTTATCTTTCCCGAATGAAGAGCTTCACAGTTCGTGGAAAATTAGAAGAGGAAGAACTGATAAAGATGATTGACATATACAGATTCGGACTTTTAAAGGAAGACACAATTACAGTACATTTCTGTTCTGAAAGAACTATAGATGATCATTTTTTACCGTGCATAGAGTTGAAAAGAGAGTCATCCAAGGAAAATCAGCCTCAGCTAATTAGAATCACAAAACCAAATCATCTACCCACATATACTGTCTTAAAAGTAAGACAAGGTAGGCACGACGCAATGCGCTTGACACCACAAGAGATGTTTGTCTTGAAATCCGGGGCCATGATCAAGGAGCTCAAAATGGAAGCAAAAGTAGCACCATTCATTATCAAAGATATTTTGAGTTGCTGCATTTCTCTCAAGGCTCTTACCATTGCAAATATGAATCTTTCTTATCGTCAAATGTCATATTTGTTTCCTGGAGATCTCCAGAATTCAACAATAGAGGTCTTGACTTTAGACAATTGTGATTGGGCTATGAAAAACGCTTTTTGTAACTGGTTAGCCCATGCCCTTCCGTCCCTACAATATCTCGAATTTAATCATTGCATGTGGATGGTATATGCTTCTGATGTTCTTGGACATCACGAAATAAATATGCCTGGTATTCGCTTTGAGCAGGTTAAAATCAACAAGAGCTGCGATATAGTACCAGACGATGTATCTCATGCATTTCTCCAGATCAATGACGATCAGTTTTATCTATTAGGGTGCGATAACGTGTGTCGCCCATATGCTAAAGAAGAATATCAAGCTTTATGTGAAGAAAAAACTTACGAACGATTTCATATTATCTGTGAATCTTTGAAGACGTTTATTTTGCTGTATCCTAAAGGAAAAATGAAGTTTGTAAATGAGATTCAATAAAAATATTAACACTGTTTTTTATAAATAAACACCTTCTGTTGTTCATAATTATAAAGATATTCACATTATCAAAGTTATGTGCTGTGACTACAAAAACATGTAGATATTCCTAAAGTGTTTTATGACAACCATATAAAACAAAAAGTGAGTCAGTATTTTTTTTCTGAACCTTTGCTATAAAAAAAGCAAAGCAAATGATGAAAATTATTGTTCCTATGTTTGACATAAGAAATTCACGAATTGTGATTGACTCATTAAATAATCTTACGAATATATCTTCCCAAACACTCATAACTTTCCAAATGACAGTAGAGATCCTAATAATAATTTTAATAACCTAATCTAGCGTATAAGTGATAAGGTTTACTAAATGCAAAAGTTGAAATGTGGATGATAATAAGCGCTTAAACTGGATGGTGTGTGTGTGTGTTTTTTTTTCAAACAACTGTCGGTGACAATGTGTATTCGAATATAGTGACGAAAAACTGTATACTTGCTTTTCCATTCAACATCCAGCCTATGAATTCTCATTGCGCTTTAATTTGAAGCGTCACTGTGTTATTTCGATTGGCAGAAGATTACATTTCTTGTGCCCTTCTCAAACCATACTATTTAAGCTTTGGCTAAAACCATGTGCACTGTGTTTCTTACCAAAAAAAAATGTATTCCATCCAATTTATCATTATTGAACCATTTGACAGAGGTTAATAATTGCATTGCTGACTATTTGAAATAAAAACGTTGATGTCAGGTAACCACTAATCCAATATTATCAGATACAAATGAGGTGCATTCATATTTACCAGTTTACACCAATCAAGACATGAAACGCTTGATGCAATATATTATTTGGATGGCTTAGACATGAGCTTCTCTCACATGCATGTTTTATCGAATTACCATTTAAAAGCTGTTTTATAGTGGCATCTCACTTCATAAACGTACCAGAAGGTATATATATATATAAAATATAAAAACGCACCGCCATTGCAACAATACTATTTTCAGATGTTTTCACATACTTTTACATAACATGGAGTGTTATATGAGGTCGTAAAAAGTTTGTTGTACATAAATTTAGAAAAGGGAGGGGAAGGGGTTTTACTTGATAGCCAAAAAAAGATCGGCAGTGCAGAATTTTCAATGCATCTCTGGAAGTACTGCCATCAATAACGAGCTACATTTTAAAAATAATGCACATTCTGTGTGTACTATAATTACCAAAGTTATCTTATGTGCCATAAGCGGAATATATGATGCGTTTGATGCAATTATACCCCAAATGCATAACATTTGTCTAATACAACTAAAGCTTTCTTCCAAAATATAGAAAAAGCATATGTATGCTTCTGCTTTAAAACCACTTATACAATGGCACAAAAGTTTAAAATATGAACACACATGGACGTTATATTGAAAGTTTTTGATGTAAAAATGGCCATAAGGTAGATTAAAAGAAGCCAAAATGAACTATTGAGGATAAAACAATTGAGATAAAGAGAAATATTTAATGTTCTATCTAATATTATATATCGGAGTAAATAAAAAGTTTAAGAGTTTCCATTCGTATTGTGCATTGTAAAACAGACATAACTATAAAAAAACCATTGGTATCCCTCCAATAATCTGGCTATTGGTAAAATACGGTGAGAAGAGTCTTCTGCTACAAAAACATTTAAAGCTGTAAAGATCGATCAAGAGCTCTTTTCTATCAAAAAAAAAAAAAAAAAAAAAAAAAACAGCACAAATCATCCACAATCTATGGAATGACTGACATAGCATAGCATATTACATGAACTGCGTGACAAAATTTAAAATTCATATTCGTGGCTTAGATTTAGGAAAGTGTTGAGACCCAAACTTTTGATGGAAGAATTAATATACCGTCTACGAGAATATAACTGTTCCTATAGAACCGTGTGTCTGGTTTGGCCTAAATTAAATATTGCAGAAGATGCATTACTTAAAGACGTGCTCATAGCAGCATGGGCGTAATATCTCGATATTATTGCTCCTTAATTATAAAGAAAATCTACATATTTATCATTTCGTCAGGTATTACAAGAATTAAATAATTATATCGTTTATTTTCGACGTATATTTAAAGCAATGATATAGCATATTGCTTTATGTATTATTATCCTTATGGCTGTCAAATCAACCCTTACACTCTTAATGAGTTGTCTATGAACGTAACAAAAATTGATGTGACATTGCGCAAGTATTTGTCTTTGTATTTTTAGGTTTTACTCTTATCAATCTAGGACAAAAAATAACCTTATCTTGTATCCCCCTTTCTATTATTATAATTAATAACTTCCTACATAACATGTATACATCACTTGTTGACACAATAATACCACACCTCAAGAACTAAAGTTGTTAAATCAATGATTGAGTGCTTATTTTAGAAAGCCTAATAATATTGAAGTAATTCAAGGTACGATGTATGCTTATCTCACACATTTGTACATGACGAAATAATTATTTATCATGTAAAAAGAAAACGAGGAATATGACTTATTTAAACTATTGACAGTAGAGGTTTGTTGTTATCTATCAAGACTAGTCGCATTCTTTGTTGTCATTAAATAACATGAATACGTGTATTTTCCTGAATGAGTCCGTTTTTTTTTAAAAAAAAAAAGGCAAAAAGCCCTTGCTAAAGATTGGAAGTGTTTTAATTAACGAACTTTAATGTGATTGAGATATAAACGAGGAGAGAGAAACAAAAAAGATCTACCATATCTGCAATAAACCATAATTAAACACGCCCATTCAAATTAAAATGTAGCATGTGTGTCAAAAACTAATCGATTTATATGTAGAAGTTAGATTTTCACCACTTAAAAATATGCCGCCGAAATAACGATCTATCGCAGCTTAATCAAAGGGTGGTCAGCACTAGGCTTTTGTGAAAAGCCTATGATGATGCAGATCGGTCACCGGGTACCTCATATTGACATTTGTGCCGCAAATATACTAGTCCCTGATCAGGCGCGCACATCTGGGACTATACGCACTTCCTGTAACAATGTACAATTATAGTCCTGTCTCCTTACAATGAATTTTTTGTTTTTGTTTGGTACAATATACTAACTATATACAAAATTTAGAAAGAAGGAACTCCTTGGTACGAGCTGGATTTGTAAGATGGATCAAAGTGGAAAATTATACAAACTATATAATAAGGCCAAATTAGTCTCTGTGTACAAAACTGACGTGCGAGAAAAATTTAAATGTTTGGGGATTCCCAGAACCTCCTAATTAGAGGGAGAAAAATAGTGCACATAAAATTAACGTAAAAACGAAAAATCAGCTATTTTGTATGACATTGATTTAGGATACATGTTTTCCACTCTTTCAAATTAAACATAATTCACTTTTTTTAAAGAAAGAAAATTTTTTTCGCTTTACGAAAATATAAAAAAAAAAAAAATTGCTAGAGCGAAAGACAAAAAAAAAAAAAAGTTTTTTCTTCTTCTACCTTTATTTCTCTCTCTCTCTCTTTGTTAAAAAGTAATGAAATATAAAATTGCTATTTCCGAACCAAGTGAAGCCATCGATCCTCTCGTCACTAATTTATCTGCCTACATCGCCAAGAGTAAACGTGCACTTATCGTCACAGGCGCAGGGATCTCTTGTAGTAGTGGCATTCCAGTAAGTGAAAATGAAATACTCCATCATCTTTTTTTTTTTTTGCCAAACGCGCTAACGTATAAACATAAAGGACTTTCGATCGGCCGATGGTCTCTACAACTTAGTAAAGAAAAAACACCCCGATATAGTTTTACGTGGACAGGAGCTCTTTGACGCGACCCTTTTCCGTAATGAAAAGACCATTCAATGCTTTTATACATTTATGGCCGAATTAAGGTCACTCATTTCCAAGGCCAATCCAACCATCACGCACGAGTTTATTCAAACCTTAACCAACAAGGGTCAATTATTACGCTGTTATACACAGAACATTGATTTCTTAGAAGAGGATCTAGATATCCCTACCATTCAATTACATGGCACCATGAAGGAAGTCAAATGTACGCTCTGCTCATCCAATTACGAATTTACTGACGCATACGAAAAAATGTTCCGTGCGGGGGAGGCACCACCATGCCCCCGCTGCGTGTCTATAGATGCTGAAAGAACAAGACTTGGTAAGCGACAATTAGCGGTAGGCACACTTCGTCCTGCTATTGTTCTTTATAATGAAAATCACCCCAATGGAGATACAATTGGTCAGCTGCAGGTTAGTGATTTAAAGAAGAGACCTGATCTAATGATTGTGATGGGTACTTCTTTGAAAATTCCTGCTCTCAAGAAATTTATCAAGCAAGCAGCACGTATCATTCATGAAAAGCCTGGTGGATGTGTGGTATTTGTGAATCGTACAAGCCCTGCTAAAGAATGGGATAATGTGTTTGACTATGAAGTATTGGGTGATTCTGATGAATGGGTGAAAATGACAAATAAAAAGATGGCCAATGAAAAATTAATGACGCAAACAGCAAATAGACTTCGACGTTGCGTGAAGGAGCAAGACGATGATGATGACGAAGAAGAAGAAAAGGAAAATAAAAAGCCTGCACGTAAAACAAAGTCTAAAAAAGAGTCTCCTTCTTCCGCCTCTACCAAGACCTCCAGTTCAAAACGGGCACCACTTAAGAGAACGTTATCAAAATCACAAACAACGCTTCAAGATTTCCGTGTCACAAAACGTCGTGCATGTACACAAAAGGCCGGCAAAGCTGTGTAGATAAACTTAATTCTTTTATGTATATATTCACATACGCCCTTTTTTATTTAATATACATATATGGTTTCCTCCTTTTATAACCCTCATCAAGTAATACAAGCGACATACACTTAATATATATATAAACTGTTGGTGACATATTTCACTTGCACTCTCTCAGCCAATGTAAATTAGTCTCAATGTTTATGTTAAACACTGTCATCACATGAGTGTTACACGATCTTACCCTCTTCTTAAATCAAAGAGAAAAAAAAAAGCGGTATGTGACAAGCTGTGTCATTGGATATGCGCGGAAACAAATGAAAAGCATGATACATAACCCTGCATCCTACCCACCCAACTCCCATTAGTTCAACCCCCTCCCAAAAAAGGCATCAAAAAATAGTAACGGGCACAGGGGGTGGAACCCAAAAGGAAAAACTGATGCGGGGTAAATTGTGTAACTAACACGGAGTTTAATCAACAGCAAGAAGACCTCCAAAATCACCAAGTTTTGGTCATTCGTTCAATCGTTTCTAACTTTTGTTTAATTGTTAATCTTGGATTCTCAAGATCACGCAAGTCTTCCATAAACAAGTCACGCACTGAATTTCTGGTGGGCAGATAGAAGACAAAGGATCGCAGGAGATGAACTTCAAACAGCAGTTTACCTTGACTACCACAATCCAGGATGTTGCTGTTACTTCACAAATCAAATAATCGCTCAATACGTCTACTTTTAGATGAAATATAAAAAAAGTTAGACATAACTTATGGACTGAATACCTTCTTTCTTTTTTCCTACCTTATCGTATGACGCATTGATAATCCAACCAGATCAATATTACGTCCATTCCGACGATGCCACATACGTTTTAACCAGGCCAAGCCTCCCCAAGCAATCAACATGGATGTTGTTACGGCATAATGCAGTGAATCTGGGAAATACTGGTCAATTTGGAAAATTAAATGGTGATTATAAAACATTATTTTGGGTCCTACTAAAAATGAAATTGGGCAACCCAGAGTTCACTTTTTGATTAGTCAAAGTTTGTTTTTGTAAATCATCAATATCTGCTTCAATTTGAGAATGATATAAACTATCACACCAGCTTAAAAAAGTACACCCAGAGTACACCAGCTTAACAAAGTACATTCTACAGAGTAAGTAGTAATACAACGCTTAAACGTCTCCATGAATACAAGTTGGAATTATCAGGTTTTGGTTTTATGATTTTTTTTAAAAGATCTAAAATCGGCCAGAACACAAAGGGTATACCTCGAGGAAAATAACAAATTTTACAAATGCACCTTTTGTACTGAATGGTAGGGTCATCTTTAAAAGGGTGATTACTTAATGACATACTACTGCTGGTATAATATGCACCGAGTGCAACCGTTGGATCGAGAGGGATAGTCATATTATCCTTGATGCTTTCTTTTGAGATAACGTAACGGGTTTCGGCCCACGGCTGAGAAAAATACGAATATACTCCTGGGAGCGTACTTGGTTTCATATGCTTGTGTATATCTTGATGGAGCTTTTCAGCGCAAATAATTAATATTACAGGTTCAAAATCATATCTGTTAAACGCCTGTAAACAATAGCTAACAGTCCTTTTCATATGCGAAGTTAAATGTGTATTGAATTTCCAATATGATGCTCTTTTTAATTGCATAAAGTAAGCTTCTCCATCTTAAAAGTCCAATTTTCAATCCCCAATTACAACTAGTAAAGTGTCATGCTTAGCCCCATGTTCTTTTGTCGATAGTAGAATCGAAAAAAAATAAAATAAAAAAAAAAAACGATTTTTTTTTTTGGATGGTCCGATGGTTGA
This sequence comes from Mucor mucedo, assembly GCF_025094135.1. Classification (NCBI taxonomy): domain Eukaryota; kingdom Fungi; phylum Mucoromycota; class Mucoromycetes; order Mucorales; family Mucoraceae; genus Mucor; species Mucor mucedo. The sequence goes on along the minus strand of NW_026252300.1, from coordinate 167,629 downwards.
TCCGATTCAACGAAGTTATTCCATTCATCAACCCACACAAGATGAGACCTCTTAAGAAGAAGAGTTAAATACCACTGCTTTATCCAATAATGTAAATTCATACGAAAACCAACAATAACCAGCAAATTTTGACGCCGATTACAAGCCAAGTTTCTTTGAATCCGTTTCTCTTGCCAGAACATTATCCTATCATTTGGGAGATTGACGGAAGGAGGCTTGAGTGAGTACTTTTTGGCTCGAGAACCATATCAAAACGTGTGCGGTCATTCCATTTACAATTTCCAATGAATTAATCAATGGTAGTTCCTGTCAAAGATTCAGAAATAGGGTTCATGGTTTTTTGATCTCTTATGATTCTTTTTGACATTAGATCGTTGCCGTTTTTTTTTTTTTTTTTTTTTTTTTTTTTTTTTTTTTTTTTTTTTTTTTTTTGATTTTGTAGACATGATTAAAGAACTGAAGGGAGGAAGAAATAAATTGTAACCGAGACCGAGACCGAGACCGAGACCGTGACCGAGACCGAGACCGTGACCGTGACCGTGACCGAGACCGTGACCGTGACCGAGACCGTAACCGTGACCGAGACCGTAACCGTGACCGAGACCGTAACCGTCCACGGAGCATAAATAGTACTTGTTAAATAATATGTTTTTCTTGTAGTAGATGTTAATAATCAGAAATTAGTAAGGTTCATCCACAATGAAATGTAGACTTACCTATAATTTTAAGGCAAGGCTACACGATTAGTATAAAAGTCAGTGAAAAGACTGTAGAGCTAAATTGTATGGAAAGATGGAATATACACCGTAAAGGTGGACCTACATATTAACTCTGACTCAGACAATGTAGATACAATATAGTATTTAGAGTCAAACGATTATAAAAGTGACCTGTAGCTGTAATGTGAAAGAGATAACATCCTCTAACCAAAGAATCAACCAAAAGGACTTTAGACAGATTTGTCAGCTATTTTTACATTTATATTTTTCAGTGAGAGCATATGATACCCCAGCTTCTCCACAAATTCATTTTTACAGTGGAGTCTGGTTTTCGAAATTAAAGAAGTTGTATGCAAGCTTATTAGTATCTGGGTCTTTAATTATAGGGATATTTGCTTTCTTTATTAATAATAGTTCTTCTTGAATGCCGCTCATCAGCTATTTTGTTATTAATAGACTATAACAACTGTTGAAATGTTGTATTTCCAAGAGGAATCCTAACGAGTTTTTTTTCCTCCTTTAAACTAAAGATAAATATAAATAGATATTTATTATTCTTTTAAGCACTTGTCACAGTATGCTGTTAAATTAATTGACACACAAATTTATAGAAAAAACTTTTATTCAATAGCTAATCGAATTAATAATAAGACAAAATGCAATAAAATAGGCATACAAAAATACCATTAAAGTTGTTTGTTTGATTTCAATCTGAACTAGTTTATTATGCATTATCTTTCATATATTTATAGAATTGACGACGTTATGATTCTGAATTTTTATAATTCAAAATGTTCAACTCCTTTCCTTCTTTCAGGCACGCGACCCAATCCATTCTTATCTTTTGTTTTAAGCTTATAGGCTGTGTGCTCAGCTTAATACACCGTGAAGAACTTCTTTTGCTTGAATCCAGCGACAAACTCCATGGCTGATTTATACGTTTCATTGTTCTTATCAGTTTTGTTAGCTGGCCTTGGTAATGGAAACGATTCTTCGTACTTTCTTTTGATAGATAATGTCCTTGATTTCGCTTCATTAACAGCCTCTTCAAATACTGGCTCTTTAAGTGAACTGGCAAGCGTTTTCAACCTATCATATTCCATGATTTGTAGATCCATTAATTTAAATGGCGTATCCTGATTAACAGTTTCAACTTGATGCTGAAATAAAGATGAAGTATATAGATATTGAATGGTTGGGTCATCTTTAAAATGGTGATTACTTAATGTTGTACTATTGCTGGTAAAAAATGCACCAAGTGCAACCATAGGATCGAGAGGGATAGTCATATTATCCTTGATACTTTCCTTTGAGATAAGATAGCACTTTTGAGCCCACGGCTGAGAAAAATATGAAAATACACCTGGAAGCGTACTTGGTTTCATATGCTGGTGTATGTCTTCATGGAGCTTTTCGACGCAAATAATCAATATAACAGGGTCAATATCATATCTGTTTGTTGCCTGTATACAATAAGTAACCGCCCTTTTCATAAATGCAACGTTGACAGTGTTGAATTTCTAAGATTATTGGAGGGAGGTTGGAATAACCACTTTTTGGCTCGAGAACCATATCAGAACGTGTACCAACATCCCATTCACGATTTCCAATGAAGAATCGTTGGTAGTTCTTGTCAGAGCTTCAGTAATAAGGTTCAGGGTTTTTTTATCCCTGATAATTTTTTTTGACATTAAGTCATTGCCATTTTTTTGTTTAGAAGACTCATGATTAAGAACTGACGGGAAGAAATGAATCGTGACCCTTCAGTTCTTAATCATGAGTCTTCTAAACAAAAAAAAAATGGTAATGATTTAATGTCAAAAAGAATCATTAGAGATAAGAAATCAATGAATCTTATGACCAAAACCATAACCGAGAACGACACTGGCCAATATCCGCAGTTAGGGATACCGAGACCGAGAACGTCTACACCTACGTAGATATGTTTATTAATTTTTACATGTAGTTTTTAGATTCACGTGATCTGTTCTTTTTCTTACATACTTTTGATCTTTGAAAAGACCTAGAGGGTGTAGCATAAGTGGGAGTTTCGGCGCCAGTGAAATACCACTGCCGTTATCGTTTTTAGCCTGGTACGAGCGACGACCCACTCAGGTAACGGGGAAGTGTTGCTTATATTGGAAAGACTAGCCGTAGCCGTGATAATAAAAAAGAGAGTATATCTTTTGTTTTTTTAAAAAAAGTAATATTTTAGCGTTTTTATTAAGAACAAAAGTTGATATTAACTAACCTTTTCCCAATTTTTATTACTTCTCTTTAAAAAATTGGTGTTATACAGGATATGAATAACTAAAAAAGAAAAAAAAAGATGAAGAGAAGAAGGGAAGGAAAAAACTGTTTAAATGGGATTTATTTGTAAACTGATAAACAAGGGCTGGCTTATGTCAGGATGATTTAATTGTTGATTTAATCAGAAGATAGTGTGAACAAGTTTTATTTATAGGCTGATAAACAAGAGCTGGCTTATGTCAGAATGATTTAATTGCTTATTTAATCATCCATATGTTTGAGCCTTCACATACTAGAAAACAAGCATATTCATAGTGTTTTGCATGGAGAACAAAATTTGAAATAAACCAAAAGTGATACTTTCAGAACTTAGATACCACTTTATTATGGACGAAAAAAATAAATTAATTAAAAAACGTATTGATGGTCTATGAGAAAGAACTATGGATATTTATTTATAAAGAACTGGGATAGTTCTAGGGAGAATATTAAGTGCCTTATTGGTTTATGATGTAATAATCTGGTGATAGTAAATAATCAACATGTCTTTAAGTTTAGCCCTTCCATACCGAGTAAATAAATATTAGTCAGAGGGATCAACAGTTATAACATCAAATGACAAGAGTAATATTTGTGCTCAGGATCTATTAATATTCCATAGTCCAGGCCCATTAGATTGTATTGCTTTTTGCAGAATAAATATTTACTCGCCACAGGGTTGTGCCCTGTGTACAGACTTCAACAGTAGGATGAGAACAAGCGGGGTAATGTGTGGTTCATGATTAACTTTATTATTATATCTATGATATCCTCGACAGGGTCATCTTTGAAATGGTGATTACTTAATGATGTACTATTGCTGGTAAGAAATGCACCAAGTGCAACCATAGGATCGAGGGGGATAGTCATATTATTCTTGATACTTTCCTTTGAGATAAGGTAGCACTTTTGAGCCCACGGCTGAGAAAAATATGAAAACACACCTGGAAGCGTACTTGGTTTCATATGCTGGTGTATGTCTTGATAAAGCTTGTCAACGCAAATAATTAATATTATAGGGTCAATATCATATCTATTTGTCGCCTGTATACAATAAGTAACTGCCCTTTTCATAAATGCTAAATTGACAGTATGTTGGATCTCCAGGATAATTGGAGGGAGGTTTGAGTGGCCACTTTTTGGCTCAAGAACCATATCAGAACGTGTGCCGTCATTCCATTCACGATTTCCAATGAAGAATCGTTGGTAGTTCCTGTCAGAGCTTCAGTAATTAAATTCAAAATTTTTTATCCCTGATTATTTTCTTTGACATCAAGTCATTGCCATTTTTTTGGTTGGGAAGACTCATGATTAAGAACTGAAGGGAAGAAGGAATAAATCGTGACCCTTCAGTTCGTAATCATGAGTCTTCCCAACCAAAAAAATGCCAATGACTTGATGTCAAAAAGAATCATCAGAGATAAGAAATCAATGAACCTAATGACCAAAACCGTAAACGAGAACGAGACTGACCGATACTCGCAGTTAAGTCCGACCGAGACCGAGAACGTCTACACCTATGTATGTTTGTTAATTTTTACATGTAGTTTTTAGATTCACGTGATCCGTTCTTTTTCTTACATACTTTTGATCTTTGAAAAGACCAAGAGGGTGTAGCATAAGTGGGAGTTTCGGCGCCAGTGAAATACCACTGCCTTTATCGTTTTTATCCTGGTACGAAGGACGACCCACTCAGGTAACGAGGAGGTGTTGCTTATATTGAAAAGACTAGCCGTAGCCGTGATAATAAAAAAGAGAGTATATCTTTTTTTTTTAAAAAAAAAGTAATTTTTTAGCGTTTTTATAAAAAACAAAAGTTGATATTAACTAACCTTTTCCCAACTTTTATTACTTCTCTTCAAAAAATTGGTTTTATACAGGATATGAATAAAAAAGAAAAAAAAAGATGAAGAGAAGAAGGGAAGCAAAAACTGTTTAAATGGGATTTATTTGTAGACTGATAAACAAGGGCTGACTTATGTCAGGATGATTTAATTGTTTATTTAATCAGAAGATTGTGTGAACGAGTTTTATTTATAGGATGATAAATAAGAGCTGGCTTATGTCAGAATGATTTAATTGCTTATTTAATCATCCATATGTTTGAGCCTTCACATACTAGAAAACAGGCATATTCATACACGTACGTAGATAAAAAAAGACATTTTCACCGTGACCGAGACGAAAACCGAGACCGTGACCAATGAAATAAGCGATCTTTGGGTGATTGGACCAATATTTCCCAGCTTCACTTTATGCATTTGAGTGATGTGTTTAGTCATATGTCTGTATAAGCTTACCAAAGAAGGCAAAGTTCGGTTCGTTTGATTTCAAGAGTTTATCTAAAGAGACCATGGCAAAATCAATGTCTACCTTGGTCTTTTGCAACTGAATAAGCAGATTTTGTACAAGATCACCCTGAACAGCATTTTTTAAAGGATACTGATAAAAAAATTAAATTACATTGGTTATTCCCATTGTTTTTTGTGATTTTAGTAATACCCGAATTTTATTTTCATAGGTCTTCAGAATCAAGGACATATCACCTTCTCACACATTTTGAATTATTTTAGTCACTTGGTTATCAGAAAGATTATAATGATTCTGCGCGAATTCCGATACCATTCTTTTCAAGCACTACAATGCATTATAGTTCAAAGGAAACATTTTTATTTTATAATTAAAGTTACCTCCTAGTCATTTTGTAGACCTTCTTTTCCCAGCACACTAAGCCTTTCATCTTTTAATCGAATGGTATCCCATACATGCAACACAGGCTACCAAATCCAATTGAATGCAAAATCCCTGGCAGTAATTCCCAAATCACCCAACCATTCTAGGATGTCATGCTGTCTTCCGCTCATGAATCGTATGACGGCATTTCCGGCTAAGTATCCAATGACACTGGGAATCCAATAACGCGTCAGACGTGAAGGCGGGCCATGCACGGATTTAAAGAGGCAATATTAGCTTGACAGACAGTCCAGTCACGAGTGACTTGTAGGCAATGTTTGTGGTCTGGCTTACGGTAGCCAATTCAAATATGATTCAAGGCTTCATTGACGTTAAAATCAGAGATGGAAGCGATATTCTTACAAGGGAAGCAAGATGTGCTTCATCATGGTGACACATTCATTTGACTGTGTTGAAATATGTTTTTCATCGTCCATCATGAACGGAGTTAATTTTGATCATCAAACCTAATCGAGATGCTTGTTGTGTTCTAAAGTAATCCAGAGCGTGTATTTTCTGTCGGATTTCTTCGTGGATTAATTGCTTGAATATCGAACGACGGTGCTTAGCTGAAAAGAAACGCAACGTCCTTTGCTGTGATGATTTGATCCAGTCTCGAGCATGCATTGACAACATATTGATAAACAGCTATTCGGGACTGTTTCAGACCATGGTGGGTTGTACGCATTTTTTTTTTACGGTGTTTATACCCAAATAGGTCATACGTATAGGTAGCGGTAAATAATTGCAATTTATTAATTTTAATAATCTATATATACGGAATATGACTTTGTAAGGCATAATAGGACCCGTATCTTTTACTTCCGTAAATCCCGTTCCAATATTATAAGGCTTCTGACAAGGGTAAAGTAGAGTTTGAAATATCACGCAAGAGGGAGCCATAGACGGTAACCGTGCACTTTGTAATAAACAGCTATTTTAAAGGATTCTCGGTTGAAAAAGAAGGCTGGGTTGAATATATTTGGAGGTATTTTTGGATTCGTTCTAAATCCGGTAAAGAGGTTGGTGAAGCCAAGTCATGTCGCTACTGGTCAAAGTTAGACATTCGTCTTGTTGACTAACTGAACTTGACCATTCGGCGTCATCTATCGTTTGATTTTGAAAGCACGTTAAAAGCGTAATATTAAGACTGTGGACTTGCTCTTAAACAAAGTCTGTCATGGAGAGAATTGAAAGAGAGTTGACAGGCTAAAATTAAAATACACTTTCTTGTTTCTTTGCCAAACGTGAAAAAATCTATTTTAAGAAATAATAAAAAAACCGGGCGTCAAAAAAGTATGTGTAAGAAACACGTTATGAGTATATAACGGAGACCCTGCGCGTGCGGGGGCAATTCTATTTTCTTTCTCTTTCTTTCACCTTCCAAACCTATTTTAAGTCATGTCTTTCGATAAAACTGCCATCAAGAACAACATTATTCCTCACGAAAAGGAAGACTTTGTCTACACTTATGGTACTGCCGGTTTCCGTTCAAAGTAAAGTATATTCTTCATCTTACTCTTTTCCATCTCGTTCTAAACTTTATTTTTATTTTTTTACGTGTGTTTTCTTTTAGTGCCGAAGTCTTGGGCTCTGTCATGTACAAGGTTGCCATCTTGGCTTCTTTGCGTTCCAAGAAGCTCAACGGCTCTACTATCGGTGTCATGATTACTGCTTCTCACAATCCCGAAGAAGTAAGTATTTATTTATTTAAGTAGCTGCACAAAGAAATTCAACGTTTTTTGTTTGTTTGTTAGGATAACGGTGTTAAGCTTGTTGATCCTCGTGGTGAAATGTTGGAACAATCATGGGAAGTGTATGCTACCAAGCTTGCTAATGCAAAGGACGGCGAGTCTCTCTTGGCTGTTGTGGATGAAGTCGTTGCTCAATACAAGATTGATCTCGATGTTCCTGCTAATGTTATTTACGCATATGATACCAGGTAACTTTCTTTATTCATTTCTTTTATAGTCTTGTATACCAATACCCTTCTTTTAGACCTAGTTGTCCCCATTTGGTAAAGTGTCTTGAACAAGGTCTCGAAGCTTCCGGTGCTAAATCCATCAACTTTGGATTAAAGACCACTCCTATGCTTCATTACCTCGTGCGCTGCATCAACACTGCCGGTACCAGCGATGCTTATGGTGAGCCCACTGAAGAAGGTTATTACAAGAAATTGACTGCTGCCTTTGCCACTGCCGTTGTAAGTTTTATCACTTTTTGGCCGAAAAAAAGGGGGAGGGGAATAGAGTGAGGGAGAGAGAGAGTTAGAGAGAGAAGGGGCGACTAAACTATTTTGTTTGTTTGTAGAAAGGAAAGCCTCGTTTGTCTACTTTGCATGTTGATTGTGCTAATGGTGTAGGTGCACCCAAGCTCCGTGAACTTCTCAAGTTCATCTCCTCCGATGTTTTATCTGTTGATATTGTGAATGAGAACACCACCACTTTGGGTCAATTAAACAAGAACTGTGGTGCTGATTACGTAAAGACCAATCAACGTGCTCCTCCCAGTATCTCCATCACTGCTGGAGACAGATGCTGTTCTTATGATGGCGATGCCGATCGTATTGTCTTTTACTATGTGACTGAAGATGGTACTTTCAGACTTTTGGATGGTGATAAAATTGCTGGTCTTGCTGCTGTTTTCATCACCGATCTCGTGCATGAAGCCGGTATTGATTCTATCAAGGTCGGTGTTGTTCAAACTGCTTATGCTAACGGTAGTTCCACAAACTACCTCACAAAGGTCTTGGTAAGTTTTATTTTATTTTTGGCTCATGCTTGTATGTGATTTAATCAAACATAAATATCGCTTAATTTAGAATGTGCCTGTTTCTTGCGTCTCTACTGGTGTAAAGCATCTTCATCATGAAGCTGAAAAGTACGATGTTGGTGTTTATTTCGAAGCCAATGGCCATGGTACTGTTCTTTTCAGTCCTGATGCTCTCAACACAATTAAGACTGCTGAAGCCAAGACCCCTGCCCAAAAGCAAGCCATTGCCCAACTCTCTTCTTTGACCGAATTGATCAACCAAACTGTGGGTGATGCCATCTCTGATATGCTTTTGGTTGAGGCTATTCTTACCAGCCGTCAATGGAGTTTTGAAGAATGGGATCAAGCCTATACCGACCTTCCTAACCGTCTTGTCAAGGTGGTTGTTTCAGATAGACATATCTTTAAGACTACCAATGCTGAGCGTCAATTGGTTGAACCCGCAGGTCTCCAAACAGAAATTGATGCTCTTGTTGCAAAGTACAGTAACGGTCGTTCATTTGTTCGGTAAGTTATTTTATTTTTATGCGTGTGCGTAATATAAGGTTTTAACCTTCTTGTTGTAGTGCTTCCGGTACTGAAGATGCTGTTCGTGTTTATGCCGAAGCTGCCACCCGTGCCGAAACTGACGATCTTGCATTCAAGGTTGCACAACTCGTTTACGATCGTGCTGGTGGTGTTGGTGCTCGTCCTTAAATATCCATATACATTTATATAAAAAAATAGCAATTAGCTCTCATATACATCCGAAAAAAAAAAGAAACAATTTACCCCTCACACACACACACACACACACACACTTTTCATACAAACAGACAAAAAAAGTAGTATTCAATAAACTTGTACTCATCACAATTTTGGCGTTACAAAAATCGTACTGTACTTCCAGTCTCAATTTACCGAATGTTTAAAAAATCTGCAGTGAACATTTACAGAATTTCATCCAGCATTCTATCCATGTTTTTTCCTAAGTGCCCAAGTGCTTGAATAAAGAATATTTTTAACATTTTTTTTAGGCCAAATTATTTGTAAAAGCTGGGCAAATTGTTTTGAAGACTTGGGAAATTCAACTTCACATTCGGTAAAATTGAGAGTATAATTTTTCAAACACAGTGATTTTGGCTGGCATGTGCAATATGTGGCCATTTGAAACATATTTTTAACAATCTGTCGTATGTCAGTCCTGTAAAATAAGAAAAGAAGCCATTAGATGATAAATTTAAAGTGATAGACGAATAAAAACACTGACACAAATTCTTGTTCTTCACCTTGCGCATTCAATCACATTTCGTTTTTATTATTTTTTTTGCCCCCATTGTTTGAGCCCTTTTATCTTTCCAAATGGAGATTTCTAAGCGGCGAGCGTGTCATTCTCCGCCCGGAATAGTACAAAGTATTAGCCTTTTATTTTTTTGCGTATTCTCTCTCTCTCTCTCCTTCTCTATCAATTATATACTATGGCAGGTAAAAGACGACCTGGTATTGGTGCTGAAGAAAGAACGAGCAAGAAAATTGCGACATCATGGCTAGCATTAGTCTTGAGTACGTTTCTAGGTATCGGCATTGCATTTCACTTTCATTACAAGGTACCTGTTCCTACCAATCATCTTGGTTACAACACAGAAACTGGGCTTTCGGATTTCTCTGAGCATAATGCCATTAAAATTATTTCTCACCTCAGTGATACGCTTGGTTATCGTAAAGTCTTATTTTTTTTTTGGATATGTATATGAAAAAAAAAAATGCTTAAAAGTTTTAAAATATAGGTATTGTGGGTACGATTGAGGAAAAACAATCTTATGAATATATCGAGCAAGAGATTCAACAATATAAGAGCGATGCTGAAGGAATTACCAATGCACCTAAATTTGATATTTGGGTTCAACAAGCTACCAGTGCACATCGATTCGATATCATGGATAAAAGTAAGTTTTCAGGGTAAAATCTGTCAAAAAAAAAAAAAAAGTTAACCCGTGATAATTTAGTGGTGTTAAAGGCATATACCAATGTCACTAATATTGTTGTTCGCTTGTCTTGCCCTATCGATCCTCAAAACCCAGAGAACCGTGCTTGTGAAGAAAATGCTGTTCTTTTAAACTCTCATTTTGATACCACTTTAGGCTCACCTGGTGCTACAGACGATGGTTCAGGTACCGCTGTAATGATGGATATTATCCGTGTTCTGAGTAGACGTGATTGGTCCACCTATAAGAATTCTATCGTCTTTTGTAAGTTTTTGTATAATCACATATAAGAAACGGGATTATGCTGATTAACATTATCTTTACTATCGATAGTATTCAATGGTGCTGAGGAGTCGTTGCAAGATGCTTCTCATGCTTTTATTACAATGCATGAAATTAAGGATTCGTAAGTAAAAAGTATACAATGAGAAAAAGGAGTGGTAAAAGGAAAAGACATTAACCCTTGTGTATCAGTATTCGCTCAGTTGTTAATATTGATGCTTGTGGTACAACTGGTCGTGAAATTTTGTTTCAAGCTAATTCTCGCGAAATGATTGATGCTTATAAGCAAGCGCCTTATCCCCATGGAACCGTCATGGTAAAAAAAAAACAAGAAATGTAATTACGATATATAAAACTAAAATATTCATCAAAAGGCCAATGATGTTTTCCGTACTGGATTGATTTTATCCGACACTGATTTCAGACAGTTTGTTCAATATGGTAATTTGACAGGTATCGATATGGCCATTTACAAAAACTCGTATTTATACCACACCCATTTGGATATCACGGAACATTTACAGCCCGGTGCTATTCAACATTTGGGAGCCAATACCTTGGCTATCGTAAATTACTTGGCCCAAAATGCTACTTTGACCGGTATTGAGATTGCCAGTGATGTTGTCTTTTTTGACTTCCAAGGTCTCTTCTTTGTTGTTTATTCATGGTCTACAGCTTACACCATTCAGATGACCACGGTGGCTTTAGCTGCCGTCTATTTTTGTTACATCGTTACCAAGACCCACACATCTTCTCCTTACCGATCCGTGCCTGCCATCTTAATTTCTTATACTAAATCTACGTTGGCCGTGTTCTTGAGTATGGTCTGCTGTATTCTCTTACCCGTCGCCATCTCATTTTTGTTGACCTCGCCTTACTTTAATCGACACATGTCCTGGTTCAAGAACGAATGGTACGGTGCACTTATCTTTAGTCCCATGGGTCTCGTGGGTTCATTTGGTATCCAATATCTCTTTTACACTTTACCAGGACCTCAGCATTTTGATATGGAGTACGGTACCTTCAACTCTCTCATGCTTTTCTTTGCTATCGGTACTGCCATCACCACCCAAACTGGCGTTGCTAGCTCTTACGTCTTTTGGCTTTATTGTTTCATCATGTTTATTACCTGTATCTTGAACGAGTTTGGTCTTCGTCCTGAGCAGTCCAAGATTTACTTGCCTCAAGTAGGTACGACTGCTTATATTCTTAGTGGGTCTGCCTTGGCCTTGTTTTACTCGGATTATGCATACGCCTTGATCGATATCTTTGTTCCTTTGACAGGTCGTATGGGTGTAGAAACACCTGTTGATTTAATTGTGGCTATTATTTACGGTATGATTGTCTACATGTTGACACTTCCCTATGTGGCCCATGTCCATCGTTTCGGTACCAAAGTGTTGAAGAAGACGCTTGTGCTTTTACTGTTGGCACAAACTGCCGTGTTGGTGGCCGTCTATGTTGGTGGAGGATCTTATGGAGGCTGGGCTTTCCCATATGACGAACTTCACCCTAAGCGCTTGTTTATTCAAGAATTGAAGAATTTGACGTCGGGCAAGATCACGATCGGTGTTGCCCAAGCCGATGGAGGACCCTATGTACAAACGATTGTAGACTCTCTTGAGACAGAATTGGGTGTGGAAGCGGAAGCGCGTGGAGGCGTGAATAATATGAATGACTGGGACTCGATTTATCCTTTCAGTGCATTTTTGGGTGGTTATCGCTTTGATGTGGAGCCATATATTCGTGAGCATGCGACGGAGATGGGAGGAGAGTTATTTGATTCTTTGTCAGGACCTTTCCCAGAAGTCAAGATCTATAATGATAGTTATAACGCGGAAACGGGCATTCGATCCTTTTCGATTTTGTGCCTTTCACCTTCCTATACATGGACCGTGATTGCGTTTGATGGATTGGTCGTGGATTGGAGTATCAAGGATGAGAAGCCAGTCAGTGAGTCATCTCATTATGTGGTACGCCATGTGAGTGGATACGGCAATGATGGTTGGACTATGGATTTATCTGTCAAGGTACCTGAAGCAGATCGCAAGGCTGCGGAGACAGGAGATTACAAGATTCGATTCGAGTTCACAGCGTTAGAAAAGGAATCTTTTGCTGGAAGAGGGGAAGAACGTTTAATTGGCGGTGTGGGTATTATGTCTGTCGTTCAACGTTCGTTGCCTATTTGGACAACCACCACATGGTTGAGTTCAGTAGTTAAGATCTGGGATTTATAAAAAGAGTTTTTGTATAATCATTTATTTATTTTTTTTAAAAAAAAGAAGGGAAGTGTTATATTTATAAAGAGAAAGGAAAGTGTGTGTGTGTGTGTGTTTAGTTAGGGTGGTTATGCTTGAGCAAAGCCAAATCTAGAGTGTCTACGGATAGGTGAATCTAAATTATTATTTAATACATTGTTACTGTTTGCCATTTGACCAGCTCCCAAAGTAGCCAGATGAGAGAACGGATTGAATAAACCAGTGTATTTTGGGGTTGGGGTAGAATACGTCAAAAAGTCTAATACAGAAGGTACATTGGTGGGTAATAAACTGGATGCGGCTGATTGAATGGCCTCCAAATGACGTTGCGCAGGTGATGGTTCACATTTTAATTGATCGTCTTGCAATAACAATGCAGACACTCCCAATGTCAATTGTTCCTCTGCATAATCATCCTGCTTTTGCTTACTTTCGAACTCTTCTTCGCTTGGTAGAGGGCATAAATCTCGATAAGCTTGACCCAATACAAACCCAGTTAATCCTTGGTCGAAGAAGGAAGGTTCTGCCTCCTCCTTTTCTTCTTCCTCTTCCTCTTGCTGTTGCTGTTCTTGTTGTGGTTGCTGTTGTTGTTGTGGTTGCTGTACTGCCTCGTTTTTCTCTATACTAGGTGATTGCTCTTCATATTCTTCAGTTCTTGAGAAAGTGGGTGAGATCAAATAATCAGAGGATGGTTCTGGGGTAGCTCTTTGTTGTTGTAACTGTTCCTTTCTCTTTTTCTTTTCGCTCTTACGTTTAGGCATAGGAGGGAACTGTGTCTTTTGTTGAGAGGCAGCCACTGCAGCTGACAAGGTAGGGCCAAAGGCATCGGATACAGCTAAGACAGGTGTGGAAGGAGAGCTGTTGGTACCGATTTTAGCCCAAGAAGCAGAAGCTGGTAGAGCAGAATCATCAGTGATTTTGGATCGTGATGAAGAGGAGACTGCAGGAAAGTCTGCACTGGAGAGTTGAGGTGTACGATAGGATACTGGTGCAGGTGATGGGTGTGCTGCGCCCATACGGTTTCCATACGCATCCTCCTCTTCGTCGTCATCTTCGTCATCTGTAGTCAGCATATCACGCATATGATGTTTACTAATATAAAAAGTCAGTCATTTCCCCCCTTTCTCTTGCTGATATATTTTTCTTGTATGTGTATATATACCCAGTTGCTAATTCTTCTTTTGAAATGGTGTCTATATCTTCTCCTTGTTCATGCAGGTAAAGACAATTTGGGTTTGGACATGTCATGTTACGTAAATAATAAGTACAATATTTTGTGGTACCGTACGACGCTCTAGGATATGAAAAATGTAAACATTTAAACTATTCACATGAAAAAAAAAAAAAATTACCTTAACACTCTATCAGCAATCACACTTCCGTCCACTGCAGCTATAGCTTTTGCGGCATCCTCTTTCTTATAATAGGTGACGTAAACCGCGGCACTAGGTAAAGTCGACATTTGAGCTGCTGGAAGAGCGGGTCGTTTGTTGATGACAATTTTAGAGATTTTACCAAATTGACCAAAGAAATCATGGGATCTCACAATCTAACATGCCATTAATACATGTTTTTCTATTTCTCTTTCTTTCTTTTTCAAGGGAATGCTTACCTCTTCCGTAGCCAATCTGGGATGAAGACCAATGATGTAAACCAAGTTTTTTTGAACAACGCGCATACTTGACAAATGTCGTCTATTCGCTGATTCCATGTCCTTTTGTTGTCTTTCCTTTTCTCTCTTTTCTTTCCTTATACGAGATAATCTATAATAGCATTTGTTTAGTTTATTAAAATATATGTTACGCTTTTTGGGTTTTAGAACATACTCATCGGCACTCACAGGTTGAAATTCAACCATTTCCTCTGAATACTCTCGACGACTTTTCTTTGTAGGTTAGTATGACTTTTTTTTTTTGTTATTAGACTTTCTTTGTTTATTTTTTTTTTACCATGCAGGACATCTGCCATTTAAGTTAGTCTTGATATGATGCCAACAAAATCTACAAATCTATGGAGAGAATAAGTCTTTCATTTTGACAGCTACAGATGGATGGATGTGAAGTTGCTTACTTGGTATCCACAAGGACAAGGTCTAAAGCTGCAATCAGCAATATCCAACTCCTCCATACAGAGAGGGCAATCAAGATCTTCGTCAGAATCCATAGTTTTTCTTAATTAGTAAAAAGTAGAAAGGTAGAAAAAAAAAGAAAAAGAAAACTAACGCGGGGGACCAACCACACAATTGTTTTTTGTATATACAAACTCCGCCTTACTTGAGTTGAAGTGCAAGATGGAAAAACGCTTTATCCTTTGAAAAAAATTATGCAGATCAGCTATTTTCATATCAGGAACCCTGAATTAGCTTGGGACATTGTGTGTGTGTGTGTTTGTGTGTTTGTTAATACGAGGATCTTGACTGTGAATGGATCGTCATTTTAAATTTTCCAAATCAAGCCAGGCTAAAGCATTCATCCACCCATTTTTTGATAGCGCCTGAAACATAATATTATTTGTAATGATTTTCTCACCGCAAATAGTAAAAACTATAAAACTGTACCTTTTTTTTTTTCCTCACTTCTTCTTTCTTGTCCCAAAAAAATGCTTCTTGTTCCTACCTCAAAACACACTATCCCTGTTCACCCTTCAACGGATGGCTGGGAGAAACAACAACTATCTGTGGAGAGACATGAATACCCTGCCAAAAGCAACGCCAACAGAAAGCTCGCATTCTTATTCTCTCATTCGAACGGCTTCCATAAAGAATCCTTGCATCCTCTCATGAGAAGATTCATTAACCATTTGCGTAGTTTACAAGAGTATGACCAGACCGATATCACCATGGTTGCTTGGGATGCACGTACACACGGTGATTCTGCTCGCTTAAACGAAGGCATTTTTGAGGATTCATGTAAAATACAAAGCTTATTTTGCTCTATGACCTTACTGACACAGTCTTTATACAGATAGATGGTCTGATAATGCATTGGATACGCTGCAAGTAATTGAAGAAATGGAACTTAACACAGGTTATGATAAATTGATTGGTGTAGGTCACAGTTTCGGTGCTTCTTCAATGTAAGAATTTCACCCATTTTTTTTTTATGTTTGTTTGAGGATCAATGTGAGCTAAATTATGTAAAATACATGGTGTAGGATCTTGTTAGAGTTCTATTATCCCAATACATTTGATGCATTGTGTGTGATTGAGCCTGTCATGAACAGAGTCTTTTTGGCTGGTGAGCTTCAAGCCATGGTACCTGTGCTTGCCTCCAGAAAGAGACGCGATGAATGGCCTAATCGGTAAGTTGGAGAGATAAAATTAAGATAGTCTATATGGATCTGTATTCATGGGTTATTTAGTGAGGAATGTCACAAGTCTTTGGCATCAAGAGGCTTTTTCAAGCTATTACACCCTGAAGTTTTGGACAATTACGTGGTAAATATTTATATGTGAGTGCATGCAAGTAAGGATGAAAATTAAAACAATACGCTTCTTGTTTGTAATAGAATTATGGCATGTATGATACCGAGGAGGGAACTATCAAGCTCAAATGTCCAAGAGAGTCCGAATACGTAAGTTATCGAAGATCGCAGTATTTGATGCAATCCCGCATTCTAACAAGCGTTTTATAGCACATTTTTAGAAACGCACAGTATGATACTGCTGTTGCAATCCGATCACTGAAAACAATCACTATTCCTATTCATTTCGTATATGCATTGGGTTCCTCATTGTAAGTAAACGGGGGGGGGGTTTCAAAAAGGGTATGTTTGATATTAACTTGAGTATACAGCGTTGCACGTGATGAAGCTGCTAGTGTAATTGATGAGAATCGAAAGATGATTACACTTGAATTTGTTGAAGGCACACATATGGTGCCCAATGAGACACCCGAGATTATCAGTAAGTTGATTAAGGGCTTCTAACATGAAGAATACTTGACTCATTTTTTTTTTTTGTTTTACTGTAGTTCCTCACATCATGAAGACCATTTCAAGATTAAACAATAAAGCCAAGCTTTAGTAAAAAAAAGAAAAGAAAAGAAAAATAGACATGTTTTTTGCCTCTATATTTCCTGAATCTTTATTTTTGCTTCATTTTCCTTTTGCTGTTGATGTTGTTGAATGGCATCTTGAGCCGCTTCAAAATCTTTTTGAAAGTCTTCCTTTTGGAGTGTGGTTTGAGTCAATGCATGACTGATGGCAGTATTTAAAATGTCGATGCGATCCTTATCTAGATAGCAGGCAGCGGCCAAGTAAAAGTAAAGTTTACGAGCTGCCAAGATGTCTGATTTCCTCTTCTTGCCTATTGCTTTCAGGGTCTGCCAAAAATCGGCAGTGGCACGTCGACTTTCCTTTAATAAATCCTGCAAATCGTGCAGCAGTAAAATTTTCAGATCGTAACGTCTATGATTGTTAAGTTTGCCTCTTTTGTGAATGTCTGATTTATCTTCAAGTTGGATGATGCGCTCCACGATATCGCCTACGACGTCAGTGACACTGGTATAAGGACATTCTGCAGCGTTTGAATAAAGGACGTCGGCAGAGAGTGCTTTGGTGATATTAATTGTGTCCTGTGGATCCTCGAGTAAATCCCCCATGGCGTGTCGCATGGAGTAGCTATAGGTGGCCAAGATATTTAGTAAATTCCATGCGAGATGAGGACTGTGTCGTGTGGCGGGTTGTGTCATTTTCTCAAAATCGGGTAAGCTGTCTGGTAATTCAGGCACTTTACTTTTCTCTTCTTCTTCTTCATCATCGTCCTGGATGAGTGAGATGGCTTCTTTCCACCAAGGTATATAGGTCGGTAAGTCGAGTTTATCCCAATCACCTGAATGTTGTAATTCGCTCAAGACTCCTTCGAATTCTTTACGTTCCTGATCGGATAAGAGATCCCAGATCAAGTCTGGATCTGTATTGTCGAGATCGATATTTGCAAATCTTTCCAGCATGGCGTGGTGTTGCTCATCCTGGTCTTCGTCGTCATTGTCGTCCTGATCGAGTAAATCGGATGGATCGTTATCTTCTTCTAAACGTTTCAACATTTCCAACATTTTATTTTTACTGTCTTTATCTAACTCTCGATTTTGAATCTCGGCAGTGACACTGTCTTTGTAGAATGACTCTGTGCATTCGGCGTGTTGTAAATCTTTGTAACATGCGAGTGAGCAGTACCGAAGATTACAACGAGGACAAACATAATTTGAGAATTGTTTTTGACATCTGAAGTAAAAAAAAAAAAAAAAAAGTGTTAATGCTTCATTTTTAAAGCATGGTGTGATGAGTTTGTTACATTTCACACAAGGTTTGTGTAATCGGTTCTAACACTTGATCTTCTGTATCGATAACTCGTAACGAAGGCATCTGTTTAAATTTGATAAAATAGAAAAAAAGGACCTTTAAAAAATGAAAAAAAAAAATGTCACGCAGGTTTTATTTAGAAAAAAAAGCAATAATGATGTAAAAAGAAGAGCTACTTTATTTCTTGAAAAAGGTTTGGAAGAGTTCGGTTAGTTCAGCAAGCTTCTTGGCAATCTGTTTTGTTTCATTTGTTTCTTCTTGACTGGGAGTAGTATGAGGGGGAGGCTGGCTGCTTTGGCGGGTGCTTGTAACACTATTGGATCGACTTCTGGAAGGTCTTCTCATCATAGCATCTCTCTTTTCCATGTCCACTTCGACAGGATCATGTTCATCTTGCGTATGCTTACAGAGCGCATCCAAATCACCATCGGGGCAATGAAACCAGCACGACGGACAGGCAAGATGGACTTCATCATATCCCATTTGTGGATCACGTACATACTCATAGGCCGGCTCTTGTGGTCTTCTGCGGCTTCGCTCTCGAGAAGGAAGATCATAACCATGGATGCTATAGAGGTGGTTTAAAGTGGGTCCGGCATTACTCATCAGACCGCCACAGATATAGCAGGCATGTCGTAATAGTATGGTGCGACGTCCTTTTCCACTTCTTGAGCCTGTGGAACTCCTTCTTGCTCTCATTTGTACGTTTGCTCTCGAAGACATCATTATGAAAAGAAAATAAACAGAGTGAAAGAAGACACGGTGTACGAACCTATTTATACAAAAAGAGATAGTATATCATTAGCTGATATAACTGTGTGTATATCAGCGATTCAAGCTTTTCTATGTATCCTTATGTGTATTTCCACGTGTCAACTACATAATATGATGGTTGCATTAACTGATGATAAAATCAAAGACTTGCGGCATGTCAAGTGGCAATGACAATATTAGCTAATTCCTTTGAAGTATATCAATTTAGTCTATTCAAACTATTTTAAACAGATCTATTTTTAAGATTGAGAGAGCATACGTATGGACAGCCTTACCCAATGTAAAGTTGTATTAAAGCTAACACTTATAGTAAGAAGGCCGTGTTTGGTAACATCCGCGAGAGAGCATTACCTTTAGTCGACTTAAGCTCACCTGTTTTATGCGATGTATTAAAAGACTAATGCTTTAATAAAATATCATGTCTTTGTAGACGATAATGAGGGACGGAACTCTAGCTTTTTAAATCTTGTTTTATATTTTTTTTTTTTTTGAGTGTTTGTACAAGATAATTGCTGAACTATTTGTAACGTACGCTGTACCCTAAAGCTCCCCCCCCCGCGCATATAATTTCATCGGATGTGAGCATAATAAAGCTTTAATTATGACAAGCTGCATGAACGACTTTTCATTATTATGCACTATTGGCGTGCGTGAATCCCCACCATTTTTGACGTCACAAAAAAAAAAAAAAAGAAAGGGTCAAAAGAACTTACATAACTAAAAAAAAAAGTCTCGCAAGTGTGCCACCCGCTTCTTTAAACACTCTTCTTTTTTTTATTTGTACGGGGGGCCTGTCAAATATGTCACTTACACGTAATTTAGTCGATTTGTACATGCTGGCTACTGCTGCGACCAAAGTGGGGTCTTCAGCTATCGCCAGTCAATCGTCGTCCCTTTGTCTTCATGTCAAGACTTCCAGTTTACTTAATCCTACATCCATGCATCATGACCACCATGAACAAGCTATCGAAGTCCCCTTTCCTGACTTTGTCGAGCAAACGGTCGAAGTGACGTCTCAAGAACGTGTAGAAACCACCGTTGTCGAACACACGGTAGTCAAGGAGGAACCCCTTACGGAACAGTTGGACACGAAGCACAGTACGATAATAGCAGTGGAAAAGAAGGAACCCTCTGTGGACATAAAGCATAGCGCGACAATTGAAAAGCAAGAAACACGTAAAGTAGAATCGAGCATGGACAGACAGGAGGAAACTCGGGTGGATCCTGTCGTCAAAGATATTTTAAAGGACGTCGAAAAGAAGCGAGTGTTAAAGGAATCGCATATTCCTACCTCACGATTTGGTAGACTTTGGAATTATGGTACACTTGCTACAGGAATGGGTATGGGAGCGATTAATGAGTCCTTGAAACGAGCTACGGGTTTATCGCAAGACACCTCAGGTAAAATAATAATAATACATTCATAGATGTGAATATCAACCTATTGTATTCACCTTTACAAAAAAAAAAAAAAGGATCGGTCATGTTGAGCGAGAATAATGTGAATCGATTGGTGGATAAACTTTCGCGTATGCGAGGAGCAGCACTCAAGATGGGACAAATGTTGAGTATTCAAGGTATTCAAGCGTCTGGGGAGAAAAGTGGATTACCACCTCAATTAGAAGAGATTTTATTACGTGTGCATGATAGTGCAAATTATATGCCTCAAAAGCAAATGGAAAAAGTGATGGCAAAGGAATTAGGCACAGAGTGGCGATCTCAATTTAAAGAATTTGACCCTATTCCTATTGCTGCTGCTTCCATTGGTCAAGTGCATGCAGCCACTTTAGCTTCGACTGGTGAATCTGTGGTGATCAAAATTCAATATCCCGGTGTGGCCGAATCCATTGATAGTGATCTCAGTAATTTAAAAGCATTAGTGACATTTAGTAATTTATTACCTCGTGGATTGTATCTGGATAATACGATTAAGGTGACAAAAGAAGAACTAGCATGGGAATGTGATTATATTCGTGAAGCGAATAATGCGATTCGATTCAAACACTTATTAGAAGGTGATGCACGATACAAGGTACCCAGTGTAGTACAAGATTTATGTACAAAACGTGTACTGGTGAGTGAAAGATTACAGGGTCGTGTTCTGAGTAAAGCGGTAGAGGAACCACAGGCGGTACGAGATGACTTGGGAGAACATTTATTACGATTATGTTTACGTGAAGTGTTCTCGTTCCGATTTATGCAGACAGATCCCAACTGGAGTAACTTCTTTTATAATCAGAGTCAAGTGGAATTATTAGATTTTGGAGCTTGTCGTGAGTATTCAGAATCGTTCTTACAACAGTATGGTCGTATCTTGATGTCTGCAGCACGTGATGATCGTGAAGGCGTGTGGCAATATTCCAAAGAGCTGGGATTTGTGACGGGTTATGAAACACAAGTGATGCGAGATGCTCATATTGACAGTGTGATGGTCTTGGGTTCTCCTTTCTCCAAAAACGCACCAGATATCTATGACTTTCAACATCAAACGATTACTCAACGTGTACGTGAAACTATCCCTGTGATGTTGCGTCATCGTTTAACCCCTCCACCTGATGAAACGTATGGTCTCCACAAAAAGTTATCTGGTGCTTTCCTTCTCTGTACTAAACTTGGAAGTCGATTTGATACCAAGGCTGTTTGGAGAGAAGAAGTCGAAAGTAAATTTAAGCTGTAAATTGGAAAAAAAATAAAATAGTCACACTCGCGTTTTTTTTTTTTTTTTCTTTCTTTTCTTTTCTCTGTTTTCTTATTTTATTGTTTGCATAATTCCAACATGTCAAGTACACGATTAGAGTATAGAGAACCCAAGAAACCGAGAGCAGTATGTGTGTACACTATTGCACAAGAGTCAAGGTATCTAGTGGTAGAGAACCTATCGACGATTGGAGTGATAAAGGAATTTATAAGACACTGTGGACAATTTGGTAAGGTAGAGGCCTACCGACTGTTGGATGATCATGATGCCAGTACAGAAGGGGAGGATGTATGTTGGTTAGCGTATGATAATGTGAGTTCTGCAAGGTATGCAAAACGTATGATGGACGATAAAGTGTATTGCTATCAACGATTACGCGTGTACTATGTACCCGAATACGAAACGGCAGACGACATACGAGCCAAATTTGCAGATAGGTTTCAAGCCATTCATAAGCGGTTACGTTACACGCCTACCCGTCACAAGAAACGAGACATTCAAGTGGTTATAGAGCAAATAGAGGAAGTACCTGTCAAGGTTGAATTAAGAAAGAAGACAATAGAAGGAAAAAGAAGGCGTATTTAAAAATGTTCTAGAACCCTATGATTTTTTTTTATTTTTTTATCAAGCCACTTTTTTTTTTTTTTTTTTTTTTTTTTTTCAGTGTGAGGGGGGGGCCGATAGGATTTTATCATGACTCTTGTGATTTTTTTTTTCTTTTTTTTTTTTTTTTAAACAACAAAAAGAATACATTTAATACATCCCTTTAGCTCATTGTAATAAGGCTCTGGCCTGCTTTGTTCCATCCTTCTTTTTTTTTTTTTCTTCTTTTTTTTAATAAACTATATACCAAACCGCACCTCCAGATAAAATAAAAAATAAAAAAAAAAGAGAGAGAGAAATGAGCCTCCGTGGGCAACAAGAGAAGAAAGATCCTTTTGCAGGCATGAAGGCTTGTGTTAATTATCAACAAGAAATTGAACGTCTTAAACAATTGGTAAAGACGCCTCCCTCACCACCACCACCAATAACAACAGCTTCAGAAGCACCAACACCTGACGATACAACAACAACTGCAGGGCCTGTGGTAACGGAACAAGAGAAAATTCGTTTCTTGGCCTTTGTGTGTTCCTGGACCACGGGAGGACCAACGTCACAATTCTTGGAAACGACGAATTCACTGTGGGCCATCCCTTCTCCTTGGCAATACTGTCACTCCTCTGTACAAAACCAACCTTTATATCATTCTCATCCATCCGAACAACATACGCATAGACATGGTCCTATTGGTACTGGCCGTCGCAAACACTATTAAACTTTTTTTTTTCTTCCCTTTTCTCTTCTTCTTCTTTATTATTAATTATATATATAAAAAAATAAAATATGATGCTACTCTAAATCTTGTGTGTAATTAGCAGGGAAAAACCCTCTTCGCGTTCCAATCTCTCCTTCCCACCAACTCTGTCGATCCTCTAAACGTTTTATCACAATAATATGATCGCCTGCTGAAAACTGTAAATCTGAGGGGGAATCGCCGTGATAATCATATTTCGCCACCACCACCGTCATCGGTTCCTCCTCCTCCTTCTCTTTAGCTAAAGGGAAAGGTTTTTTAATGTCCGTCCCAACTGGAGGAGAAGGTGATACAACCACCGGTGATGATAATGATGACATGGATCGATTAGCTCCCTTTCCTTTACTGTCCATATCATTGGGTTCATAACTTGCTTGGTAAGACGATGACGGTTGATAGGTTGGATGATGCTGGTGTGATCCAGTACCTGTGCTTAAATACGCTTGTTGAAATGACGAGGATTCCTTTGTTGTTGTTGGTGTAGTTAGTGGTGGTGCTGTTGATGCTGCTGCTGGTGGTGGTGATGTGACATGGTATCCATTCGACTCGTTCGGTTGATAGGGTGGTGGAGGTTCTTCAAATCCATCTGCAGTGGTAGGTGGTCGATTAGCATAATTTACAGGCGGTGGTAATATAGCAGCAGGAGAAGGTCTTCCAGAGGTGGTGGTGGCGGTAGACGAATTCAAGTTCATGCTCTGTGTTCTCTTTGATTTCTGAGAGGCAAAGGGTAGACCAGGACGAGGACCCGCACCCAAGGAATTCAAGATATCATAGAGTCTTGCGGCATCTTGGGGTGGGGGTACAGTACCAGTCAAGATATCTCGAGCAGTAATGGGTCGACCATAATAGGCGGCATTGGTATTCACCCGTTCTGATATTTTACTACCTTCAAATGAATAACCCATATAGAGTCCCTTAGAAGCCGAGTAAGCATATGTGGCAGCAATATGACTTGTATTGGCAGCAGAAGCAGAAATATCCGCTGCACGACCCATGGGACCTACAGCTAAAGAAGCCCCCACACCTAATTGAAGTTGTCCTCCACCATCAAAGAAGGCCTTGACGGCTGCACGGTAGTTCATAACAATAATGGAGTCAATAACTTCTCCTCCTGCTTGGTGTCCGAATCCCTATTGTATCGTTAGTGTTGTTCTATGGTTTTTTTCTATTGTAACTTACGACAGAGGACATGGAAACGCCCGAGGGTGCACTCCAAGAGCCGTCGGGAAGTCTAAGGAATGAGAAAAAAAAAAGAGTCAGAAGGAAGTTTAGGGTCAATGAATTTTGTTTTTTTTTTTACCTGGCAATGATAATGCCAGTTCCACCTTTAGCGGAAATCATGAAACCAATGCGGTACAGTCGAATAAAGACAATACCATGAGCTTCTCGTAATACACTGGGTGGAATGAGTGTTTGGACATCACGTCCCTTGTTCGGGTCTATAACACAAATAAGTAAAAAAAAAAAAGGGCGATGACGACATTGTATTCTTTTTTTGTTACCTGTAAATAGTTCGAGTATTTGAACCGCTTTTTGAATATCGGCTACGCAACAGAAGAAAAAAAAGAAGGCGTGAGTATTTTATTATTGTAAAGACTCGGTAACCATTGTACCTTTGAGTTCTTTGGGTGTTCTTGTAGTTGGCATGGAGAGAGAGAGAGATGGAGTATTAAAAAAAAAAAAAAAAAAAATGAAATTTTCTGCTTTATTTATGCACGCACAGAACAATGGGCAACCCGGGCCGGGATTTTTTTTTTTTTTTTTTTTTTTTTTTTTATAAATAGAAGCTCCAAGACTTTTTTCTTTGGCTGAGCATAATAGTATGCCAAGATTTGACAGATTAATTATATGTGTGTAATAATAATAAAAAAAAAAAAGGTAGAAAGTGGGGGAATACATTTAAGAGCGTCTGATCTTTTGCTTGACTTTGCTTAATTGAGAATCAACTTGATCCAACATGGCTTCTAATTCTTCTTTACGTCTACGAGACTGAGGACCACCACCAGTCAAGGGGATTTTTGAATAAGTAGATTGAAGCTATTAATAAAAAAAAAAGATTAGAACGTGTAATGATAATAAAGAAGAGAGTATCAAACCTTTTCTTTTTGCTTGGTTAGTCTTCTGAGTTGACTGTCTAAATCATCTTGTTGGACGACAGCTACTGCAGAAGAAGAAGAAGAAGGGATAGGCAAGACAGACGATGGACGAGGTGACCACTCTTCTTCCTCCTCTTCCTCTGCTGTGGATGGATGAATAACGGATTCTGGTTGAATACGTGGAGAACCACTGGGTGTATGTAATGTCCATGCTGTTAATTTTTCCTTTTCAGCAGCTAAACGACTCAATTCTTCCGAATGTGATTTAGTTAAACTCTCCATAGCCTTTTGAAGGGCTTCTACTTGATCTGTAAATTTATTTAGCTTTGTCCTCAGTTCTCGGATAGTTTTATCTTTTGTTTTGATTTCAGATATTAAATCCTTTTGCTCTTGACGCCATTGTTCTTGTACAGACTAACAATAATAATAATAATAATTAATACTGCAATCAGAAAGAAAAAAAAAAAAAAAGGAGGAGGAATATAAAAATACCTCGAATTCTAATTTCGTTTGATCAACTGCAAATGACTGACCTCTTGCATTATCAGCCGTTGCCTTTTGTTTTTCTAATGATAGATTTAAATCGTCCAAATACTGTTGATTCTTAATCTACGTGTGTATCATGTATATTAGAGGAGAATTCAATTAACAATGATAGTATCCAAACCTTCTCGTCTTCCAATTGTTGCAAGAGATCCGTCTTTTCTGTTAACAATTCATCCACTGATAATTCAAAGTAATCCAGATCCTTTGTCACAGCTTAGGGAGAGAGATGTTAGGGAAACAAAACGAGGGAAACAAAAAAAAAAAAAAAAAAAAAAAAAAAAAGAGAGTAAGAGAGAGAGAGAGGGGGTAGTTCTATACCTTGTTTTTGTAATTGTAACACATTAACTGTAGCCTTTTCATTTTCTAATTCGATTTTTAACTGTTCAATGGTTTCCAATAGTTTCTTTTTATCATCATCATCCTCTTTCTCCTCCACCACTAAAATAGGAGGAACAGGTGTCTCATCATTTGATTGGACAACAACAAACGAAGAGTCGCTATTTCTGGTAATGTTGGGTTGTTCTGTAGCGTATACGATGGGTGATTCCTTTTCCTCTTTTCCTGCAAATATATATATATATATTAATTTCTTATTGTTATACACATAAAAAAAAAAGATAATTACGATGCGCAGTCGGAGTCACAACGGATTCATTACAAGTGCTGGAAATGTCATGATGGTCCACGTGAATCGATAGTTGACTCTTGATTTTGGGTAAGCTTACACGAGGAGCCATGATGGCTGGTTCTTTCTTTTGTGCCCGTTGTTCCGGTAGTGGTTGTGGTAGTGGTGGTGGTGGTTGTGGTGCTGTTGCCTGGGTTGGAGGCTGTAATTGTTGTGTGCTTTTATATATATATATATATATATTATTAATTAATCGTACCACATTTGATTGTTTAAGTATACCTGAGTCGTTTGCTCTTTATAGAATTCTTATCTACAAGGGAACTTTTTTTTTAATAAAACGACATTTTTCATTCGTGATCAAATGCCAAAAAAAAAAACATTACCCGAGGTCATTGAACTGGCAGAGGTTTTATTCTTTCCAAGTCCAAGCTTTTTCCAGAAGGAAGACTTTTCCTTGTTATTCTTCGTCATGATGTTTATTATAAAAAAATGTGTGTGTGTGTGTGAGAGAGAGAGGAGAAGAGAGAGAGAAAAAAGAAGAAGAAGAAGAAGAAGAAAAAAAAAAAAAAAAAAAAATAGGGACAAGTTTAAATAAAATGTAAACAGCAGGACACCCGTGCTTTTTGAGCCTTTTTTATCTCTCTCTCTTTCTCTCTCTTTCTACTCTACTCTCTGTCTCATTATTCGTAGGAGATTCAAATCTCTAATATTATATATAAACTAGTGTCTCTTGCCCTCTCCTACTCAAGTGTCAAAATCTGTAGGGGGTTACTCAAACAAAATAAAAGGTCGTCTTTCGAGATAGACATTACAAGTATTTCTTTTTTTCTATTGTTCAAGGCGGGCATTGGAAACAAACAAAGAAACTAAAATAAGGAAAATTGGGTACCGGTATTGTTTGTTTTTTATTTAAAGAGAGTAATGACAAAGGGCGCAGCAAACCCAACCTTTCCCTCATCCCTCCCCCAAGGCCATAAGGGGATCGACACATACTCGTGTAGGCCTCATAAAGAGCTAATCGATTACTTTACAAACTCAACCAAAAAACTGATTTTTCTCTGTGGGGGGGGGACACTCCCCTTTTATCTCACTCTCTCTCTCTCTCTCGCTTTACCCCTTTTGTAATAGTAATGAAATAAAGGTAACGTGTTTCAAATAATAAAGTATATGCAAAAAAAAAGTGTTGTCTTTCATGCGTGAACAAAGTCCGGTTTCTCTCACGTGACAGTCCGGTGACCGGAGTTCATGAAGAGAGAGAGGGGGAGAGGAGAACAAGAGAGAGAGAGAGAGGCAGGCATGAGATCCAATCAAGGCTAATAGTCAAAAGGGAGGGGAAGTGCTCCAAGATGGATGAAATCTCTCTCTTTGCTGTGCGTATTAAAAAACGTAAGATAATTTATCCTAAAGGATGATTTGTATGGAAAAAGGAAGAATGGGGGATCAAGGGAGATGATTTTTTTTTTTTTTTTTTTTTTTTTTTTTTTTTGGTTTGAAATGGATTGAAGTGTTTGAATAAGTCACCACTTAAAAAAAAAAAAAGTTGCTGGAGGGGGAAGAAAAAAAGAAAGCTTGGGACATTTCCGATTCTCTCATTTCAATGTCACTCATCTCGAATTCATTCATTTCAATTTCACACCCAAAAAAAAAAAAAAAAAATTAATTACAATTGAAAAAAGTATTCAAATACATTATCTATTTTAGACTCTATTAATTAAATATGGTCAGATACGCTGCTACCCCCGCCAACCCTGCTAAGGGTAAGTCTTATTATCACGACACATTAAAGTGGGCCGCTGACCTTATCTGTATACATAGCTTCCAAGTCCAGAGGTTCTTACCTCCGTGTCCACGTATGTATAGATTAGAGAGAGAGAGAGAGGGTTATGGGGTTAATGCTAACCGAATGTATACATACACATATAGTTCAAGAACACCCATGAAGTTGCTGTTGCCGTCAAGGGCTTAAAGTTAAGCAAGGCTTATACCTACCTTAACAACGTCACCGAGCACAAGCAAATCATTCCTTTCCGCAAGTTCAACGGTGGTGTCGGTCGTCATGCCCAAGCCAAGGAATTTGGTACCACTCAAGGTCGCTGGCCCGTCAAGTCTGTCAAGTTTGTCACTGACCTCTTGAAGAATGCTGAATCCAACGCCGAGGTAAATTGAATTAGTAGTAGAATGGTTGTGAAAAAGTAGAGTGAGAGAGACTAATGCAATGTGTGTGTGTGTGTGTAGGCCAAGGGTTTGAACGTTGAGGAACTCTACATTTCCAGCATCGTTGTCAACCAAGCTCCCAAGCATCGTCGTCGTACTTACCGTGCTCACGGTAGAATTAACCCCTTCATGTGTTCTCCTTCTCATATTGAGGTTGTTCTTACCGAAAAGGATGAAGTTGTTCCCCGTGCTGATGACAAGAAGATTGTCAAGCTCAATGCTCGTCAATTAGCTCGTAACGCTCGTCTTGCTCGTGCTTAATTTTTTTTTTTTTTTTATAAAGTTACACATACACATACAAATCTCACGTGTTTCCTTTTATATTAAACCAAATGATGTATTCTTTCTTTTTTTTCATTCTCCGTTGTACATTTTTTTTTTTTTTTGATTTGAATCACGATATATTGACATTGTCTTTTTTTTTTTTTCTTCTTTTTTCTTCTTTTTCTTCTCGATATAAACAAACATTTTAAATAATCATGTCTACTCATCCTGTTACTGAAGCCATTGTGGATACACCCACACCTCACGTTGAAGAGGCAACTGCTCCTGTGGTGGAAACACCTGTAGCCGAGACCACCGAGACTCGTGAGTTACCTGCCCTTCCCCCTACTCCTGTCGCTGCTACTACTGAAGAAGAGGGTGAAGCCGTGAGCTCTCCTCCTCATCCTTCTCCTTCCAAGTCCAATCCTACTAAGCGTCTTTCCATCTTTCTCGGTAAGGCCAAGAGCTATGTTGATAAAAAGGTACATGAAAAGAAGCCTACCTCTCCCAAGAAGGAAGACATTGTTGAACCTAGTACCTCTGCTGTTGAGTCTGAGGTACCTGCTCATGTTGAGCCTGTCGCTGCTGCTGTAACTGAACCCATTGTTGTTGCCGAACCTGAAACTACAACCGCTGAAGAGCCCGTAGAGGAAGTCAAGCCCAAATCAGAAAAGCGTAAATCTATCTTGGCGGGTATTTTCCGTAGCAAGGTAAATAATAATAATAATAATAATACTTTTTTTTTTTTTTTTTGTG
This sequence comes from Mucor mucedo, assembly GCF_025094135.1. NCBI lineage: Eukaryota > Fungi > Mucoromycota > Mucoromycetes > Mucorales > Mucoraceae > Mucor > Mucor mucedo. The sequence goes on along the minus strand of NW_026252300.1, from coordinate 137,981 downwards.
CATGAGCTGGTGTGACTCAATCATGGCCCTAACTTGATCTATACCTTTCAAACTTATCTTGTACACCTTATTTAGAGTCCAGTCCATAAAGAAGCTGAAGTTACACCTGCTGCCGCTGCTACTACTACAACAGGTAAATATACATTTCTATATTAATCTAATTATTTTTTTATATTAAAAACGTTTAGTAGTTGCCAAGCCCGAAGCATCGGATAAGGAGGTTCAGGAGACACCTGCTGCTATTGGTGGTGGTGATGTTGCTGCTGCCGATGTTGCTGCTGCGTCTGCTACAGGTGTAGTAGATGAGGAAGCTATTGTGGAACCTCAAACACATCATGAAAAGGAAAACGTCATTGATCAAATTAAACGTAGTCCCCTTGGTAAATTCTTCAACAAGAAGAAGGAAGTTGAGCACAAGGAAGAAACCCCCGCTGATGTTACTACAGAAGAACCCACTGCTGCTGTTGCTGCTGTGGTAGAAGAGGAGCCTGCTGTTGCTGGTAAGTTTAGGAAATGCACATGTGAATTTATAGTGTGATAAAATTAAATTTTATATATATATTTAGCAGTTGAAGCTCCTGTTCAACCCGAGGAAAAACCTGTGTCTCGACCTGGATCTCCTTTAGGTCGTCGTATCACACAAATGTTCCGTGGATTTTCTAGCAAGAAGAAGGTCCCTACTGTGGAAGATGTAAAGAAGGAGGAGGAGATTGCTGAAGAACCCACTGCTGCTACTACTACTACTGCTGCTGCTGAGGAGACTACTGTTGTGCCTGAATTGGCTGTTGCTGATACCATTGAGAATGCTGCTGTTGAGCATCTTGCTCAAAAGGAAGAAGAACATCCTTCCAAGTTACCTGCTATCCAATCTTCTGCTTAAATCTCTAGTACCACTCTACCAAAATAACTTTTTTTTTTTTTTTTTTTGAATTCTAATTATTATTCTATTCAAACAAAACCAAAAAAGAGATCATTTTTAGCAGACACCCCCCCCCCACCTTTACTCTTTCTTAATTTTTTTTTTCACTATATAATTTTACTTTCTTAATCATTAAATAAATCTGTGTATCTCCCCTTCTCGGCTATTCGATTTTTGGCAAAAAAAGATTTTCACCGTGTAACCAGAAATCAGTTTCGTTCTGGATCCGTTCCCCCTTGCATATCTACCCCCTCTCTCTCACCATTTATGGAAGTTTGTTCAAGTGCTACACATTAGTTTATATAAAACGTATAAATAGATTTTTTTTTTTTTTAATCTCCCAGATCAAGAAATAAAAAAATAAAAATTTTTTGTGCCTGCTGTGGCAACACGATACATTAAAATTCCATCATCGTTTATTTAAAAAAAAAAAAATGCAAAGTGACATGATGAATAAACCACCTGATGTTTTTTTTTTTTTTGTGTTCGTAATCCCCTAACGGAAAAGGATTTTACCGGAGCATAAAAAAAAAAGAAAGTCTCCATGACGCAGATCCCCCCCCCCCCCAAACACAGTAAAATTTGATCCATTAATGCAAAAAAAAAAAAAAAATGTTCACACGGGGTCTGGAAATAAACGTTTCGTAATTTCATTTAAAAACTCTAAAATACCGTCTTTGTTCTTTTCATTCATTACCACCCTCATAGACACAACAAACAGAAATACCGTTTCCATCTATAGGTGTTAAGTGGGACAGTGAGAAAATAGAGGGGTCATCTCATTGTTACAGAGAAAGAATAAAAACTAGTCATCTTTGGTGTGTCAAATAAAAACTCACATATCTCATCTGTACACACACACACACACACACGTATACGCTGCGTGTCATTTGCACATAGCACAAATAGGGAGAGGACCGGATGATATACCTTTAGTTTTTTACTGTATATGCTAAGCATGTCATTGGACCTAACTACTTGTTTTAATGACAAGAATAAGATAAAAATATGTACATGATTTCATCACATGCAAATCCCCACTAGTTAAATATCATTTGACCCCGTTTAGATAATAATTTATTATTTTAGTCCTTGTTTTATGCAATTTTTCTTCCAGCAGCACAATTATAATCATATCACACAAAGTTGCTACTGTTGTTGACTCCTTTTGACTCTGTAAAAGAATAAAAAAAAAAGGGGGATACCCCTGCTCCATAATAACCTTAGCAACCGCATTCATTTACTGAGTTTAGCTTTTTTTTTTTTTTTTTTTTTTTTGACGTGGTAATAGAAATCAGTCTAAAATATATATTTACAAGTCAAATGGTACATGTATCACACAACTTTATTGCGTAACTAAAATAAAAAAAAAAACCCGGCTAAAATAATAAAAAAATTGGTAAACAATAAGCCAGCTTGCCAGGGTAAACACCCACATTTTTTATCATTTTGCAGATCAATATCAAGTAGCACCCTTCTGTCACACATCCTTGTATTTTTATTCTACTAAACACAAAGATTCTCAGGTAGTGTGTTTGTATTAGAGAGAAACATACTCGTTTGTAAATTGATAAGAACTTAAAAAATGCTGGCCAAAACTTTTACTATTGTCTGTATATGTCGATTTTTTTTTTTTTTTTTTTACCTAATTATAATAGCAACATACACAGTTGTTTGTTTCTAAAATATCTGAAAGTAGGGAAAACTTTGTACCTGGCATTAACTTTTCTTTTTCTCATCCATGTGTCTTGCACTAGTGGTCCTTTCCCCCCCCCCCCCCGAGTGATATGAAGCAGTATTTAAAAACTGAAAATAATTTATATCTGCTATTCTTATTGTAGCGTGGAGTAAAATTTATCAAGTTGTTTCAAGTGCGATAATTGTAATTTTATCTCGGCATTGTTCTCTCTTTTTCATCTTTTTGCATCCCTTCTAGAAATTAACCCTACGTGTTGCAGAGGTATATAGCCAGCTGCATTATTGCAATTGTAGATGTGATATCATTGCAAGAGCAATTCTACTCAAGTAACCAAAAGGTAGGGCCCTTTGTATTTCTAGACACAATACTCGTACTATGGCCGCAGTATTGATTCTTGCATTAATCAGAGATGCTGTGTAACTGTGACATTTTATAACACAAGTATGTTACATTTAATGTCATAGCTAATCATTTGTTATTCTGTGGCTGTGGCTGAACGCGTTTCATTCTTCTTCTTTATCATTAGCCAAACTAGGCTCATTCAACAAAGCGATCAGACTGCGATGGAGCACCAATTCACACAGATAATTATGCCAAGTGGTATACCCAAACGAATATGCTCATTGGTTTTGACGCATGGTCGCCTAAAAAGTTTTGCTCGGGTTCGAATCAAGAATTTGAATTTGCATAAACCTTTTTTTTTTTTCTTAGATCTCTAGATCAAAGACAATCCTAGTGATTGGACACTGTTGCGTTATCTGCAAACGGTAATGAAAATCTGCTCGTAAGCTCAAAAATAATCAAAGAGTGAGCCTAGTTGATGATGCTATTGCTGAAACAGGAGTTCACGCCTTGTTGACTTACACGAAGGTTAGTTCATGTTTTAACTTTTTTTTTTTTTAAAAAAACAAAATATTAATCATGTTTTTGTAGAACACCAGCCAGAGTTGATGATGTGAACAAGATCATATTATAAAGTCAAAGTTTGGTGGCTGAAAATAACCTCATCACTTGTATTCCACAAACTTTGTTAGTATAATTGAGGAAGTAAAGCGATAAAGAATTGTACTACTAATTTATTACAGTCAATGAGCAATTTACAATCACATTCATATAAGGCATTTTAAAAAAAAAATTTGAGATGAGCTATGACTCGTACATTTTTCGATGCGAGTCTCAAAAGCTGCTAAAATAACAGTATGATCCCAGCTAAATACGATGTATGACCAGTACAACTGTGCTTGAAAGACAAGGTACACGATCTTACATTTCTCCCAGGGGCGCAGATCAATTTGGGGGGGGGGCATGACCGTGCAATTAAAGGTTAAGAGAATGTTAGACGGTGCCATTAATTTTTCTGGTTTAGAAATTTTATCATTTGGTTAATGACAGTAGTGAAAGTAGCAAGGGTCGGTTTTGACCACTATAAAAGCCAAGTTTGGTCTGCTCCCAATGTAAAGAACAATTGCGCAAAGATGTGACAAAGGGTAAATAGAAATTGAAAGTTCACCATAGATAATAAAAAAGCCTTAAAACAGTGTAATATCCGATGTCTATGAGACAATAGTTTCAATCAAATATAAGAGAATCCTTTATTTAACACATAAGTTGCTCTGGTATTTATATCGTTATTTGGTAATCTTTAGATATTAATGTCCCGTACTAATATATAATTGAGACATTAGCATGATGGATGGTTAGATAGATGAGACCTTGATTTGATAGCTAGACAGAGAGGCCTTGATATCATGGTTGAACTGGTATGTGATACACTAAATGTAATACTTGGATCCAGCGTTTATAGTGCGCTATAGACACTCATTGCTCAAAGATAAGCTGGCTCTAAAATGAAGTACTTCTTTTATATATATGCATGATTACTGCGCACAAACAGTTGACGTCAAACTGTTTGTTTACAAAGTGATTAAAAAAAAAATTGGGCGTTTTTTTCTTTCCTTCTTTCTTTCTTCTTCGTGCCAAAAGTCTTCATTGAGGGTGAGTCCTTGGTGTTTGTACTTGAAGTCACACGGCACCACTTGCGCTCCAGGATAGTTGCTTCGTCAAGGTATTTCGTTATCGTGTGCCACTTTGGGGTGATTGTTGTCTAGGCATTTCTTCACTGGGTGCTTTTGGATGATTCCCAAGATGCCAGGTTTCGTGGCTTTTTTTTTTTTGCTGGGATATTGGACGATTATGAGTAGTTTCTGGGTAACGTCACCTTCCCCACTCGGTATAATGTAGAGAAAGGTTTAGGGGAAATTATTTAACAAGCTACTCAAGGTGAATTCAACTTCACTTTTTACCGTTTGGAGCATATTTCAGGTGCCCTAGCTTAAGAGTAGGAGTTGTCTTTTTGGTGATTCGAAAGTAACATTCTACTTGTCGGTTGTGTACTCCTGAGTTCGGAAGAAATGGGTCCCTCGTCGTGTAAGTCGGAATTGGTCAATGAATAAGTGAAACCCCCAAGGGGTAGAACGTTCATAGATTGAGAACATGGTGTTTTGACCTCCTTGTGGTGATACACGGGAGCCCTTTTTGTGAGCCATCAAAACTAATAAAAAGTGAGTGAGTGCACACGGAGACTGACTTCCTCGCAGTTGCACTTGGGCAGTTTTCTCTTTTAGAAACTGGCTAGCGAGTCTCCATTTTTTTTTTATAATAAAAACCACTTTTTATGTGATGGAGAAATGGTCTTTGCTTGTAAATGGAGTTAATTGTGAACATGCCGACCTTTCATGCTGCGCAAACTGATAAGGTTGGTGGTATCTTTATTTGGAATAAGCAGTGTGTAAATACAATTAAAACCAGCACAACAAGGTTGTGGGAGAGTTGTAAAACTTTTTTCTCTCTCATTTTCTTCTAAATGTTGTAAACGATGAGTATACTGTTGGGGGGTAAAATATGAGTTTTACTCATTTAGACAATGAGGTTCAAGAGGACTTAATTAGTGTGATTTCGACTTATTTAAGCGTGGGTAAGAAGCGAGATGATATGTCTGAGCCAAATCGCATAAAGTAGGGATCCCACCATCTGCGCCAATAAACAGTTATAAGTGGTTGAAAATCAAGTTGGAATATTGCATCTGTGACCCATTTCTGAATATGCATGTTGTTATGGATCGAAATAGCAGTACAAATGTGGATGCATAATATCCAGATAGGCCATAGTTAAAACAAGAAATAAAGTGGTGCTCTCTAGAGGAGAGAGCATTCAGACAGTATGTTCAGCCAGGTGAAGGCGAGGCGATGTTTTCCGATAAATTACTTGTAAGATTAAGGCATTGCTGCGGATTAACCTACTTCGGGCTATTGCATGAATATTCGTCCTCCTCTTTGGAGATATATATTTTGGTTCCCATCAATAAGTGGAGGGTTCAGTAGACATAAATTTGCATAGACAGAGGTTGGATGATACGATTTTGTTCCTGGTAGAATGGCTGATCAACTTATTATTGCGGCAGGTAAACAAAAAAAAACGGTTGGAATGCGTTGTATAGTGGGTTTCACGCAACCAGTCAACAGTACCTGTATCTTCATAAAAATAGAGCATAATTCTCAAATGTCAACCGCAGCCATAAATTTTATTGCGCGACCTTTTTTTTTTTTTTTCATACAAATATGAGTTTCAAAAGTGAGGCGAAAAATCTTTTTTATTCTTTATTTCATCTCTCGTTAGACTATGGCAGAATCACAAGAGAATACAGGAGAACTCGGTTGGCCAGAGTTCATAAAGACAAGAGTCGTGACGACCATTACTAATTCGGGTGTGTCTGACCGATTAGACTTTTTAAACCATTCACTTTTAATTCGTCTTCGCAGAAAAGGTATACACTTTGAAAAGAAAATAACGGTGACTCGATTGACTGTAGGATACTCATGTTCCATTTCTATAGATCTCCCCGTGGAAGCACTTCCTTCCTTGTTACATTTGATTTTTCTCACCATTGCTCGTTACCGTGATCGTGCTTCACGTCATGCGATTATCGAAGTCATTAAAGAATTAAATAATTGGAACCCTGAAGTCTTTCAAAAAGTTTTCGTTCCTGTCATTGCTAGAGAAGCCGAGAAATGTGGCAAACGCAAGCCTACAGGGTAACAAGAAAAAAAAAAAAAAAAGGTCTTGCATCAAATTATTCATACCTGTTTATAGTGAATGTGTATCTGCTGCTTCAGACCGTTTTGTCTTGTTGAGTTGGGTCAATGTATTATTCACCAGTGTTTTAAAGCAAGTGACGATCGAACAAGCCGCCAACAATGCCCTCTTCGCCAGTATTTTAAGCGCCCAAGCAGTATTAATCGATTCACTTGTGGATGATGGAAAAAAGACGATTGCTAAAAGTGCCGTAGCCGATGTTCGACGTACCATCCGACTTCACGCCGACGCCATCCCTGTCATGCTTCAAGTGGCACTTGCCAACGCACAAACATGTACACCTTCTTTCAAAAATGCTGTCTTGATTGGCACCATTGTCGATGTGAGCTTACGTCTCAAGAACCGTGAGGATGGACCTGTCATGATTAAAAACGTCGAACACCAATTGACCGAGTATTATTTGAAGAACATTGTTTCTTCAAGAACTGCCGTACATGCCGCTGCTTTAGATGCCTTTCACGATTTTGTCCAATCCAACATCACCAAGGAAAAGTTTGAAGCTGAATATTTACCTGTGCTTGATAAGATGATGCTTCGATCCCCCGAGATTGTTTTACAGGGTAAAAATCAAAACCATTTTGATGCGTTATAAAATATGCATTTGTGTGTGTGTGTGTATATAAGCTTATGTGCGATTTGTGTTAATTCTTTATTATTTATAGCTTTGGCACATTTGACACCAGCATTTTCTTTCGATCCTTCCAGCATTTTTGCATCAAAGTGGTTAGATCCTCTTCTCAACCATTTACGCTCCACCTCACCCACCACCGTGAAAGGAGCCAAGGCATTCTGGGAAGCTTTAGCCGCTGCCTGTTCCGACCGCGATAGTTTGATCAAAGTAGCCGAAGGTGTTTCTAAGCTCTTGACCAGCGGTAAAGTGAATTCATGGGAACATCGTGTCATTATGTACAATGCTCTTTCATCGCTTGCTCAAGTTGCTGAACCTGCAGTCAGTCAAAAGGCTTTAGAGGGTTATTTCGCTATGACCGCTAAAGAAGCTCATGAACAAGCCATGGCTGCTGCTGTGGATGGAATTGGCCGCCACTTAACAGTCTTGATCTACAATGATGAATTCTGTGCCGCTCACCCTGACTTTGTTCAAAAGGTTGTCAAGACCTCTACAGATGGATTAAGTTCAGCCAAACCTTTAGCTAGAAAGCGATGGGCCAACGTTGTGGGTAACACGGTGTGGGATCATCAACAACCCAGTGCTACTTTAAGTGCCAACGTTGTTAAATACCTTCAATCCTTGTTCAAGACATTCAACACGATTGTAGATAAACCACTTTTATGGAAGGATGGACCTGTGGAAGCTTATTTGACCATCTCTATTGTTTCTGGCCGTATTCAACACTGGCCCAGTATTCCTCAACCCGTTGTTGATCTCCTCAAGACCCAAAAATACCCCTCTTCTTTGTTAGTCACTTCCCCCAAGCCCAGTTATTTGTTATGGGATCGTATCTATACAAAAGCTGTGCTTCCTGAAGAAGGACTCTGGCTTGTGCGTTCGCTCGTCAACGTTTTCAAGAATGAAACCGAAGCCTCTTTGGAAAAGACAGGAGCTGGATATTTTATTGCCCAGGCTCTTATCTGGGTTATCACTTCGCATCCCGAATACACTGTCCGTAACGCTGCATATGAGGAAACATCTGCACTTGCAGCAGCTGATCCTCGCAAGTTGAGTCAATATATGAAGAAGGCACTCAAGCAATGGTTATTGGATATCGAAAACAATACCAAGGATTCAACTGCTGTGTCTGCTACACATGCTGAAAGTTATAAGAAGGAAATTGCCACTGCACGTCTTGCTTCTGTTTTGAACGCCATGACAGCCTATGCTGATGATTTGGCTGAATCTGCTAAGGGTGTCGAATTGATCGATCTCTTGTTGTTATCACATCATCAATATATCGCTTCTCCTACCAATAAATATAACTGGATTACCTTGGTGCAGCGTGCTAACGTTGATCCTGGAAAATTAGTCAAGGAAAAATCTGCTAAACTTTTAGATATTTTAAAGGAAACTTTGCAAGCACGTCAAGAGGTAACAAGTTGTATAAATGTCACGCGACAGAGAAAGAGAGAGAGAGAAAATTTAACCCTATTTTTTGCCTTAGTCTCAACTCTTTTATGAAGCTGCATTGTCTGCCATTTCCACCTTGGTCTTTATTTCACCCAAAATCATGTACAACTTTTACGAGATTGTGAATGAAAACTTATCCCCTGGCTGTATGGCCAACATTACCGAATTAGACTGCAATATCTGGAAATCCCCTGCCGACGTTGCCTTCATCGATGTTCTTAAGAAGGATAAAAAAGTAGAGAGTCGTAACCGTAAGGGTAACAGTGATGATCAATGGGAAGACGATCTTCGTGCCGAGCTTGCCAAAAAGAAGGGTTTAGCACAAAAATTGACCAAAGAGGAACAACTCGCAGTCAACATGCAATTGAAAAAGGAAGCTGGTATTCGTGCTCATGTTCAAGTCACTTATGAAAAGCTCGTCTTGGGCTTAAACATCATTACTGCTCTTGTTCAAGGCAACTGTACTGCCTCTCAAGAATATTTGAACGATTTCATTCGTATCTTGTTGGATATCGCCAAGCAATCCGCTGGTCTCCTCGTTGATGATCTCTTGGTTGATACCTACCTTAAATTAGGCGATTGTGTTGTTGACGATCTTCAAGTGATTCGTGATGCCATCGCCATGGCTACGTTACGTGCTAACAACATCCGTCCTATTCCCTCCCGCTGGTTAGACGAACCATTGGGTGCACTTATCCCTCGTGTTCTTTTCCGTTTGCGTTTCATTACTGAATCTCGTCCTTTGCCTCCTGCTTCTTTCGGCTTCTGTTTCCCTGTCCTCTATCAAGTCATTGAACAAGGCGCTATTGACTGTGATAAGAATGATGAATCTGCTCTTGAACAAGTCACGATGGCCATCGATATCATTGGTTTCCATTGTATTCATGGTGCCTCAACCATCATGCCTTGTAAGCTCATGGTTGAAATTTTGTTGCGTAGTATTAAGGATTATCCCATGTGCAGTAAAGCAGCCAAGACCTATTTGGTTACACTTTGTGAAGCGATGGCTGATGATGTTCCCATGAGTGTGATTGAGGCTTTGTTTAATGGTTTATTATCCTCTGAAGTACTTGTACGTGCTGCTTCGCTTCAAGCCCTCGAACTCATGGATCTTACAGATATCGATTATTCACCCGAGCTCTGGGTTGCCTGTCACGATGAAAATGAGTCGAATGCTGATTTAGCCAAGATTTTGTGGGAAGACAATGCCATGGAAGTGGATGAAGAGTACAAGGACAAGTTATTGACCTATATTGTTTCTGATAGTGAGTATGTGCGTCAAGCTGCTAGTAAAGCACTTGCTGAAGCTGTGGAGGAATACCCTGAGTCTGTCTACGAGACCCTTCAATCTGTATATGCCATGTACAAGAAATTGGCTGCTCCTCTTGATCCTGAGTTTGATGAATACGGTATGGTGATTCCCGAGACCTTGGACCGTCAAGATCCTTGGGCTGCTCGTGTTGGTCTTGCACTTACATTAAAGGCTGTCGCTCCTTTCATGCAACTCGAGAACGCTTCCAACTTCTGTAAGTTCTTGATTAAAGATCAAGCACTTGGTGATCGTAATGAACAAGTACGTAAGCGTATGTTGGAAGCTGGTATGGCTGCTATCAACGCCTATGGTAAGGTTGATGTAGAAGAGTTCTTGGAGATTTTCGAAAATCATTTGAACTCTCCTTCTGATAATGGAGATGTCCAAGACTCTATCCGTCAAGGTGTTGTCATTCTTTATGGTGGTGCTGCCGGTTACTTATCCCCTGGTGACGAAAAAGTCAGTACTGCTGTTGAGAAACTGATCGAGACTTTGGATACACCCTCTGAAACTGTTCAAAGTGCTGTTGCCGATTGTCTTCCCCCTCTCATCAAGATGTGTAAGGAAGAAGTACCTCGTCTTATCAAGGCACTTTTGAACAAGCTTTTCAAGGGAGAAAAGTATGCTCAACGTCGTGGTGCCGCTTATGGTCTTGCTGGTGTTGTTAAGGGTCGTGGTATCACTGCTCTTAAGGAATGTAATGTCATGAACGCTTTGAAGGATGCTGTTGATAACAAGCGTAATTACGAATACAGACAAGGTGCTCTTTTCGCTTTCGAGACCTTGTCAGCTACTTTGGGTCGTTTGTTCGAACCTTATATTATTCAGATTATTCCTCTTTTGCTTGTCTGTTCTAGTGATGCTAACATGGATGTCCGTGAAGCCTCTTCTGATGCTGCTCGTGTGATTATGAGTAAAGTCAGTGGTCATTGTGTTAAGCTTATTTTGCCCTCTATCCTCGAAGGTTTGGAAGAACGTCAATGGCGTACCAAGAAGGCCTCTGTCGAACTTTTGGGTTCCATGGCCTATTGTGCACCTAAACAATTATCTATCTCTCTCCCCAATATTATTCCCCGTATTTCTGAGGTTTTGGCTGATACCCATTCTCAAGTTCAAGCTGCTGCTAACCGCTCACTTCAACTCTTTGGTGAGGTCATTAGTAATCCTGAAATTCAAGAACTTGTTCCTGTCTTATTGAAGGCTCTTTGTGATCCTAACACCAAGACATCTCCTGCTCTTTCCGCTCTTTTACAAACCTCATTTGTGCATTACATTGATCCTCCTTCTCTTGCTTTGGTTATGCCTATCTTGGAACGTGGTCTTCGTGAACGTGCTACTGAGATCAAGACAAAGTCTGCTCAAATTGTCGGTAACATGGCTTCCTTGACCGATCAAAAGGATCTTGTACCTTACCTTAATATCATCTTGCCCGGTCTTAACGAAGTTCTTGTGGATCCTGTTCCTGCTGCTCGTGGTACCGCTGCCAAGGCATTGGGTGCTCTTGTAGAGAAATTGGGTGAAGAGAATTTCCCTGGTCTTGTTCTTGACTTACTTGATATTCTTAAAACTGATTCTGGAGGAGTTGACAGACAAGGTGCCGCACAAGGTCTTTCTGAGGTTCTTGCTGGTCTTGGTCTTGAGCGTCTCGATGGCCTCTTACCTGAGATTATCTCTAGTGCCGATTCACCTCGTTCGTATGTCCGTGAAGGTTTTATCTCTCTCCTTATTTACTTACCCGCTACCTTCGGTCCTCGCTTCCAACCTTATTTGGGTCGCATTATTCCTCCTATTCTTATGGGTCTTGCTGATGAGTCTGAATATGTACGTGAAGCATCGCTCCGTGCTGGTCGTATGATTGTCACCAACTATGCTACTAAGGCTGTCGATTTGTTGTTGCCCGAATTAGAGAAGGGTCTCTTCGATGATAAATGGCGTATTCGTCAAAGTTCCGTTCAACTTGTGGGTGAATTACTCTTCCGTATCACCGGTATCTCCTCCAAGAACAGTGATATGGCCCTCGGTAACGTGGAAGAACTCGGTGATGAAGATGCCGATGCTGTTCATGATGATTATGGTAGTGATTCCAAGAAGAAACAACTCGTGGAAATTTTGGGTAAGGAGAGAAGAGATCGTATCTTGGCTGCTCTTTATATTGTTCGTCAAGATTCTTCTGGTGTTGTCAGACAAGCTTCGCTCCAAGTTTGGAAGGCTCTTGTTGCCAACACACCTCGTACTCTCAAGGATATTTTGGCTGTTATGATGGCCATGATCATCAAGAGTTTGGCTAGTGATAACTTTGAACAACGTGCTGTTGCTGGACGTACTCTCAGTGAACTTGTCTCCAAGTTGGGTGAAGGTATTCTTCCTGAAATCTTACCTGTCCTTGAAGAAGGTATGAACTCGGATGATGAGGCTACTCGTGTTGGTGTTACCGTTGCTTTCAGTGAGATCATGGCATCTGTTGGTCGTGTCCAAGTTATGGATTTCGCCGATCAAATTATCCCCACCATTAAACAAGCCTTGTGTGATCCCTCCGATGAAGTACGTGAAGCTGCTGCTCAAGCATTCGATACGCTTAATCAAAACATTGGTTCAAAGGCTATTGATGTCATCCTTCCTTCCTTGCTCAACAAGCTTCAATCTTCCGACGAAACTTCAGCTTATGCTTTATCTGCCCTCAAAGAAATCATGTCCGTTCGTTCCAACGCTGTCTTCCCTGTACTTATTCCTAATCTCATCTCTGTTCCTATCAGTGCATTCAATGCTCGTGCTCTTGCTTCGCTCGTAACTGTTGCTGGTCCTGCACTTAACAAACGTTTAACAGCTATCCTTGAAGCACTTATTGAATCTCTCATGCAAGAGGAGGACGAAGAAACCATTGAGGCACTCAAGGCTACTACCGAAGCCTTCTTGATGTCTGTGGATGAAGATGATGGTTTGCATACCTTGACTGTTGATCTTATGGAATATGCTCGTGATGATGACCCAGTGAAGCGTGCTATTGCTTGTGATGTCGTTACACAATTCTTTACAGAGACTGAGTTAGATTCATCATACTATATTCCCGATTGGATCCATTTGCTCTTGTTACTCTTGAACGATCCTTCCGAGCAAGTTATTCAATCTGCTTGGAACGCTTTGGTTGCTGTGACCAAGTCTTTACCCAAGGAAGAATACGAAGAATTAGTGGTGCCTACCAAGCGTGCCATTACCTCTGTCAGTGCTTCTGGTATCGATATTCCTGGTTTCAACTTACCCAAGGGTATCAGTTGTATCTTACCCATCTTCTTACAAGGTTTGATGTACGGATCCACTGATGTTCGTGAACAATCCGCACTTGCTATTGGTGATTTGATTGATCGTACGTCTGCTGCTGCACTCAAGCCTTTTGTCACACAAATCACAGGTCCCCTTATTCGTATTTTGGGTGACCGTTACCCTGCTGAAGTCAAGGCTGCTATTTTACAGACTTTGATCTTGATGTTACATAAGGTGCCTATGCATCTCAAGCTTTTCTTGCCTCAATTGCAACGTACATTTGTCAAGTCATACTCTGATTCTACCAGTGATGTGGTACGTGAACGTGCTGCTGCTGCCCTCAAGGTTCTCAGTACTTTGCAACCTCGTATTGATCCCACAGTGGCTGAAATTCTCAAGACTGAAAACCTTTAGTTTGTTATACATAAAAAAAAAAAGTTGTTAATTATTAATAAAAAAAAAAAACAAAAACACACACGCAAAGTATATATGTGGTTTATTGTTGTTCCAAAGAAAGACTGAAATAAAAAGCTAGATTTTTGTTATGTTATAAAAAAAGAACGCGAGAATGGCTGTATGTACTAAAAGTTGCGATATCTGATAGAAGCTTTGCATATCTGACATGATTGGCACATGTTAAGCGAAATACGATGTTTCAAGGAAGTCTATAATTTTCTCTGAAAGCCCGCAATAATTATAATCCTTTAAGGATGTCATACTATACGACACACACGCTCATCTTTGTTTAGTTTTCCGTATCTATGTTCGCTATGTTCTCCATCATCTTAATAGTGAATTCTGGCTCGTGCTTGTAATTGAATGCATCAACCCGTCCCCAATTAACTTTTGACGACAGATAGAAACTACATTATAATACTTTAGAAATGAACAAGCAGTTATACACTTTTTTTTCAAATTATTCGTACAGAGCAGGGAGAAAAATCATTCAAGTTCACAAAAATAATTGAACGAAATAAATGAAATATAATATTTTTATCACTTGGAAAAATGGATCCTGTTCAATTTGGCCATAGACGGGATATGATTTTAGGCAGAATGTAGCTGACCATTCTGAAGCTATTAAATTTGGTGATAATGAAACAGGGATCTCGTGATTGGTGTTCATCTATTTTTCAAGATGAAGAAAATAGAAAGGTCCATTTAAACGTCAATAGAAACTCTCGCAGGATGAAAGACAGTGGTGTTTGTGGCACAAAACATTTATATAAAAAAATTTATAAGCTTCCACGTGCACTCAAGGATATGCTGGACAGACTTTATGAGAATATTCCGAACACTTAACATCTACAATATAGTCAGCTAAGGACAGTCAGATTTATACACGGCGGCCTCAACAGTTGGATGATTAGTTTGGATAGACCTACAATGTATGTTTCTCGTGTGACCTCTTACAAATCCATCAGCACTGGTGCTCAAATCTCCCAATTCAATTCCTTGATCCCTACAATTTACTCCGTCTGGGCCTACCATAAAATTGTTGTTGAAGTTGTGAATATGGTAAAGTCATTAAAGAATAACTTTCCGGATTTTAATACCTGTTTATTGAATATACCTCCTCCTCTAATGATGGTAACAATTAGCTCGACAGAAATAGCCGCTACCTCAAAAAAATCATCAAAGAAGATGGAAATTCAAGATGAATGAATTTTTTAGGCGTGTATGGATCATATGAATTCAGTTCATTTGATATAAAGCACTTTTGTTCATTAAAAATTGTGTCTGTACTTTGCATTTTTTTTGCTTTTTAAAAACCGGTTCATAGTGACAATTTTATTGGTTTATATTGACCAACCAAATGTATACAATTAAACCTGAGTTTCTCTCTCCAGTCCCGCCGAAAAAATTGTTTACAAGCATGTGGCTTAGACGGTCTTCGTCGGCCAGAAAACAGGGTGGAAAATACTGAAAATTTTTGCTCTTTCTCTTTTTCTCATAGAATTTCAACCATGTCTACTTTCGAAAAGGTAATGCAGCAGAAATAACCTTCAACAGTTTCGTTTTAGAAACCCGAGCTCTGACGCATATTTTTTTTTTTATTATTAATGGTAGACAATTGTTATTGACGGCAAAGGTAAGACGAAAATTTTTATGACAGGTCTTTCAGTTGCCCTAATACGAAATATTTTGAATAGGCCATTTGTTAGGTCGTCTTGCTAGTATCATCTCTAAGCAAGCCCTTAACGGTCAAAAGGTTGTCGTTGTCAGATGCGAAGCCTTGAACGTTTCTGGTGAATTCTTCCGTAACAAGTGTATGTAGAAAAGACAAAAAAAATGTGTGTTTGTGGACCTTTTGATAGCTGTATTTAAACGATGTTATATATGTGGGGACTCAAAGAGTGACAGACAGAAATGATTCCATGTTGAATGCGAACTATACATGCGTGTGATATGACAGATCTTTATTAACAAAATACCTTATAGTGAAGTACCACGCTTACCTTAACAAGCGTTGTCTCGTCAACCCCACTCGTGGTCCTTTCCATTTCCGTGCTCCTTCTCGTATCTTGTATAAGGCCATCCGTGGTATGGTTCCTCACAAGACTGCTCGTGGTGCCGCTGCTTTGGATCGTATTAAGCTTTTCGAAGGTGTCCCTGCTCCTTATGACCGTACCAAGCGTATGGTTATCCCTGCTGCTCTCCGTGTCCTCCGTCTCAAGCCCGGTCGTAAGTACACCACCATTGGTCGTGTCTCTCACGAAGTCGGATGGAAGTACCAAGATGTTGTTGCCAAGCTCGAAGAGAAGCGTAAGGCCAAGTCTGCTGCTTACTACCAACGTAAGACCGCTCTCGCTGCCATCCAAAAGAAGGCTGTTGAGTCCAAGGCTGATTCCATCAAGGAAATCAACTCTGCCATTGCCGCTCTCGGTTATTAAATGCTAAATTGCTCTTTTGATTGTTAAACGTCCTTAGACCTTTTGAGAAAAAATAAAAAATAAAAAATAATTTTTTTTTTATATATATTTATTGTTTAAAGAAAGATAAGCACTGACTCAACATTTGATATATCCATTGAAAGATCGTTGTTTTAGGCTGCGGCATTCTCTTGACATCTGACACCTCCTTATTAACAAAGTCGATTTTTCTGTACTCAGATGGGATACACTTTATAAAATCAGAGATCATTTGGTTGGTAAACTCGGGGTTCATTCTTAATTCCAGTTTAGGTTCCACATATCTTTTGTCTGTATGGACCATTGTTATAGCAACAGTATCAACGTCATCTCGATACACTTTTTGCAAGCCCAATACACCTATTAATAATCGAACTGTATCGTCCATAAATTCTTCCTCGCCGGCATAGAGGCTATAGTATCCCAATTTCCACTCAACTAAATATTCCTTTTCCTTCAATTGTAACGTAAAAAAAGAGTACAAATGTTGAAGCATTAGAAAGACTGGAGATCCCGAGCGAGGATTACGAAAGTATTCCTTGAAAAGCATCAAACGTTGTCCATGAGTAATGTTAAGGGGTTCTTTCACAGTGCTTAGAAGCTGCTCCATATGCTTTATGAAACGCAATTGCGCTTGAAAATGAAAATCGTCTCTAGCTTTCCTGAACATTTCATTAAATTGCTCGTAAACTTCATGTGGCAATGTCCATGTTGAATCGTCGTTAGTTGTGGGCTGGAAACCTAAGCGTAGAAAATCATCTTTGTATTGTTGTGGTATGTTTTTATAAATGACGTTATTGTTACTATCGAGTTCCATTACCGAATTTCGATTTGTCGCCGCTACAGCAACATCCAATAGGGGTATACTCCTCGAAAAACCTTCAAAGGCGATTTCATACATGTAGTCTACTTCTGGGGTATTGCTCATGTTGAGTGGTTAAAGTATAATTTTTGTACTTCCCCCCTTTAATAATTATTTGGCGGTTTATAAAGACTTTTTCTAAACACAGCATGTGAAAATAATAATAAAGATTGTGTATTCTTTTAGTTTCACAAGGGTCAACTACACCCCATATTGACATGTGTAATAACTGATTTTAAATGTACTGTAAATGCTATATTGTATGTCGATTAAATCGATCATTGGGACGACAAAGCTGGGCATGTTTTACTTTCACATTATCTGTCATCTAATTATTTATCCCAATTTGAGGTGTAATATAAACAATAAATGATGTTGAATTACCAACTGATGCGATCGTATTTCTCTTTGTTTTTAAAATAGTAGACAATCAACCTTTACAAATCAAGTCATAACAATGCATGCATGTATGACTAAAGATGGCAATAGTGCTTTTTTAATTTTATATTGGATGTGATTTTATTATTATTATTATAATGAGGCGCGTGTTGTATGCATTTATGGCTTGTAAGAGGGTGGGGGTATGTCATGATGCAACTGGCTTTGCTGCATCACAGAAGTGATAGTGGATGTTGCGCCATCATTTTGAAAATCAGAGGCAAACTGTTTATGCAGACTATCATTTGCTCTTAATGGTAGGCCTGAAGCACCAAATGAAAGTGTTGATTGTTGTCCGGTTTCATTAGGATATACTGCTTCATTGACAGCAGCCTTCCTGATTTGTCGTCGTCGATACATAATAAAGCCAACAACCAGCACAATTATGCCACCTACAATTCCAAATATGGAAGCAAGTATACGAGCAGTCCTTCTGTCATCGTAATCATTATGACTTTCAGTATATCTGTGTCTTCTACCGCCATCAGTTCTGTTGCTATTATACTGACAAGTATTTTCAAGACAAGAACCGGATAAACACTGGTTGGAGGAAAAACAAGTGGATGTCATCACAAATCTCTGTCGACAAACAGGTTTCAACTGATCTTCTCCGGTGGAAGCGCAGTAGAACCCATGGCCACAGTTGCCAAGATATTCATCTTGAGGTCGACGCATGTTCAGAATAGGCCACATAATGATAGATTGCCCAATTTGTGTTGTATTCACTTCAATAAATGCGGCTGGTAACTTAGGTATAGGTACTGGTTGACAAGCCTGTAATGCTACGGAAACGTAAGCTCCAGTGTAAATAGGCGCTTTTTCAGGCGAATTAATCACCCATTCATTAATCCCTTTGTCTGAACAACTGGCTCCTTGTGGCGTTACAATGCAACCATGAGTACTTGTGGGGCATGGCCATGTACAATTAATCAAAGAATGCTGTGCTGCTATTACACACGTTAAAAAATAAGAAAGGGGTGATATGTAATAATGAAGCCTCATTGTTAGTAATAAGAAATGGAAAGGAAGGAAAGAATGAGTAAAAATAAAAAAATAAAAACGATGTGCAAATCCCGTCCCCTTATTCTGAGTCTCAAATAGCATGAAGGAACATCGGGAATTGACTTGATTTGAAACATCTAAAGGAGTGGTATATGATGGACCCCTCCAAAGAAAGCATACGCATGATCTTTATGAATTAACCTTTATTTCATTCAGGGTTATATATATTTATAGAAATTTATATTCTGTAAAAAAAAATAGACATGATTATAAACAAAAAACAGAAATTAATCTTACTCGGTTATTTTCAGAACTGGTTGCGCGGATTTCATTGGTTAAGCAGCCCGCATTTACATAAACAAAGTGTTGTATGCATGTGTGCGAAGCCATCAATATTTGGCCCCGAAACAAATAAACTTGTCTTGAATGTTTTATAGTTGAATCATCAATGCAACTTCACATCAACTTTTCATAAGCACTTGTTACTCCCATTAAAGGTGCATTGCACTAGTTATTCGTTTAAATGGCATCATAACCACAATAAAAGTGAATACCTCGGTAACAATTTCTAGACTTTGCACAGTTTAAATTCTAACAACCACATGTTCTGAACCTCTATTTGGTACGTTTAAAACAACAAAACATTGGTTCATCCTTTTATCCAATTGTATAACCTGTCGAAAAGTTACATAGTGTATAACCTTTTGTTCTTTGCGCATGCACGATACACCTATGGAGGTTTTAAAAAATAAACCCGTTTAAACGGTAAAGATATGCTATCATATGTACCAACTAAAACTTATCGTCTGAGGGAAAGTCGGCGAAGTTAATCGGTAATTCTTTTAGTGAAGTATCTAGTCTGTAGATGGTTGAGTGCTCCAGAAGTTACTTGCTAAGAAAACAATAATTTCTTTATCGCCAAGAAGTTATGACATCAGAATCAACAATCTATCTGGTTTAAAAATACGGTGTGATTTTTTTTAAATTCAATATACGTTTACGGTGTACTGTATCTATCTGACAATAGCTGCACCACCTATGATAATCTCATTAATTCAAGATAAAAAAGATAAATGTGCGACTTTTAAGGTATAATGGCGTATTCGAAGCATTCCAGTGAAAGAGCCCTATTTCCAAAAAAAAAAAGAAAAAAAAAAAAATAAGGCAAAGTGCCTATCGCTATTTCGCTTTTCTTAGGGACGGTCAAAATGCACGTAGTTGCAACGTAAGATCTGTGATTTGGATGTTTTGTAGACCTGGGAACAAGGATATACAATCAAAAACAATGTAAAAATTACGAATAAATGTATATTGAACGATTTATACTTATTTTGGCAATTCTATCATCACTTTTTCGCCTTTGAGCTCGTTTGATCTTAATCTTCCGCAGAAATATCAAGGTAAAGTCCAAACGAGTAGTTGAAAGTAAGCTGTAAAGCACATATACTGGTTTACACTATGTTGGTTGTAATAAATGTGTATATATTTCAAGTTGTTAAGTTATATTAACCTCTTGATGTCTATTAAAGTATTATAATCCCAACATTACGACTACGCGCACCCTGGCTGTCCCTAAGAAAAATGGCTGTCCCTAAGAAAATTTGGCTGTCCCTAAGAGACCCGTCGCCATTGTGTTATTAAAGTCAGTATTATATAACTTGGGGAACGCCAAGATTGTAGCAATTGTTGTTAGTAAGTTTAGTTTTTTTCAGATTAGTAAGAACTGTAATGTTTAACATAAAGAGTTTCTATAAGCACCAAGGAAGATTTGTATGAGTTTATAGCATAGTGAAAGAAAAAATGTCCTGCACTTCGGTCGCACAATTCATTAAATATGGCATCTATATTAGGAAATCAAAATCGTCCGGACGGTTAAAAAACCGTCGCTGTGAAGGCCTACTGTATTTCGCAACTTTTCCTTAATTGACTTGTGAGATGAGTGGACTTGGACCTGGTTCTTCAGCCCACATTGAAGAAGAATTAGACCAAATTAGACGTTATGAGGATTTCACGACAACAGGTACGATTCGAAATGAACGCGATTTCCTGCATAATACTTAATTTTGCTATTCATAGATTGGGTAAAAGATGCAATTTTAGAAAGATATCGACAATCTTCAGTGCAGAATTTAAATCACAATGATAAATCATGGCGTGCCTGGTGGCACCTAACTTTTGAAACAACCGAGTCGTGGATTGTAGTGCTACTTGTAGGTAAAGTATAGACGCTTTCGCGGCCTATCCACTGAACTGACTTACATCTTCTAAAAAAAGGTGCTGCCATTGGACTCAATTCGGCGTTGATTGCCATTATTACTGACTGGTTATCAGATATTAAAATGGGATATTGCTCAAGTGCATGGTGGCTAAATCAGAAATTTTGTTGCTGGGAGATTGAGGAAGATGGTATAGAGAATAAGACTTGTGTTTTAACTCTGTCTGTTGACTTAATAATCTTTTTATTCAGAGGGAGGGGGTTGTGACGACTGGAATTCGTGGAGTCAATTTATGCACGCTGGACCAAACGTCTATGTTATTGAATGGTTTTGTTACGTGTTATGGGCTGTAAGTTTGAATTTTTAAACACCTTATTATTCTTTCTGATTTTTTTTTTTTTTTCAATTAATAGACTTTATTCGCGACAACGTGTGCTTATCTTGTGAAAATGTTTGCACCGTATGCTGCTGGATCCGGTATTTCGGAAATCAAGTGTATTATTGGTATGTAAACAAACAAATTTTGACTATCTTTTTATTAATGTTAAGTACTGTATATCAGCTGGATTTGTGATGAAGGGATTTTTAGGAGGTTGGACATTGGTTATGAAAAGTATTGGTTTAGTAAGATCAAGAATTATTATATTTGTGTAACATTGCAAATCTAACATATTTGATTAGACGATGGCAGTTGCATCCAATTTATCAATTGGTAAGGAAGGACCTTCAGTTCATATGGCTTGCTGTGTGGGAAATGTTATATCTCGATGTTTTAAAAAGTTTAAAACAAGCAAGGCCGAAATGAGAGAGATTTTGACAGCATCGAGTGCAGCAGGTGTAGCAGTGGCTTTCGGCTCACCCATTGGCGGGGTATTATTTGCATTAGAGGAAATGAGTACAACCTTCCCAAATAGAACCATGTGGAAAAGTTTCTTTTGTGCTATGATTGCTACGATTGTCCTTCAGGCAATGAATCCTTTCAGAACAGGTAAACTTGTCATGTTCCAAGTTAGTTATGATCGTGATTGGCACTTTTTCGAGTATCTGTTTGTTATTGTCATTGGATTGTTCGGTGTATGTTAAGGAACGAGCTTAATGAATCAATTTATGATTGACACTTTTTTTTCTTTCTAGGGTTTATATGGTGCACTAGTCATTAAGTTTAATTTGATTGTTGCTCAATTCAGAAAGACCGTGCTTAAAAGTCATCCTATTGCTGAAACAGCGGTTCTTGCATTTGTTACTGCATTAATTGCTTATCCCAACGTATTTTTACGGATTGACATGACTGAAATTATGGGTATTCTTTTTAGGGAATGTGAAGGTGCAGGAACTGAAAACTACCACGGACTTTGTGAGTAAGTATATTATATCCCCTATTGTATTGCTTGGTTATTTAAATCAAAATATATAGTAAAAGCGAAACTGGACGTATGGTCATATTACTATTTATCGCAACAGCACTTCGATGCTTTGGTACGATTATGACTTATGGTGCTCGTGTTCCATGTGGTATATTTGTTCCTTCTATGGCGATTGGGGCCACATTTGGCAGAATGATTGGTTTACTTGTCAAGTCTTGGCAGGAGTCTGACCCTGAATTCTTCTTATTTGCGTCCTGTCGTCCGGACATGCCATGTATCACACCAGGTACATACGCATTTTTGGGTGCAGCAGCAGCTCTTTGCGGTGTTATGAGAATCACGGTATCTGTAGTAGTTATTATGTTTGAATTGACGGGCCAAATCACCTACATTCTACCTACGATGATTTCATTGATGATTACGCGTGCTGTAGGCGACTGGTTCGGCTCCGGCGGCATTGCTGAGAGATACATTCGACTTAACGGATATCCTATTCTTGATAATGATGATCAGGTATTTGGTGTACCTGTTTCTCATGTAATGCAAGAAAACATGACAGTTATGACAGCAAAAGGGATGACATTTCGAAAAATCGAAACTATTCTGGAGAACACAAACTTTCAGGGATTTCCTGTGGTGGAAGATATCAGATCGATGATATTGATTGGCTACATTGGCAGATCAGAGCTAAGATATTTGCTTGAGAAGGCACGTGTGAATAAAAAGGCACATGACGAGACTATTTGTCGATTTACTCCAGATGGTGATGAGCCAGAGATCCTTACAAATATTGATAACGAAGATGATGATGATGAAAACACCCATGATTTAAGGGGATCTTCGGAAAGTTTGGATTTCGGATCTTATATGGATCAAACACCGATTACTGTGCACCCCAAGTTATATTTAGAGACCGTTATGGATATGTTTAAACAATTGGGGTAAACAGAAAGAGATTGTTTTATCGATATGTAATTAACTGATTATAATACTCCTATATAGACCTAGAGTAGTTCTTTTGGAAGAGAAAGGTAAATTGAAAGGACTGGTAACAGTCAAGGACGTTTTGAAATACACTGCGCGTATTGAAAGTATAGACTCGCCATCCATGCCACAATACTCTCGAGCATGCGGTGGTGTTTTTGATAAGCTCTCTGTTTGGATCAACAAACGACAACAGCCGTACACTCAGCTACAGAACAGAAGTTCAATTGATGTAAATGTTGAATCTCATGAGCTTGACGGTAGACTTTAGCTACCATGGCTTTATTTTCCTGTAACAATAGTTTAATGTGAAACGGGCTACCAAGTTAAATATGGCATACTGAGTATGCATAAACTTAAGCACGCGTCTTTTTAATAAACAACGGCATGCTTCAGTTTTTATGGAGTACGCGCATCGTAAACCAATGTAATCAAGGATTGTAGTCTCAGTATATATTCGAAGGAACAGACGTGAAAAAAAAAAGATGGGCAGCTTTATTTGTGATTCTTTTGATTTAATGGAGTCGAATTATCATTCATTTGGGCAGATGCTCGGCAGTAGCATCAATACACGGATGAAGCGTCTTATGATTGTATGTGGGCTCGGAATGTGTCATGGAAGGCGTTTTTTTATAACGGCGAAGAACGACGCATTAATATATAAAGCAGAATTGTTTTCCTTTGTAAAATTTACTGGGTGCACTGTATGTGTGCGTGATTCTTTATTCGAAATTGAATGAACTAGCAGCAGCCTGATCGTCCCATCTTTTCTCTTCGTACACAGTATTCATTAACTCTCTTTGTTTCATAAAATCTGCGGATATATGAAGAAACGATCCAAGAATGGAGGCTCTCTTTGGACTTTCTAAAGTGCTTCTATCAAGCTGCGTATAGTTATTGGATCTTAATTCTTCTTGCAACTGAAAAGCTTTTCTGGTCATTGCTAGATATGCATACTTGAAAGATCGAATAATGCTTCCGGAATTATATGACTTCATACCGATATCGTTGTGCGAATCTTGTGGATCTGTAATAGAGAACACGGCTTTGCCATTTCTACATACAACGTGAGATTTGTCATAATATGATCCGGTTCCTTTGACATTGATTCCAACATAATCCAAATTAAAATTAAGTCCATATAATTGAAAGAAATCTAATAATAAAACACCCAAGTTTTGCATTGGATCTATTTGACCAGAGGCAACTTTTGGGTGCATCTTTACAGAACATTTTAGTTATATGAATAGCAAATGAACACTTCATAAATACCTGTAAGAAGCTTACTACAAGACACACTACGGCATATCCACCTAAACCACCTGTAAACACTTCATTTTGGTTACGAAGCATTAATAAATACTTAACTATCAGTGATAAAGGTCGTAATCCTGGGTATTTTTTAAGCATTCCTTGAATTGCTGTAGCACTATCTATTCCAGATGTTGAATCCAAAATAATATCTACTTTAAGTTTGGTCATAATATCTTCAAATTTAATAACAGGAACCTAAACATTTGCCTTAATATTTCGTCTCATAGTCGCATTAAATTCTAGTAATTACCGAAGCACCCTCAATTACTTGAGGATCGCGACAAATATCTTCTTGCTCTAAACAAGAAGCAATTCTTCTGAGTCTCACTTTTGTGGATGGAGGAATTCGAACAACAAGATCGATATCACTATTGGGTAAATATAATTGTGTGGAGAAACTGCCGAATACATCGACCTTAGATCCAGGCCATTTTTCTTGTATTACTGATCTGATGCGATGGACTAAATATTCTCGAAGTCGTATTTCAATTTTGGTCGGTTCGAGATATTGTAAGAGACATGACACTTCACGCTGTAATCTAGTATGCAACAATGTCAGTCTACCCTGCATTTTGTTTTCAAGTAAAAGCTGATCATCTTACAATCGGCTCGCTGAGACAGGTTGTTTTAAACGGTTATTTCCCATAAGTTCCATCCAAGGGTAACAGACATCAGACTCCCAGGAGGTGTCTTCATCTTCCTTTCTTTTACGCTTCAAATCAGCTCTTTCTTCGAAACGTCTTTGCTGTCTACTGCGCTCATCCACTACTTCTGTGCCTAAAGAAATGAAGTCTTCTTCCTTGTTGGAAATCGAATCGGAGGCTGAGTCTGAGCTAACGTATTCCCCTTCTGAGGATGAGGCTATTGAAATGTGATCTAAAATATGGTTGGTTACTATCGTGTATCACCCCCAGTGTTTATGAATTCAAGTGTACCAACCGTCCTCATACATGTCGTTCGCTTCTATGTCGGAGTAATCAACGTAATCGTGATCTCGTTTGTAGTGTCCTCTTTTACTCTCGTTATTAGCTTGGTGTTTGCGTTTAGACCTTCCCATTTTTGATAGAGCTAGTAAAAAGCAAATATAGCTGCGATTTTTTTTTTTATAACCACCCAAGCCACCCTTTTAAAACCGCGCAATCAAACCTTGAGTTTGCATAAATCCCCATTTGTGAAATGTAAAGACTGGGCTTGGAGTATAAAAGCAACGTCTACACCTACATGTTAATACTAAAACACCAATAATTAAAACTTGTTCTTACACTTTATATTTCCCGCTTTTTTTTAAAGGTTAGTTGCTGATTATTTTTGTTTTTCAAGACAACGCAGGATGTCTTTGATATTAAGGCTACGGATATACCATGGGGACATTCTAAACTGAATCTGTAACTTAAGATTATATCTACTGTAATTTTCAGTATTCTATTATGATTTTTATCACGCATATTAACGAAAATCACGTATATAGACATTCTTTCCATGCAATTTTTTTTTCCTTTTTTAAGACGATTTTGATTTTTGGTTACGACTAACTGGGTATATATACAATTTACGAGACGAGACATTGTAATAGGTTGTATAACAGATTTCCGAAAGACAACATCAAGATATAAGAAAAAAAAACTGCGGCTACTAACCATTAAAAGGTTGTAATAGACCTCTGTGTCTATAGATAAGAAGTCGACTACATACAAATTTAATCCACCTTTTACATAGACTGAGCAGCCGCACATGCTCAAGATTAACAAAGGTCACTTGAAATACACAAACAATTGTTAGCCTTTGGAACCCCATACAGTATCAATGGCCCCTTATGTGAAACTGAATACAACAGGTAATTCCAGTGATAACTACCAGCTACTTATTATAATGCTAGCTACTAACTTTGGGACTAAAAAACAAGAACAGAAAGTATTGGGTCACCTTACTTTTTCCTGAAGAGGTAAGGAAATGACGTAAGAAGAGCAACAAGGCCATCTTTTTATTGCTACGCTCTGTAGGGACATTTGATCCTCTGGCATCATTACTTCATAAGGTTTCGTACGGTGACGTTCTCAGTCAAGTTCAAATTGAAAAGAGGAACTAAACAAAATACCTTTGAATGCAATATCGTTACATTGAAGAACGAGGCTTATCAACACAAAAATACATTATTTAAAACTTTCAAAAAAAACTGGGTGCTTATAGGGCTCAAAGCATTGATGTAGCACATATGATTATATAATGAGTAGCCTTGTCTGAGGTAACTTAACAACTGGACTCTACGATTTTTTAAATTATATGTAATTCTTTCATACATTGGTATGAAACCCTAACTCATCATGAAAATACAGTTTTTCGTGAATTTACCATCTAAATCCTTCAAATTTATAGGTCTCTTGTAACCCTCTTGTGTCCCTCTTGTTGTAGGCTTTCAGTATTGTTATGATTCTCAGACTCAAAATGTGGTTTTTGACTGACAGGTTGAAACTTCGTTCATGTGCTTACGGATGGCTGATTTGTAAGTTTAAAAACTTTCAACTACATAAACTGTGACCTTGAAACTGTTACCAGTGAGGTCCAAGACTTGTGGTTTGTGCTCCTCTGTAAAGTTGTTTGCACACCCTAAATTCCTAGTAGATTTTTTTTTTTTTATCTGGCTTCGCCAGTCTCTACGTAGCTTCACAGCGGCATATAAACTTTTGGTCGCAGTTTTTTTTAAAAAGAAAGAACCCCAGGCTCCTGAAAACAGGAACTGGTTTTTTCAATTCTGAAATGCTACTCAATAGATTATACTCTACCTCGTCGAAAAGTTGGATTTCACGACAAGCAAAGGATCCGTACTGTAAATTGGCCAAAGCGAATCAATATAGAGCAAGAAGTGCATTCAAGTTAATTCAAATTAATGAAAAATATCGACTCATTCGCCGTAACGACGTTGTTGTCGATTGCGGAGCTGCGCCTGGAGGTTGGACCCAGGTGGCTGCTGAATTAATATCATCGAAGGGCTTGGTTATAGGCATTGACTTGTTGCCTGTAGATCCTATTCCAAATGCTCATATAATTAAGGGAAACTTCATGAGAATAAGAACCCAGAACGCCATTCGGGAGATCTTGGACGGTAGATCTGTCAATTTAGTTTGCTCGGATATGGCACCCTCTTTTTCTGGAAATCATACAGCTGACCATGCTAGATCCATGGAATTGTGTGAATCTGCTTTGACCTTTGCCGAAAAGGTGTTACAGCCAGGAGGTAGTTTTGTAGCAAAGGTAACTTTTTGTTTGGTAGTAAATAGTACATCGTAATAGAACTTTTATAGTTTTTAATGGGTGGTACAGAATTTGAATTCAAGAGGAAGTTGCAAACTATCTTTGCAAAGGTAAAGACCGAGAAACCAGATGCCTCCAGAAAACAATCAACAGAGGGATTTTTTGTGGGGGTAGGATATAAACCAATAGCAAAGAGTGAAGCTAAGACCGAGGCGGAGGTGGATGAAGTTGTGATAAAAGAAGAGATTAACAAATAAACAGTGATTTTGATTGAATACCTGGAATTTGATTTCTTTTTAGATAAATAAAACTTCGACTTGAGAAACATGAAAAAGATAAATCAATGATTTCCGACAATGCTTGTAGATGTTTGATTATTTCTTGGGAATATGGAAGTTAGAATCCTTATTTTGTTAATATAAAAAAAGGCAGATGTTTCATCAAGAACCATGAAATATTATTAAAGCTTATATATCTGGTTGGATTATATTTATTAGGCTAATAGTGTTGAAACTGATTCAAGAAACGACTCTGTGCAAAAATAATTATTTTTGTACTGCAGGAATATTTGACGTCGGCACTGATTTTAATAAAGGATCTTTTTCTTTTAGTCTTTGAATTTTTATTCAAAAATGGGAAAGTACAAAACTAGTATCTACATACTCAAAGAGTTTAAACCAGGTCAGATATCAACCTAATTTTCGCACCAATTCCTGATGCCAAGAACAAACACTGCTAACTACACACCAATGTTGTCACTTGTTGAAGCAACTGACAACAAAGCGGAACATTCCCTCCGAGGGAGAGACAAGTCAAATATAAAAGCTGGAGTAAGGAGGATATTTAACCGGTACCAAGGGGTGAATGCATTAGTGCCCTTGTCCAGGGACTAAAACAAAAGTTGAAAAATAACACGGATTGGGACTACTTCCGGTGCCTCAGATCCGGTAGTATCTTGTGGTTTTTGTGCTTAATACCAGTGAAGATCTCGAGGACGTAGCGGCATTAAAGAAATATGGGCTAACCAAAACCTTAATTTAGACAAACGCAATTGTCCTTGATTAGCTCAGTAAGCTGGGGTGAATTTTACAAGTTTGAACACTTGATAAGATAGAGTTTACGGGGAAACAAACAGGAAATACAGTATCTGTTAGCCGTGCTGTTGAATTTGCGTTCAACGTGAAGGTTTAATTTTCCAATAGTTTGAGTTGCACTTTAGTACTTTTATACACAACTATTAATGGGCTTGCTTAGCAACAACTTTTGCTGTTTTTCAATCGCTTCGACGTGAGCGTGAAAAAAGTATCGAAGTCGGCAGTTTGTATATTCTCTTTTCGACGCTATTTGTCCTACGATCTTTAACTTGGCTTATAACACTCACAGAAATTTGGTTTTGTTCTCAAAGAAATGAATAAACTTGTAAGTATCAGTCTACTAATTCTAAAATTAATTTGGTCCTTTGTTTTGAGTGAGTCAATAGGTTATACTTATATTGCTTAGACAATGACCGAAAAATTGTAGGCGTACTTGATAAAATTAAGCCGAAACAATAGGTAAATGAGGCTTGATCATATAATTTAAAGCGTTTAATATATCATCATTCGTAATTACAATATATACAACCCTCTCTGGGATGTCCACTAAGCATATGATTGTTATCAAACCTCATACATCATAATCTCATAAGTACTTCTTGAGTTTTAGGGAGATGTTGTAATGGCCGAATAAAGCCATATATAGCTATTTTGCTAATAGCCTGCATTCTTGTTTTCTAATTTACATTATTTTCATAGTCGGATTTAGTTTGTGATGTTATGTGATTTGGTAACTTAGTTATAGCCTTTCTTTTTTATAAGCCAAAAACAGGTTATAATGGGAAACCTGCTCAACCAATTCACCAGTAACAATGGCTTTGTTAAGACCCCAAAAAGTTACTAGCCTTTGTCCAGACTCGTAAAGCAAATGAGTGAATAAGGCTACTTCCACGTCTGGCGTCCTAGCTTATTACTCTTCCCGATTATAACTCATGCAATAAAAAGAAAGTTTGGAGCCTTAAAATAGTAGCACACCCTTATTAGAAATTTAATAAGACTATTAAAAGAATTGCAAAGAGCATAGTCAGCCTTTAAACGAATTCTTAAGTAAAAAATAAATGAACTTAACCTGATCTATATCTAAAATTCAGCATCAATATAAATTAAGCAATAAGTAACAGAAGTGAAGTTATTTGGATGTTAAAGTGGAAGCCGATCTTAATTGAGCTCGCCAAACAGAAGATTAGGTGCAAATCAAGCTTTGTGGCGGTTTTAGAAGGCTGACATCAACTGCAACAATGAAATCGGTGTTCGGCATGCTTATTATCGTACATGAAATACAAAGCGCAGTCATTTTTATGGGCAGGAATTTTATAAAATCCCCAGTTAGATGGTACATGAATTGCCGGGAGTAGTTGGATGCAAAATGTATGTGGTGGACGGGTTACGAAGTAAACAGTAGTGCCAGAGAGGGCGAGAGTTTTAAAAGGTAAGATAAATACTAGGAAGCTCGACATACGGAATAATGGTTGATAATATAGATAGGGAATTCGACCGCTCCAATGCGAGCTAAAAGAGGTGACATAATGACAATATGGATTCAGTGGCACTGTTAAATATCCACTATTAAATTTAGATGGGTTGACTGTGAATCAGAGTCGCAAGTATAATTATCTACTATGAGAAAAATTTTGATACAGGAAAACCCTCAAATATTTGACTTGAGAGCATAAAATTGGATGATGTACATAATAATTAAGAGTAAGTATTTTATAAAATATCGAGTAGAGAGAAAGAGGTAAGCTAGCGACGAAAAATATGGGTTTACAATTTGTTGAATAGTTCGAATCTCCTTTTTAAGTGATAATATTTAGGCACTCATGGGAATGTAGACAGTTGGATAGAAAAAAGGCTTAGTGTCTCATTATTGGTTAAGTTGCTGTAACTGAATGCTATATGTTTACATGCATCGCTGAATAAGACCTCATTTAATTTAGTTTCTGAATACTGCTTATTATTAAACACAAAGGATAATAGGTAAAAGTATCAACAAAAAAAGATTGTTTCATCTAATATCACACTAATCATTGAAAATTTAAATAGCCAACTTCGCTTGTAAGTAAATGACAAATATAATAAAGAAACCGGAGCACTGCACTACATAATCTAGACCACAAAATTCCACGTGGCGTTGTGTGTAACCATCAACTCCACATATAAAATTCAAGTTACAAAGTAGAATTTTATCGATTCAGACTCACGTTTACAAAATGGGGGAAGATATGTGTGGTTTTCATTATATCTAGTCCTCTACAGGACATATACCATCCCTAACCCAAATGGATGGGGTATTAGGATATTACCATATGTAGCAATAGCGTGGAGGTGTATATAACCTCTCATAATCATTTGCAAGCAAACAACCAATCATTTCTCTGATAGCGAGTTTATTTTTAGGTAACAGTCAGAACGGACGCACTATATTCTGTTTTGGATTTTTTTTTGTATATAAAGGGAACCCTAAATTTCATATACTTTTCTTTTTTTATTCTCATTCTCTATCATTACCATGTCCCAATATCTTTCGGAAGTCTCTATCCATCCTACTTGCTCGTATATGCGCTCCATTCAAGATGGAGATATCATATTAGAAGAAGCAAACTCTGATTTTCTATCTGCTTCATCTATTGCTGAATGGCTCCAAAAAAGCCCTCGTGCTAAAGCCACACTGACCATGTTTGACGACGATACCAGTATAGAATTACCAGTTTATACTCTTCGTCGTAGAAATGCTATTGTTGCTGATCTACCTGATGCACCTTTGTTTTATTTAACAAAGTAAAGAAAAAAAATAACAAACATCATATAAACACTGTAAATACCCTTCATTTAGAAATATCTCCAACATCACCCCGTTTTTTTATAATTTTTGACACGCCAATAAAATTCAAATAAATTCTAACGCCAAAAAACACGGTCATTGTGATTTTTTAGTTCATTATTTTTCTTTTTACCCTTTGTGACAATGACCGCTAGAATCGAAAGTGGCATATTAGAGTTGTTTGAAAATAAAGATGATATTAATGGTAATATTTGGGTGGATGATTGTTCATCAATTATTAATCCCATCCATATCTATAGATATATATCAATCATTATCCACTTGTTTGGATCTCGACTTATCACCAAACTTTTGTGCGTCGTTATTTAAACCACTGATCCAGCATGCCATTGGCAATGGTCATTTGGATGAACAATTAAAAACTTACATTGCTATCTTTATTAAATTGTATCAGTATAATCTCTCGAAAGACTTTCTTGCCGCCAATGACTTATTTAACAACCACGTTTCCTTGATTCAAGGTAATGCAATTGCACGTTCCATTAAACCTTATTGCTTACAATTATATTACGCAGCTATTTTGCTTGTGTTTAGAGAGGAACATATCGAAAGTGTAGGTCATTAAGAAAATAAAGTCATACATAGCGTTAATGTTTTTTTGCTATCAGTCCAGATACCAATTCAGGTTGGAAAATCTGGCCGATGATATTTTACTGAACATCATAGCCATCCTAACTAAAAGCAGCAGTTCAATATTGACGATCGACAACAAGGAGATGAATACAAACGTTAATTTAAGTATCATGTGGAATTGCCTGTCTGGTATATTGAATTGTGGCACGATTGAATCAAATGACACAATATGTATAATTATCAAGGTACATCTTTTAATCCCGAGTATTTTTATGATCACACACTTAGCCAAACCAATAGGCGGCAACAAAGATCATCCAAAGCTTTGTACAAAAAGATTCAATTATAACATATAATACGAGCGTCGAAAACATTCTGGACAGTTTAGTTCAATTGTTAAACAAAGATAGCTTAACTGTAGACATTTCAAACGAGATTGCTGGCTCAATTTCGTCCATTATACAAAAGTACCCGAATATCAAGCTCATTGACCCGTATAAACTATCTGCACTTACAGGTGCATCAGCGACACTGACACAACAAAAAGAACCTAATCCTGTAGTTCTTCGAACTATATTAAATCTTTCGTGCTTAATCTTAAAAAATTACACAAAAGCACCTTGGTTAGACGATGTTCTCTCCATGGCCAATTTCGAAGATCTTGAGATCCTAAAAGAAAAAACGAACTTGCTGATTCAAGCCACATCAGATATTACTTTTTCAAATCATCGAGAAGAAGACATGGACATCGACCACAGTTCTTTACAACATACCTCAAATCCCAAGGCTTTATTCGATTGTAGCACGATCCACGAAACACTACTTTTGAACGTTTATCCGATTGTGAACCAATTAACTTCGTCTGATGGAACGTTTACTGGTCAGCATGAATTAATATTTAAGGTAAACATACGACTTTTATATGTATATATGTATACATCTACATAGATATGTGCCCATCCCTTCATTTTCTTATTGATTGTATTACAGTTGAAGCAAATTTCTATTTTTACGGATAACACAGATATTTCAGTGATTTGTCAAGATCACATGAAGAGTATTGCCAAGTTCGTAACGTGTACACTTGTAAGTAACCCTGATCTTGCTGACAGTATTACGCTTATGTTTGGCTTGACAAGACGCCAGTTTATCTCTAAATATTTGAGATATGCATTACCTTACTCCATCTTTGAAGTAGAGAATGGGAGAGTACTAAAGGCCATTGCCAAAACCATGGATGTGCCCCCCGTCAACCTCACCAACGAATATGGATATCATATCGTTTTAGCTTTGCTGTTAGAAACCGATCCAGAAGTGAAATCTGCTAATCTTGTGAAAATTCGAAAAGTTAAGAACGAAGCTGTCGGAATTTGGGCTGCCTCAAAATCAACTAAAATTACAACCATATTAGCAATAAATTTGGGGAAAGAAGAGCTGAAAGAACTATCGAAACAAGCATTAATTGAGATGAAAGATATAATCTTTGTACCGCCGATTCCTCTATCTCAATATTTGGCACAGTATTTTGTAGCGATCTCCACAAAAATAACAAGATTCATCACCGAAAAACGATCAAAATGTCTAGCTATTCACGAACCACACGCATTACAGGCCCTGAAAGAAATCATGATTTTAATGGATTCAAGAATAAACATGCATGCAACTCTTGTAAGTAGGCTTACTCCAATTCTTATCTATCGGTATTAACGCTATTTTCCTTTTGTTATGTAGCTTATGAAATTATTTCAGACCGTTAATGAATTAGACGATATGCAATCTGAAGCCCTTTCTCTTTGGGAAGTATTTATTGAAACTATAGACAATCATGTTCTCGTATCCAATTTCAATCGTATTGTTTATGGTTTACTCAAGGTTTTATCTGTATCCACACAAATTATACGACTTAAGGTGGCCAAGGTTCTGGAAAGTGTATTTGATCGTGAAATTGAAACAGTAAATCCAAAATTGTCGGATCTCCCAATTCTACCAGAATTCGAAGAACTTCGTGAATTAAAGAACGATCTTGAAAACCGACTCGCCCAAAGGAAGCAGAGCGGGCCACAGATGCTGGCTGAAATTATGAATCGACTGAATGATTCTGATGATGTTCAGGTTTTATTCGAACTTCAAAAACTTAATCTATTACTTTCAGATATACTTCAAGAAATCCCAATTGATGTAGGTGAGCTCTTTTCTCAACTACTTCATTTGGTCCGAAAACATGCGTCGAACAAGGACATATCTAATATCATTGCCCTTTGCTTCGGTAAAGTCGGTGCTATAGACCCAAGCTTAATCAACGTCCGAATGATTGACAATGATGTGTTTATTATGTACGCTTTCAAAAGTCAAAACGAAAACAGGAATTTTATATGTCATTTACTGACCACCTACATCTACGATGCATACAATACTGTCAAAAACGAGTATACTCTTCAATTTATACAAACATCGATACAGTCACTTTTGAGTTGTGCTGGATTCTCTGACGAAGCTGATTTAAGAACTGAAAATTCATTACCAAAGCCGGTTCAAGAGTTTTTGGCGCCTTATATACAATCGTCTTTTCAATTTAGTATCCCAAATGTGAACACCCATTACCCTCTTTTCACTGAAGATGGTAGCTTTGATGAATGGGTCAAAAACTGGTACAGACAAATGATTAAAGAGGCCCAAGGATCTGCCAAGGCAATCTTTAATGCGCTGACCCCAATCGTGGCATCGGATTTCGTAGATATAACGGTTTATATGATTCCTTATCTCGTTTTGCATACAATTTTACTAGGTTCCCCCGATGAAAATTCCGGCATTCTTAGAGAAATGTTGACCATTTTAGAAATAAATGCCCAGCCAGAAACAGATTTAGATCGTAGAAGCAAGAACCGTCAATACCTGCAAGTCGTTGTGTCAATTACCGAATATTGTCGAAAGTGGCTAAATAAAATCCAACATGGTGATAGACTCAAAAAATCCGAAGCTAATCGAGTTAGGACATTTTTGGGAAAGATTCCTGACAAGACAATGGCAATTGCAGCTTATAACTCAAAAGCCTATGCCCAGGCATTAATGCATTTTGAAACACATCACAAATCGAAACGAAGTGTATTGATCGAGCCTGAAATTTTATCCTATTTAAAAAACATTTACACCCAAATGGAAAATCGAGTGGATTTAAATGCTCTTTTGAAGGGTAGGTCAAACGTCTTGACTCACGATGAGGAAATGATTCAATCCGAAATCGCAGGAAGATGGGAGGAAGCTGAGATTTTGCACAAAAACAGAATTGCCGATAACCCGCACGATCCTTTATTGTACACGGGTTACATTGACTGCTTGAAAAAATGGGGAAAATATGGTTCGATTTAACTGTTTTGCTTATTCTGATTAATATTACTGATTCGAAGGTATTTTTAGAAACTATTTTGTACTCTACCGAAAAAGCAACAGCTGCTTTACCAAATTATGTGAGCCAATTAAATTCCTTCAAAATCGATTCTGCGTGGAGAGTTTCGGATTGGCATATTCTTGATAAAGCTGTTACATTACCTATGCAAAAAACGCCGGAAGCTTTGGTAGGATGCTTAATTTCCAAAATACGAAAAAATCAAAGTTTGGAAGCTGCTCGTTGTCTAGTAGAAGCCCGAAAAGTTTTAGTGGAACAATTAACATCCGATTTTACAAAGTCTTACCGAAAATCTTACCCTACGATATATAATCTCCAGATGTTACAAGAATTGGAAACTTCTCAGGCTGTGTGGGAGTCCAGTCATCCGATTGAAACAATAGATAAGCTTGGAAGAAATTGGGACTACAACCATCAAAACATTGTTTGCAATTACCAATACAGACACAATTTACTCGAATTAAGAAAAGCTGCATATTTTGATATTAGACCCAAGCCTAATGTGAAAATACAAGCATCTAAAGCATGGTTAAAAATTGCAAAGTCTTACAGAAAGGCAGGTAATTATCTCACAGCGTACGATGCCATTATAAAAGCAGAAAATATAAGCGGGGAGTCATACTACAACGAAAAAGCAAAATGGTATTGGGCTGCCGGTCAAGAAAAGAAAGCCTGGGATTTGCTCATGTCAATGAGCAATTTAAATTCAATGAAACCAGAAGATGCTATATTGTTATCAAAATTTCATGACCGTGATAATACTCTTTTGGAAAAATCAAAAATTAGGAAATACTTCGCTGCAGCATTGAAAGATAGTGAAATGTAAGTCATGCCATGTGTTCGCAAACAAATTGCCGAGTTTACCTAACCCATATTACAGCACGGAAAAATTGCTCCATAGCTGCACAATGTATTACAACAGATTGATGGAAGGCTACGTCGATCCCACAACGAAGTATTAAATTACTGTCATATATATTATAATACAAACATTAACCATTTTCAATTATTCAGGACAAGAATTCTTGTCTATATTGCCAAAACCTCAGCTAGGACACTTCAGCATGGTTCCAAATATTACTATAGCTCCATGTCTATGCTTATTAACTCTTGGTTTGAACTAGCGATATTTCAAAGACGTTGTCCTGAATTTAAGTAAGAAACCTTTTTGCGTGCAACACAGTAAATAACTGACTTATCGTTTATAGGAATGATGATCATATGTTTACTAAAAAGCGAGCATGGGAGATGCAAATCAATGAGCAACTAAAGACAATAAATGACTTGATGAGAAATATTACAAATCGAGTCCCGATTATTCAGGTACGATAAAAACATTATAAACTATTTGTCATCTTATACCTTTAATTAGTTTAGTCTTTTTTGACAAGACTGATTTCATATCTTACGTTCGATAACACTGAAATTGCAGAATGTTTAATGAAAATTATTGGCGATGTTTTTGTTGAATACCCAAAAAGCTCCATTTGGTTGCTTTTAGCTGTAGAAAATTCACAAGAAACGCACGTGGCCGAAAGAGTCAAAAACATTCTCGATAAAGCTCAGGTAAATAAGCAATAGGGATAACGCAATTATCTGTCAAGCTAATTTTATTTTATTTTACAATTAAGCGTGTTCATGGAGATTCAATGATCCCAAAGATTATCAATGTACGTTTATCTTTATTTCTTTGTTTTCTGTTAGATACTAATGACTTTTCTTTTTCCCCAAAAAAAAAAAAGCAAGCACGCACTCTTGTAAATGCATTGCTTGATTTGGCTAACCTCAAATTTGAAAAAACAGCTCGTGGAGATATGGACTTGCGAGACGAATACAAAGTTCAAACTCTATTTAAGCTACGTAATTTAGATGTATATATACCAACAGAAGCCAGTTTGTATCCTACTTTACCACAGCTCATGGATAGAGGAAGCATAACTAGCAGAATGTTTCCTACCGATTTGCCTTATATTAATAGTAAGTGTTTAATTATGATGTTTTTTCTTCAAATGCTAACAATGTCTGCCTTATTGAAGGTATTGATTCAAATATCACTGTCATGTATTCGCTTCAAAAACCTAAAAGAATAACAATTCAAGGTAGCGATGGAAAAAAATACAGGTTTTTGGTCAAGACGGATGATGATTTACGTAAAGATGCTCGAACAATGGAATTTAATTATGCTATCAACTCTTTCTTGAAGAAAAACCCCAAATCGCGAGACAACGAATTATGTAAGCTTTCTAATTTTAAAAATTATTACCATTACACCCATCTCACTGATTATTTAGATATTCGAACTTATGCTGTAATTCCTCTTGGAGACAAATGGGGTTTGATTCAATGGATCAATAATATTTCACCATTAAAAGCCATTGTAAATAAGCAATGGGAACAAGATGGATGCCCAAGTATTCAGGTAAGTGGCACGTATATTCATTATATTTGATGGTTAACACGGCATTTTTAGGAGACGTCAGTTACCTTAAATAAATATGCTCTACAGCTCCCACGTGAACTACACAAACTATTTGTTGATACAATTCTTCCCAGGTAAGATATGCCGTAACTATGTCAATCATTTTTTTAATCGCATGCAATTTAGATGTCCTCCCGTTTTTTACAAATGGTTTTTAAAATGTTTCCCAGAACCTAATCAATGGCTTGCAAGTCGAACTAGGTATACAAAGACTTTAGCTGTAATGTCTATTGTTGGATACATGATTGGGTAATGATGCCGGATATATGAATATTATACCTGTATTGACCTAATTTTGTAGTCTTGGAGATCGTCATGCCGAAAATATATTGTTCGACGAGACCAATGGTGATTGTGTCCACGTTGATTTAAATATGTTGTTTGACATAGGCTCCGGCCTTAATGTTCCTGAAGTTGTACCTTTTAGATTGACTCAAAACCTTGTTGATGCCATGGGTGTCTTGGGATATGCGGGGACTTTTACCGTTACTTGTGACATTACCATGGCTGTTTTACTCCAGAATAAGGACGCGCTTACGAGTGTGTTTCAAACCCTCGGAAATGTCTGGATTTTCAAAAGCGATGTAAGTAGAGAGGCTCTTTTTCAGAAAATACGTGTGACACTGCTAATCAAAGTTATATCGACCCACAGGACCCGAACAGACGGTATAGTCAAAGGATTCAAAATGAAGCGAAATTTAAGAATGCAATGGAAAAAAAATTTAAATTGAATCCGGGAGAAACACCCGAAAGTAGAGTTAAAGATCTTATTACAAAAGCTTCTGACCCCCATAATCTGTCCAAGATGTTTGCTGGTAAGACATGACCATGATAAAACTGATGAATTAAATACTCAATTACAATATTTGATAGGCTGGGCTCCATTTGTCTAAATTAACATAATAAAAAACGCTTTCAGCAATTTATTTTGGCTTTTAGTTCTTCTAGTGTAGCCATTCTCAAAAGTTTGTGATTATTTTGGATAAGTAAAGGCCTATCATAAAAATCTGGCTTCGCTTCCTTGTTACGCCAAGCCCATGCGCGTGTGTATTCTGTATCCTTAGCATCGATGACGTCCTTTATTTTCTGTCCTATATTGGGTAAAAATCTGACAATTTTTGGTTTTAGATCGTTTTTGTGGCCTCTAGTGGATTTAAATGACTTACTTCATAGCATGTCCCGAGTCTCCTGTGGCAACAATATAGTTGTCATATTTGGGATGGGGGCAGATGACAAAGTCGCCGTCGATAGAATCAGAGTACCAGCATACCCGTGAATAAAATACGTCAAGGGGTGTTGTTAACGGGAGAAATGTATCTAGGAACTCACGAAATTCATTCAAGGCTTTCAATGGAATTGTGTCTCCCGAATTCGAAGCTTGAGTTCGCGGGATAGAAATATTGTCTGTCGCGCGTGGATTTAGATATCCTATCGAATGTTTACCGATTTTCAAAATGCCGTCGTCATTCACAGGAAACCCGTAACAACCTGTCTTTGATACATTTCCACTCCAAACAGGTAGATCATTTAGCGATTTTCTGTCTTTATCTGATAATTTAAATTGAACGATAACCTGACCACTGGCAATCACCTGCCCTTGCATATCAATTACGCCTGGTGTCCAGGGACCTGTCGCCAAAATCACTCGATCTCCACGATGCTCGTTACCATCGATTGTTTTTATGCCAAGTACAGTCCTTGGCGATTGAGGGTCAACTAAATTGCTTTCAAAGCATCCGGACTCTTTTCCCAAAATAAAATTGACGCCATTGCTTATGCATTTCTTATAAATATGCATAATGGCCTCAGATGAGTTACACCAACCTAAATTAGGCATTAGTATTTTTTTTTTTTTGTCTGTACGGCAAATTACTATACCCACCACCGACTTTGTTGAAATACGCAATATCATATCCATTATTCACTGCCGTTTCAAAAAATGGGTATCTTTTCTTTATTTCTTCGGATGACAATTCTTCAATGAATTCGCCATATCCAGCCTCCCTAATGGTCTCTAATCCTTGCTTGTCGTATTCAGAAAGTTCACCATTATCCGAGAACGCGATCATTCCTGTATTATGATAGACTGGTTTAAGACCATTATCAGCTCTTTCTTTATTCCATTGTTCCCAAACGCGAATAGCATCTACGGCGAGTTCCATACACAACTTGTTGGTTCCGTAGTCCATTCTAACAGCCTTGCTTATATCTGTACATCAGGCTCAATAAGCAAAATAATCAAAGGGATGAATCTCGCATTTACCTGTAGATGCAGCATCGATGATAGGGATCACGCCTCTATCAAAAACATGGATATCGTAATTTTTCTCCTTATCCGATGAAAGTGCCAGCGCTGTGGCAAGTCCAAAACATCCAGCACCCACGATGATAATTTTAGATCCAGGTTTCGGTGGTTCGTACATTTAGGAAAAATCGCTAAAAAAAACAAATAAAAAGGATGTGCACGATTAATTACTTTACAGCAAAAATACTTATCAGTGTAAATGGTATTCGTGACTCATTTTAATTGTGCCAATTATCCGTAGTGTTTTTTTATCTCAGCAAACTCTATACAAGGTGGTTTCCCACTAACTCTAGGAAACATTTTTAAAGTTATTGGGATAACTTTTAGTGTCCGGATATTAACAAATGAGTGTAGCGTATTTGATATTGTACATATATTAAGCTCTTGGGGGTATATCATGGTTCTGGTTTCTTAAATGTGATTATGATGCAAGAAGAAATTTATATAAGCGTGGATATATTTAAGGATGTAACTTTCCAACGATTACCTTTATTTATCTTATTGTTGCCAAACATAATTGTAGCTGTCAAAGCAAATTCCCGTCTCCATGCTGCTGTCGAAGTGATACCAACCAGCTACACCCCAAAGAGTTGAATGCTCTTAAAATGGCCGTATTTACATTGATTTGGGTGATATATTTGTGTTGCCAAGAACCATGTTACATACAGTTAATTAATTGAACCAGTTCTTAACAAGTATTAACCCATAACAGTGCAAATAATAAGAATGTCAAAGTTTAGAAGAGTTAAAAACGGATCTGATGAGGAATGATTTATTTGATGAAGATACTGAGATCAGAATCAAAACAAGTACTATATAGCTAGCAAATATACTTTGTCTTTTAAAATTAAAGTCGTGCATATTACGAAAACTTTAAGGTTTTGGACTTGAGCTAAATTAAGCGCATGTTTCTCGAGGACTAAGTTTGTGGATGGATTTCCAAAACGATAAACATGGTCCACTGGTTGAAAAAAAGAGTTATTACTGTGAATGTTTATTATTTACAAATGCGGGGGTTTTATGGAATTATATTGGTGTGAGGTCTATCCTAATAAGAATTTAATGGATGGTAAATGTGGAGCATCAGACGAATCGGTATTATGGTTTGATGCAGAATAATGACTTTCAAGAGCAGGGCAATCCACAAAATGCGGCTTACGCATACCTATCAAAAGAGGGGGTAGTGTCAAGTTTGACTTGGAATGATGGGGTTGAAAGGGACCGAGCTTGGGTGAGCTCTCGGGGGTAAACATGTGATCACTATCAGAGTCAGATGAATAATAATGGTGGTGGTTATTATCTGTTAATGATTTTAATTCAGTATCTGTTGATCTTGTGAATGCGACTTTGTGATTTGCAGTCTTGGATCTATAATTACTTTTAGGAGGAGGCAGCAGAGTAGACGTGCTTCTTCTTTCAGTATTTCGCTTTGAAGGTGTAATATGAATACGAGTGTGTCGAGTTAATTCGTCGGAACGAGAAAATCGTTTGTCGCAATTCAGAAAAGAACAAGTATGTGGTTTTTCGCCAGTGTGTGTACGTATGTGACGAGTTCTGTGTTCTAATCTTACAAAGGCTTTAGGACAAACTGGGCATTGATACGGTCGTGGTTTTTCTGCTGTCTTTTCATTGACCTCTTGTTTTATATAGAAAGGCATTTAAATATTGAGAGATAATAATGATAATAGAGGAAAAGAAATGTTCAGATATATTCCCAGTTCTTTTTATATTATTTCAGGAGAGATTGGGAAAAGGGGAACATGAGGTGAAGAGAAAGTAATCCAAAATGTCCAAAGAAAAGAAGGAGGCGTTTTTTAAAATAAAAATGATTTGTGTCTATCTTTAGTAGCAGCGTGTTCCATTGAAGATTGGGTATTTTCTAAAGGAAATCAATAGGTAATTTTTTTTTTTTTTTAGTCTTTGCTTTTTTAGTAAAGGGCTGGTTTGATATTCATATTTGAGAAATAAGGGTTATGCAGGCGTACGAAGAAAACGCTGAATCTCCAAGGAGACACAAAGATTAAAGGAGTTGTATAATAATTTGACATATTTATAATTTTAGGAAATTTCATTACATACATTTATATAAAACGTTCCCATCTTCTATCTCCCCTTTTATTTTTGTTCTATAGTAAACAAGAAAGAAAGAAAAATCGTATTCTACACACAGACATATTTCTTTTATTGATAACAGCGTGCTATATATATTATTTATATACAGCCACACGACTGTGGCAAATAATAATAAAAACTTATTGACGTCATGAAAAAGCAAACAATAAAATTACTTGATTCGGTGACTATATTTTATCAGTGAAAAAGTCTATTATAAATGACGATGGTATCACAGATCAAGACTCACTATAACAATGTTATTCCCCTTAATCCAACCCCCCAACCCCCACCCACGTCCCCTTTTTCCTTCTCCTTCTACTGTAAATTGGTTCCCCATACTCCACAATTGATCTTCCATTAATGGCAATATGGTTTCCCCACCAACAATAATACCGTTACTTTTTAACGATATTTACCAATAAAGTTCGATGATATTGCTAAAATAAGGAGATGCCTATTGTTGCACGTCATTATACGTTTTCTTCTTACTTTTATAATCCTTGGTGCTGCTATAATTTATTACTTTTGAAAAAAAAAAAGAAAGGTTTAAGTTTGAAAGGTTGTCAAATTGGCGTATAAACGCATGCACCTAGCGTTGAGATTGCTACAAATGGGGCATCTATACCACGTTGATGAGCTTAATAACAAACAAATAGAGTCTTTGACCAATGTATTTAAGGTTTGGGGCAAGAAAAATATACAAAATATACCTGGTAATAATGCCTCATGATTGGATAAATGCACACTTTTAAAAGCATGAAATGTAACAAGTCGCCCAAGATTAGCTAATTACTTCTGTAGTAGCTACTATTCTTTTGCATTATAGAATAATTAATGAATCGAAAGGGGGGAAACACACGATTATGGATAAAGAATGTTTCAGATAAATATATGGTCCCTATATAAAAAGTTGGATCTTGCATAACCAAAACCCACCGTAACTTCTCTTTTCGCTAACTATTAATAGCTTCAACTAACGTGAAATCTTAGCTAGTATGTCGGAAGAAACGTTAAAAGGATAAATTAACTCGAAAATTATGACTATCGGATAAATTTACGAGCTATTTATGAGATAACGAAAATTCGTGTGAACAGACCCAACTTTGGACAATGCTATGACTTTATTAAAGTTCCAGACGGAAAATCCATGCATAACTGATTTGTTTTGAGGCGTATAATATAGATACTAACCGATACTTTGCATGTCATAGAAATTTAAATGTAGGGCTTACTTTTTTCGTTATAAAAATCTGTGTATGAGGCAGGGATATAGTCATTTTAAGTAGGCTGTTCCTTACGAAACAAAAAGGGACACTGTGCAAAAGTCATCATGTTATCATATGAAGCAGAATTATTACCACATAAGTTTTTTCTTTATAGTAATTTTAATGCGGTAATACAAAAGTAATTGGTGCGCTCTGGTTTATAATACATGCATGAGTCCTTTAAAGATGCGACTGTGTTATTTAGAAGAAGGTTCCACCGAATTTCGGTGCATGAGGCTAGTATTATTCGAGGGTATATTTGATTCGTGAATAGCCAGACGACGCTTTTTAGAGGATACCATCAGACCAGACGAATCAAACCAATAAGGTGTAGCAAAGGTTTTCCGTAATGAAGCAACTAATTGAGATTTAGTGT
Organism: Mucor mucedo; assembly: GCF_025094135.1. Lineage (NCBI taxonomy): Eukaryota > Fungi > Mucoromycota > Mucoromycetes > Mucorales > Mucoraceae > Mucor > Mucor mucedo. Next base: position 93,765 of record NW_026252300.1, on the reverse strand, counting down.
CTTTATGAATTTGATTGTCATATCCATCTTCCCACTCAACAGTGCTGTCCCACTTTCCTGAATTTAGACCTTGAATAAACTCATCCCATTCACTATTGGTGAATGTTAGGTGTAACTTTGACCCACTCAGCTCTTTAGTCATTAATAATACTCCTTGGCCAATGCTTTTAGTGAGTTGCATGATACGTTCCCCCACAACAATGTTTCTTCTGAATGCAGCCCAATTTGTTTTAGTCAATAAAGGTTCAATCCATGAGCGGTACGCTTTCATATTTGCATTTCTTTCACGATCCTTGTCTTTTTCTGTGCAATTAGAGCTAGCCGCTAAGTTCTCATTTTCACAAGCTTCTTCGGGTGCTACTTCCTCTGGGAGCAGCATTGCAAAAGCTTCTTGAAATTGCTTAAAAGCTAGGTATAATCGAAAATAATCTGTATTGTAATAGATTCCATTTTGGTTCATACCGTTATCCAGATGTGGCTTCATATTTGAGTGATTGGTTAAAATGCAAAGTGCAGGCCTTAAAAGTTCGGCAATCTTTTCTTTTATAACCGATTCACTGCCTGTACTTGCGGATAATGCATCCTCTGCGCTTATGGAAGACTGGTCGATAGCTAAAGTAAATGGGTTCGGCATTCTTTGTGCTTTTTGATCTAATTCTTCCACTGTAATTTCTCTCAAACGATTGATAATATCATCTCCTTCAAAAAAAAAAAAAAATGGATGTTAAATACTTGTTTCTGTATACATTTACCAGTTGCTTACGTCTTCGTTCAAATCCACCGTGTCGATGTGGAATTTTAGGCTTTTTTAAAGGAATAAAAGATGGCTCGGATAAAGAATCTGTGCTGTGTTTCTTCCGTTTACGCATTAATGAAGCTTGGGTAAGAATACCTTGTTCAGCATATCGTTGTAGTGATGCAGGCTCTCGTAAGATACGGCCATCTTGATAATAGAATCCACGCTGCTGAGGTTCCATGACTACGTCGGCATGTGGAATAGGTGTATTGAATTGTGGGGTATTGGAGACAATTTGATCAGAATAATCTTTTCTTTTAGACTCTACTGTTTCGACAATCTGTTGCTGTAGATTATGAGCTGTCGAAGACGTAGTGGGTGAAGACGTAGATTGTCTATTATTATTTAAGGGCGAACCGGCGCCTGATGTGCCATTGCTGATCACACTTGACGAAGGCGATGGTGTGGAGTTATATAAAGGGCGAAGGTTTGTATAAGAGCGTATTGTAGCCAGTAGATTGTTTCTATTGGATAAATCAGGAAAAGAAGATGCGATATCTTGCTGTGGAATTGTGGGGCAAGGAACCGCGGGAAGCCTTGTTGTTGATATATTTTGAGATGACGATTCTATCCATTTTTGAACCGAATCTTTTTCAGTAGCTCTTTGTATAGGAAGAAAGGATTGGTTTAAGGACGGCAATAACTTTTGTACTTGATAAAAAGGTACGGTGTTATTACTATTGCTACAACAGGAACTGGTGCTGGGTAACCGGACAGCATGTACGCCTAAATGTCTGTCCCGAAATAAGATACGATCTTCATGACAATGTTTTGTGAACTTTATATAGTCGCCTAATGCATAAAACATGCAAAATAAAAGCTTCGCCAGTTTTTCTGGATCTGGGTTTTTACGCAATACTTGTTTGATTATACGAAAAAGATCTAAAAGATCTTCGTCAGTCAGAATATCCTCTGCCTTAGGCTCAAAACAATATGTTTCTCGATTCAACAAACAGACATTGTCGTTGATAGATGACTGCTGTGGCGAGTTTAACTCATCCATTGTGAAAATGAATTTTTTAATAAGCAAAGAAAAGAAGCGAGAAAGGGAAAGTTTACAAAAAGGGATGATTGAAAGGACTGGGGGAAACCCCGCCCTTTTATTTTTTTGCTACTGAGTTTCAAGATGGTTTTGTCATTGAAGATTGATCTCGATTGTCCACACAACCGGAGCATCTGTTACAATTTCAATAACTTCATTGTCTACAGCATTCGATGTACTGACCATGCCACCAAACTCACATTTCAAGTCAGCTTTGAAGGAAGTGTTAGATGTAAATATTGACAAAACTTTACATAGTTACCCATATCCCATTTAAGGCCTTTAGTAGTAATAGTGGCTGGTGATCCTATTGGCATTATACCGCAAGTGGGTCCTATTAAACAATGTCAACGTTGCACACTTTTTTTTTTTTACAAGGTAATGGGTTACCTTCTAACGCTGGCTGGCAATGTATTTGATGTTTGCCCTAGTATACACCTTTAGCTTTCTGAAGAACTACAAATTCACACTGTATGATTCTTACCTTGTCCAATAGCATTGTCAAATTTTCATCGCTCACTAATATAAATCGTCTTTCTATTTGGTCCTTCATCATGTACAATATGTTAATATTAGCTATTGTTTGATCAAATCTACCACCTAATGCTGGCGTTGCAACAATATCATACTAAATCCACGTTAATTTCCATGTGCCTAATTTATGTTGTACGTACATACGATTTGTCCTTGAGAAGCTTCCTTTTCATGCAGCAGAGAGACGCATTTCATAAAATCTGTTGAATCCTGTTCAGATACTTTTGTAATTGTAACGCTTTTAGATTCATAGTATGCCCTAACATCAGGTCGAATAGAATCCATATCTCCTCGGATTTCGTCCGGAATATACCTAGAAGCAAAATAACTGAACAAACGTGTGCAAAACAAATAGAACATATTGCTTTAACTTTACTGTTCTAAAATTTTCTGATCGTGCTTGAACGCGTCGTATAACCTGTTTGAGCCTCCATCAGCAACAAATTTGAATGAAGCTACTTCCTTGTAAATACTTAATGAGAACATGTGCAAGTTTTGTGTGGTTTACCATTGTTCCATAACCGGTGAAAGATGTCTGCGTGATGAATGGGCTGGTTGAGAACAATCAGACAAAACTTTTTTGTCTTTCCATCTCTTTCTAGTATATTGGAAGGACGCCAATGCGTTATGAGGTTTATTAAGTTCTTCTTTGACATGAGAAAAGTTTACAAAAGGGGAAAGAAAAGTACTCTTATCGGAACTTATAAAACATGTCGTCTGTGCATTTTCCATTACCTTTTTTTTTTTACTGGTTTATCAGTAAAAACATGTGATGAATTACATCTTGATTACATACTGCAACCTCGGGATTCATGCGTACACCCTTTTATTGATTCAAGTGGCTAAAAAAACACCGTACACAAACAATGATGCGCTTAATTGATTATCCTTGACATCTATTATTGGTCACCCTGAGTGTAGGTATATTTCCATGGGCAGGAAAAAAATTCTTTTTTATTCTTTCTGCACTTTCAAAATGGTAAAATATATTAATGGGATCATAGAAAATCAAAGCACCTTTGGAACTAAATATTTCTTATACAGTCTGTTTCTACCAAGCTCAAGAACATTGTTCCTCTTCTCGATCGCGTCTTAGTTCAACGTATTAAGCCCGAACAGGTAAAATTAAATAAAATTGGATAGTCAAAGGGAAGCCGTATCTAAATTGTGAATTATAGAAAACTTCTGCTGGTATTTACATCCCCGAGAAAGCTCAAGAAGCTCCTAACCAAGGAAATGTCATTGCTGTTGGTAAGGGTTTGTTGGATAAGGATGGTAAGCATATTCCCAACCAAGTCTCCGTTGGTGACAAGATCATCCTTCCTCCTTACGGTGGTATCCCTGTCAAGGTCTCTCACGAGGTAAGAATAAACCCCCCCCCACTACCATGTCGATGCATTTATTAATCTTTTCTTATAAATAGGAATATCTCTTATTCCGTGATTCTGAAATTCTTGCCAAGGTCGTAGAATAAATCCATCTTATTGACATTTTCGCAAAATATCATCGTAATAAACAAAATAGAATTTGGTCCTTATGTTATACTAAAGAAAGGGATTGTCTTTAACTTGACAATGCTATTGTTCCCTTCATACCTGATCCCAATATAGCACAAAAATCCATCAATGATTCCCATGTGTTATCACAAACTTCCCTTTTATGTTTATTCTACATACCACTCTAAAAAAAACGAGTAAGCCAAATCGAATCAATTTATGACGCGTTGTAATGTAAGTTAACTTAGTGCTGGTACATCAAAGTGTAGCGGCCTAAAAAATACTTGTGTCAGTTTCCAAAACATTGGCATGGTGACAGGAAGTTTTCGATTGAGTTTAAACGCCCATTTGATTGGCTAAATAAAAAACATTTTATCTCCACGCCCAGTGTTTTTTCTTCTTCCTTCTATAATATACAATGGCAGAAGACGGTGAATGGCACACAGTAACAAACAACAAAGGCGCTGCTACAGTAGCCCCTCCTTCTCAACCTCAACCTTCCAGGGCTCGGCGCAAGTCCAGACACAGAATAACTCCACCCAAGCAAGCCTCCTCGAAGCAACCCACAAAAGAGAAATCAGTGCCTACTCACAAAGAGCATAGCAAAGCAGTGCCTACTCACAAAGACCAAAGCAAAGCAGCCTCGTCTACAAAATCAGTCAACCCTTTTCATGCAGCTGAAGACGATGAGTCCGATGAGGAAGAAGAGGACGGTCAAGTCGATCCCATTGATTTACCTGTTCCACCTTACCACACTAGCATAATTATTTCTTGCCCACTCGAAGGCTGTGAATCACCCATTCCCTTCATGGACACGACTTCACTTGTCAAGCATTTGAAGGAAGATCATCACCTCATGTTCAAAAATCTTCACCACATGTACATGGCTCTTGATTCTTATTTAAATCGTTGGGCCAAAGAGTTTGAAAAGAAGTCAATTACTGATTATGCTCAACCTGATAGTGATGACAGTAATGGTAAGAAAAAGATAATTTATGCAAGCAGTACACCCTTGTTAACAAGAAATTTTAGTTTACGTAATTGATCCCGAGAGCTGTGACTTGGATAAGAAAATCCGAGAAGATATGCAACGTGTTAAATTGGTATGTTGAGCGCCACTGGATTCGACATCGTGTGTTAAAAGTCTTTCTTTTTTTTTCTTTTTTTTTTTTTTTGACAGAACGAAGTCTTGAAAACCCAACAAAATGAACGTGAAACAGACTCGAAAGCTTCCAGAAAATGCCTATTCTGTAAAAACATTTGCGAAAATAGAGCCATCTTATTTAGACACATGTTTGCGGAACATAACTTCAATATTGGCTTACCCGACAATCTTGTTCATGTCAATGAATTCCTGGATACACTAGAAGCAAAGCTATCAAAGTAAGTTATATCTGCGCAATTTTTTTAGCTGTGTATTGACATGATTTAAAAAGCCTCCAATGTCTGTATTGCGAAAAAACATTCACGAGCCCTGCTGTCTTGCGAAAACACATGAGAAAGAAGAAGCATTTCAAGATCGCATCTAAAAACAGACAGTATGACCGTTTTTATGTCATCAATTATTTGGAACCGGGTAAAAATTGGGAAAGCTTTGAAAATGATAATTACGAGAGTGATGACGAAAAGCGTGACGAGTAAAGTATACAAAGGACCTTCATTGGGATTTAAAATATTGATTTGAAATATAAAACATAGATCATGGGCAGACTGGGAGGAGGATGTGCAGGAATCTACAATGTGTTTGTTCGACACAAATGTATCCACTAGCCCAAAAGAAGCACTTGCTCACATGAAATCTGAGCATGACTTTGACTTGCCTAAGATCAGAAAAGAGAAAGGTATAATATCACATAAATGAACACATGGTTGATACATTTTCTAATGCAATACTCTAGAATTGAACTTTTATCAGATCATTGCATTAATCAACTATATTCGTCATCAATCATCGCTCGGGAAATGTTTTTCGTGTCACAAAAGCCTGGAAAGTGAAACTGATTTAGAAAATCATTTCAAGGAGAGTGATTGTATCAAAAATTTTGTTCCAATGGACGCTCCATTTTGGAAGGATCCCAGGTTCTTAATTCCTACATATGAGAATGATCCTCTTTTGACTGGATTTGAAGAAGATGGAGAAGAGATAGAGGATATGGGATTGTCAGACAATGAAGCTAATAAGAAGTATCTCTATCAAGCTATGGAAAGTTTATCTATCTCAAAATAAAATCTATTTATTTTGCAATGAGTATTATTAATGCTAAAAAACAGCCTACGATAGTTATGATAAGAAGAAAGCAACACATGTTTCTTCTTGCGCTCTTTTGATGTCGGTTGGCAATCACAAGTTCATCAGCAGCCTGTCTCGTATTCTGCGCAATGTTTAGTACGTTACCATAAATACTTTCTATAGATGTAAATCGAATTTATAAATTATTATGCCTTTATCACTGTAATACATTGTACAACTTACGGATACCACTTTCTTGTTCGTTCACCAGCATACCCATATCGCGGAAGATTTCGTTTAATTCAGTGATACCTTGCTCGATATTCTGTATTTCTCCTTCTCTTTCAGATATCAAAAGTTCGTTATACTCAATCTCACTATCGAGTGTCTCTAATTGAGCCTGACGCTGGTTACTCATGATATTCAATCCTTGATTCTCTTCGGTATCTTCACTAAATAAGTTTTTGGCATTAAGCAACATATCTATATTTTGTGAATCAATAACACTTACATTACTTGTGACTGAAGCATGACTGTTGTAGCTTTTGCCTTGTCCACGTATTCACGCTGTTTAGAAGCAGACACCCTTTGCACTTTTTGGAAACTGTTCAATACATTTTGAAAATCTTTGGATAATTTTTGTTGTTCTAGCCGTCTCTGTCGCTACGATCGGGATTTAAGTAAACCATGTTGTTTCCCTGTATACAAGCACTTACGTTCTTCTTTGAGTCTAAACTTTGGTGTAGCGAAAGAGACTTTAAGTCCTGTGTAGAGTCCTTGATAAGTTCACGAGTAGCATTGGTAACGTCGTGTCTACAAATGAACTTTAAGTCTTTTTTTTTTTTTTCTAAAAAGTAATGGCTTTCATTTACAAATTTCCTCGTATTTCACTGGTGTCTCTAGGACCGCCTAGTAAGTTGACTAGCCTTTCGATACTATTAATATTGCCATTTATATGAAATATTTGTTGCGCAATTCGTTGTGTTAATTCTTTGTAGTCTCGGTCGTCGCCTATTAGAAATGGAGATTAGTGTACTTAAAAAAAACCATCTCAATACTTCTCTTTTGCTACCTGTTGTGGAGTTGCTTGTAGGAAATTGTATGGGAGAATCGTCTGGTGAATGCAGGCCTTGCTCTAAGTCGTTAAATGACATATTGGTTAAGTTGAAGAAAGAATAAGTTTTGGTCTTTTAAAACTCCTTTATATATGCAAAAAAAACTCATGATCTGAATACGATCTAGGTTCACTGCAAATTATTTTATTTTTAAAGATTTAGCTTGTCAATGACATGCTGAGGCATACAATACACTGGATTGACAGGTTTGAGACCGGGATAATCCAACAAGGATAATCCAGCCACACCAAACAGTGTGTGAAATACATCCACCATATCCCCTGGTCTGTCGGAAATACCGCCATTCTCTGGATCCTGTGCAGACAGAATAAACTTTGATAACTTTTCCTTGTTTATCCAATGAACCTTTCCTAATACTGAAAGTGCGGATAATACCCACCACGAATAACAAACATCTTCTAATTTTTCTGGTCTACCGTTTAATCCGCCATTTTTTAATTGTCGTTCACATAGCCACCAGCCCAACAAATCCGAATCCACATGATGAAGCGCATCTGCAATCGAAAGAGCAGCAACACAACAGAATATCTGACCCGAATGAGATTCTGAACCAGGTCTACTTCCAAACCCACCATCATAATTTTTACATTCTAAAATCCATTCCACTGTCTTGTCCACGTTAATTGCGTCTAGACGTTTCAACAGCGATAAACAGCTCAAGGCAATGTAAGAAAATCTTGAATCCACTTCTCCCCAATTATCTCCTTTAAAGGACCCATCCTCATTCTGCAGACATTTCACATCTATTTATGTATATACTCTTTAGTTTCCTTTGTCTCATTTCTCAGGTTGTCACTATGGGCTTACATTTAACAACCTTTTCCACATCGATGGCATCAATAGCATCCAAAGTTATTAAAATTTGAACTGCTGATAAAGTGTGTGTCATGTGAGAATCGTGGTGTTTATCTCCCCCAAAACCACCATCTTCTTGTTGTAAACTTTTAACGTAAGCAATGACTTCGTCTCTCGGTAAAGCATCAATATTATTCATTAAATCAAGCGCTGTCAATCCCCAATAAATGCCGTTGACACGTAAATGTTCGGTCAGCCAGTACTCTAAGTCATCTTTTCGTGTGTCCAAAGACTGTATGTATTTGACATGCAAAGGTATTAAAAGTTCGTCGATTGTTGTCTCCATCGTTTTAAAAAAAAAATGGAAAAAAAGGGTTTTTTTTTTTTCGCACTCTGGCCCCTGATTGTAGTGAACCAATGGTGCAGTGCTTCCACTCTCAATTTACCAACGTTTTGAAAACTCCGCCCACCTTTGCGATTCAAATTAAAAGACCGACTGGATCATCAAGCATATCGACGAAAGACCTACTGCTGTACTTGCTCAAGTTCTGGAAGATTTGACGAATCATTTTTCGGATGAGAATATTCAGGTGAGTAAGTCAGCATTGCATAGATTTATGAGAGAAAGATGTGCTTTATCTATGAAAAGACTTGAGAAAATACCTGCAAGACGAAACCACATTGATGTAATCACTTAACGTCGAGAGTCGGTAGAGAAGTGGATTACTAACGAGGATAGGGACTTTGAAAAAAATTGCGTTTTCATAGACGAAGCAGGATTTAGCATCAATATCACCCGTAACAGAGGTTTATCAAAGAAAGGCAAGCCTGCGAAAGCTATTGTACCTACCTCTCGCAGCACTTCAATCACTATTTTAAGGAAATGTCTAGAACTCCGTATTTTTCTCAAACGTATTTTTTTCAAACGTATTTTTTAAAATCACGTGATGATCTACACGTCGATTGACATGCCATATCATCTAAACTTCATAGAATGATCGTTTTCTGTTTTCCATAAAATATGCTTCTTTGTCAGTACAAGCTACTACTGGAACGCAGATAGACAATTACCAAGTTCTGACTTGCTTGGGAGGTTTTTACAAGTGTTTCTATTTTAAGTAAAGGCTCAAACATTATGGATGATAAAATAGACAAATCAAATCATCCTGACATAAGCTTGTTTATCTATAAATAAAGCTGGTTCACACACTTTATTCTTCTCCTTTTCTTTTCCCTTAACATACTTCTTTTATCGTATGAAAGTAACGGATCACGGAAAAAAGTTTGTTTAGTAGCGACTCTTGTTTCTTTGAAAAGAAGCTAAATTGAAAAAGATATATTGTGATATTGCGGCTGCGGCTAGTCTTTGCTATAGGAGGGCTACCTCCTAGGCAGATTTCTTGAGTTTTTGGAACTCACGAACTGTGAATAGCAGGGATGCATTTTAAATAGGTGCAAACATACTGGCCTGCTGGTCTTCTGGCCAGAGTTTCTGTAAGTAGTATAAAAAAAATACGTTTGAAAAAAATACGGAGGTCTAGACATTTCCAATATCACTTATGTAAATTTAGCATTGAAATTAAAATTGTTCGTAGAATAAAAGTCGCCCTAATTGGGAAAGCATTTCAATGCTAATTAATGATAAGCGACTTGGATTAATGCACCCCGTTATCAAACAATTTCAAAACTTTGCCAATACGAGCTCTTCCTCAAGTTCTTCAAGTATAACAGCACCCACTAATTTAGATTTTTATTCGTCAAGCAGCAGCAAGCAAATCAAATTGTCACCTCTTCAAAAAGGAATTGTAGTAGATATGTTTGCCAAGTTGGACGGAACTAAAATGTGGAGACTGTCTACAGGTACAGTCGTCGAGCAACAAATGAAAATGTTTGCACTTGAGTGCAACTTTGAGCAGTAAGTATAAAAGATGTATTATTTTTAAGATAATGACAAACTCACAAGCCTTTGCTTCTAGCCCTGTGCATTCGATGGTGTTAGATGTCAGTGACAAAAGCTGGTTGAAGTACTTTACACCTGAAGAAATTCAAGAAATCAAGAATCATCAAAAGAAAGTACTAGTAGATTTGCCTTCTACAATTGAAGACTATATAAAGAAACTTCGTGAGTGCCAAAACGTTACTATGTTGAAATCAATGTTGACACAAGAGTTAAGCTATCCTGGTTGCGAATGGATAAGATCCTCTCTTCTCCAATATATCCATCTCTTCAAATGTAATTACTTACCTTTATCAGCGCAAACAGAAGGCGACATACTTCGACGAATTTGCTTTTTTGTTGATACTGCCTTTGACTATTCAAAGCTTGATTGCCGAGGGTATTGTATAAATGCTTAACTTTAACATGATTTTTATTTACTAATTATTTTCTGTTTTGAAATAATATAGAGGGGAAAAGGCCAGCAAGTCCTCCTCTGCTGGTCGTAACGCACAAAGAGTTATAGCTGGAGAGGAAAAGATGGAGAGTAAAAGAATGGGAAGAAAAGTAGATTTGCTCTTGTTGAGGATATCATAGATATAATAATAAAGTTAATCATGAGTCACACATTACCCCGCTTGTTCTCATCCTACCATTGAAGTCTGTACACAGGGCACCACCCTGTGGCGAGTAAATGTTTATTCTGCAAAAAGCAATACAATCGAATGGGCCTGGACTATGGAATATTAATAGATCCTAAGCACAAATATGACTATTGTCATTTGATGTTATAACTGTTGATCCCTCTGACTAATATTTATATACTCAGTATGGAAGGGCTAAATTTAAAGACATGTTGATTATTTACTATCACCAGATTATTACATCATGATCCAATAAGGCGCTTAATATTCTCCCTAGAACTATCCCAGTTCTTTATATAAATATCCATAGTTTTTTTCTCATAGACCATGAATACAATTTTCAATACGTTTTTTAATTAATATTTTTTTCGTCCATAATAAAGTGGTATCCAAGTTCTAAACAGTATCACTTTTGGTTTATTTTTATTTTTGTTCTTCATGCAAAACATAAGCTACTTACTCTAAGATGGTGTATGCATTAGTAAACTGAATGATTTCGATTATCTAGATATGAAGCTGCATTTTAAGTTGGTGTTTACGGCACACATAAAAAATACAATATATGTGTGTGCGTACATACACATTGTAACATATCTAATTTTCCGCCCGACCAGTGGATGGCGGTACGCTTGTAGTAAGGGGCTTTTTAGCCAATAATATTGCCGGAACCGCTGTAACAGAGCCAATGAGGAAGCCGGAACCGCTGTAAGGGAGCCAACCAGAATGCCAGAACCGCTGTAAACCGAAAAGGAAACTCGACATACTTACACCGCACGCAGTTTAAAATATACCACCTGCAGCACCCTGAAATGCTTTTTTTTTTTAACTTTCAAATTCTTTTGTAAACAAATAAACCTATTTTGACAGCTTAAATACGCAAAAATAAAAGCTACACATTTTTCTCTGTCTCTTCTTTTATTTATACTTTTCGAAAAAAAATTAAAATGTTCGGCGGTAGTCCCTCTAACCAAAATGATGGCGCTTCCAAGAAAAAACCTGGACCTAGACCAGGTTCAAAAAGAGATCCTCATGCATTACGACCAGGACCTAAGCGTTTGATGGATCATCCAGGTCTAACTCAACAAAGACTTGACAAAATGGCCATTTTTAATACAGGAGCTGCTACCTCTTCGCGTATGCAAGAAGATCGAGAGGCCTATGCTTCTACCAGTGACAATGTTGTGAGTGTCAGCAATAGCAATTTGACTGAAAGTATTGCAGCTGCTAGTGACCATAATGGGGTAACACATACATTTTTTCCTTGCAATTCAAAACATTAACATTATACTTACAGAACGGGAATATCTTGCCTAACACCGTAACTGATCAAAATATGGAAGAAGATGTCGGCACTTTGGTAAGCTACTTACATAAATATAATCATAAACACTTACGAATCTACTAAATCTTAGAATGAAGAAATTTTGGATGTTGTTGCAGTGCAAGATGATAATATTGAGGGCACTGAAAGTGATGCGGAAGAAGAAATTCAGACAGCACCCAACAGCGTTAGTGATCATTATGTGGATGATTCTATTGAAAATGAGTACACTGCTGAAGATTTTGAGATTGTAGATGAAGAGGCTGGTGGGAGTACTTTAGAAGATAGCCATACCGAGAAATATCTACCAGTATTCAGAATAGACTTAAAGGTGGTGTTACACCACCAGAGTACCAACGAAAAACGTACTGGGTGGATGTTGAGTATGAAGGATTTGATTATGATACTCGAACAAAACCAGATTTGTTCTATCGACCAAGAGTTTTCATTTGGCTCCCTGATCTTTTAACCGGCAAAAAACCCAACGGTTTGAGCAAAGTCCACTTGAAATGCCCTGAATGTAGAACCGCTAATTTGGAAAGAAAGGAATTTGTGAAAAAAACAAAAGCCAGAAGAATTATAGATCAATTTGAGTAAGTGTATTTTCATATTGTCGCATACATTAAAGAACACAATTGCTCAAATATTATTGTACAGTTGTTTCTATTTGATGAGCATGAATTACCGATGTGTTCGGGCAGGATGCAAAAAAACATTCAGCGGGTATGATCAAGGTATCATCAAACAGCTCAATGTTGGTCATCAAAGAGCATTCCCAGCTATTCTGACTCACAAATCTGGGATTTCAAAGGAGCTTTCAAACACAATGCGACCTCTCTTTCAACACGGCATTGGTCCACATAGACTAAGCAAAATTATTCGTATCATGCACACTCAACGATTTGACGAGCTGCAATTTGTGTACTACAGTGGTATCAGCAATTTTAAACCAAACGTGGCATCACAGCTTTTAAATGGAAATGGTCCTCAGCAATTCGAACAATTCTCTGATTTTTTTGATAAGATGAAATATAACGGCTATATTCCTTCTTCCAATTACTTGAGTTACGTGTATAGCTCGTTGGTTGCTGAGTACCGCTTATTTACTGATCAGCATACAGCGCAACTCGGTGGCATTATTCTTAAATTGGATCACAGTTTTAAAATAATCAAGCACATGGGTAAAGTCAACAGCGTTTCCACTTTTGTCGGATTATTTACAGTTTTAAATGAATACGGTGAAATTCGAATGCAGCTTCTTGTACCTTCAAAAAGCCATAGCTGTCTTCGTCCTTCGTTTGATAACATGATGGATAGCTATCGGAAGTACAATTCGGATATGCCTCAAGTTGCTTATACTGATAATGTTACTGGGGATAGAAATTTTTTGGAGGAGGTTATTCCATCACTCACAGAAAATGTTGTTCATGTTAGAGCTTCTCAAGCCGAATTGATTATAAGAAATAATCCGTACAGTATCTACCCTGTGGCAACCATTCCTGCCAATGTTAGTGTGACCGTACTTGAAACGCAGCAAGATATAAATACAGCCTGTGACATTTTTTTGGATATGGTCCGCGGTCCAGGTCAAAGTATATATGTAGGATTTGATATAGAATGGACTCCTGCTTTTGCTTACCCAGTTGGTGCCCGCGCAAGATTAAGTGGCTCTCCTGTTCCTGTAGCTCTAGTACAGATTTACCATGGCGACTCAATATACTTATTCAGAACATACACTTTTAATGCGGTCACATTTCCAGAAAAGTTGAGACAAGTAATTGAATCTTCAAAAATTAACAAGGTTGGCAGACAGATTGGTGGAGATCTAAGAAAATTTGAGCAATACAACATAAACAATGCTCCCGGTCAGTTGGATATTGGTACTCTTTGCTATGACAAGGAAATGGCAACTAGAAGAACTTATTCCTTGCAAAGAATATGTGGTGAGGTTCTAAATCTAAATATGTTGAAGCCAGGAGATGTGAGAAAAAGCAACTGGGAAATGGACTTTCTTTCACCTGAGCATATACAATACGCTGCTGTTGACGCTTATGTATCTCTTGAAGTCTACAAAAAGTTAAAAAATTTGCAAACCGTCAGAAAACAAGTCGATATGTCTACCCCGTCTGGTACATTTGTAGCTTTGTATGCTTCATCTGCAGATAAAGCTTTTCCCGCGGCCTTAGGTTACTTACGTGATGTACTGTTAGTAGATTCAGCGGTAGCAAAAAGTGATCAGTTGCTTTACCCAGGAAGTCAGTATTTGATTGGAATGGAGGTGGTCAAGGTTTTAATTCCAGGTATACTTCTGGATCGCTATGTAAACAATTTGTCACTTGATGACTTTGGGGAGCCAAGGTTTATCATTTCGGTTAACAGAGCAAATTTACTTACGGCTTCTGAACACAATTATCTATTGTCTCTGGTACCAGTGGATCCTCCTGTTGCCGATCAGGATGATAGTATTATTGATGCGTCTTCCTCTCCAAACAAATCTCCACCTGTCCCTTCGAGGGTCCTTAAAGATGCATTTCATTTATTAGACCTAATCAAGGTATCTATGAGACATGGATTAAGTAAGGATTTTATTCGCAGATTTCGTGATGCTCTATTTGTGATTGATTCGGATGACAAACAAAAGGTCGAGGCATACTTGGTTTCTATTGGTACCGACTGGAATACAAGATTGCTGGTAGACCCCAAGTTCATTTTTGACCGTGTCAGAAGGTACATTCCCCCACCTGAAGAACTCCACACTATGGTCAAGTTAGTGTTCGATAAATACAAGAACGGTTTATGCTCGAGATCGGGATTACCCCTGTTTGACGACGAGGCTGTAGCCACATCAAATCGTATATTGGAAGAAATTCGTCAAGGTAATGTTTCCGATGTAGTCGGTGGTCCTGCTCTGTACACAGAGATAGGTGAGGATCAACATGGATTGATGAGATATAGATGTAGCAGAGGTACATCATCTGTAGAAGGATCTGTACACTTCAACATTATAAGAAAATTTGCCTCGTATAACGCTGGCCCAAGATTAACTGACGCTGTGCTATCTGATTACAGATTGTTTCACAATATTAGTGTAGGTGCTCGTATTTTAAATAATGATCAATCAATGTACTAACTATATATTTAAGATGGGTAGCATTACGCGTCATGGTAAAGTTCACAACTGGCATTTTTCGCCATGGATATCTCAGGCTATTAACACTTTACGTGTAAAACTCGGTCATGATCCAATTAAAAACTATTTTGGTAACTGTATCGGTGATACATTTTCGTATAGTCAAACCAGAGAAACGTTTGGAATCACGAAGTTACCCTTAGAATTGGCAAGAAAGTATGAAATGCAGCCATTGGATTATGCCACTAGTAATTTTCCAGTCGGTGTTACGCTATCAAGAAAAAGGTTATTTGATTTGTGTATTCTTCCCGTAGTTAAGCTTCCATACATTGATTATTCTGGAAAACAATTTCTATACCGCTTTTTATCTCACTGCCAGGGAACTGCTTTTGCTGTGACAGCCGTTCATACTAAAGAAGAGACTGATCTTTTTGACAATCTTCTAGTTAGTCAAAGAGATTTGATTATTTCAGAAAACTCAAACAATATTTTGTTCAACATTTTTGCCAGGCTCTGGTCCAGCTATTGTCAAGCAGGCAATGGTATTTTTTACAAAACTGAAGAGCATTTGTATGCGTATTATAACATTCTCGAAGATAGAAAAAAATACGGCAATACTGTTTTAATGAATATAAACATCTCTCAGTACGTTAGATCAGCAACACAAGATCCGACACGTTGTTATGATTGTCTTAAAGTTTCGGCTATCATTCGACCTGTACAACCTTCTTCTGTAGCTATATCACAGATGTTTAGCGAGCAACGTGATGCAAGGTACCCTTTAGTGACACCAATTCAGCCAAGGCCAGTTACTACTGTAACAAGATTATCAAATAATGTAATGAGACCACAGTATCTTCTGGCAAGACCACAGCTTAATATTTTAACAAGACCACCGCCAACTGTAGCAAGAACTATTATGCCCAATTTGTCTGTTTTGAGCCCTTTGCCCGTAGTAACAACTCCTTCACAAAAGAGAAGACGCGAAATGTGTAAAGTCTGCTATCAAATTGATTGTGGAGGTAGATCAAAAAGAATACTCTGCACAAACAAGTGTGGAAAATGCCAGCGTAATAATTGCACAGGTAGATATGTAGTAGGTCGAAATGTCCCAAATATTCCATGCGAATTTAGAAGTTAAAGTGCGAACGCAATGATTAAAGTATAGCATTAGACTTTGCTATTTTTAAAAAATGTACGCTCATTATATTGTTTTACTTAATTTAATAAACTAAAAAAGTTCAGCCCTTTACTGTTACTATTGGCTAGCATGTCGTTTTATTTCTATGGAAGTATGTACTAAAATTAGAACTCGAACTTGCTATTTCTTTCTTCTAAGTGTCATTTTTGCTCTCAAAAACGCTCAAATATGCAAAAAAAAAAAAGGGACGAAAAATTCGGGTGCCCAGGGGCACCCGAATTTTCGTGAATTAAATGCGAAATTCATCGAATTAGATAGCATTCTCAAAAAATACCCCTTACTATGGTCATACCGCCCCTCCAATAAAAAGACTTACACGTGATAATCACGTGATTACAAATATTTAATGTATGTTAAATATATAAATAATAAATATTTAATAATATATCAATGGTTTCATAGTGTAATGGTTATCATATCGGTCTTTGAATCCGGTGATCCGAGTTCGATTCTCGGTGAGACCTCTTTTTGTTTTAAACGATGGTGTGAGGTGCGTGTAGACGTTAATTAATGAAGGATGTGAACATGTTGAATATTACTTCTTTTGCGAACATTTTGCTTTTGATTAAACTTGGATAATACTTATTATCACACTGATTTTTTTGTGCGTTATACCGCTAATTATATTTATAAAAAATAATGAGATTGATGAATTAAACTCTGTGGATTACATATTCCTCATTCCATAGAATTTTTCATCAATAAAAAAACTTCGCGATTTACACAAAATATTACTTTAAGATTTGCATATCAATTTAGTTTTTTGTGTATTAATATGTGATGAACATGGTCAAAAAAAAATCGACATCAAGCATGAAGAACATCTTCAATTGGATCAAAAATGAATTGCCCAAGAAAGTATCACCGTTTATCCTGGATGGTCCCGACCAGATGTTCCTCCGGTTCGAACATTATAAGTAGTAATATAATCATCTCACAGCAAGCACGGACCAAATAACGAAGTACGAAAGCTGAACTCTTATTTTGATAATCAACCACCGACATGAAAAAGCACATTATAATGAATCATTGGCATATGTTATACTTCGGATTCTTACAGCTGATATCTATATATATATAAATAAAGAATCAGCGTCAACTTTTACATGTCTAAATTAAACTCTGGATCCGTCTAAAAAGAAACTTATATCGTCTTGTTCAGAGTAAAATCCTGTATTCAACCATTGTGTATTTCCGATAAATTCGCATCCGATTTAACATAAAATATAAAACTGTTGTGTCATATTAAAAATTACAACGATCATTTTAAAAAAATCAGCAAATACATGTGAATGACTTTGAGAGCTCAGAATCTAGGGTCCATCCGGGCAGAGACAAGCGGAAACTTTTTAATTACGGGCTTAGAAATTGGTATCACAAAGTAGCCATTTTAGAGCTGTTCTGATAATGACAAACTGCCTCACGAGCATGTTAATATGAAGGGGAGACAAATCTGATCAATCTGATTGAACGAGCTATCGATTTAAAATCGGGGTTCTACCTTTTGAGAAACATGGCCTTTTTACCTGGTCAAACAAGAGATGATGTCGTCATTACCCCGTCAATGGAACAGTAACCTGCATCAAGAAGATTCCAAATGAAGGCTGTGTAATTTTCATCTATATCCGGAAACATGGGACGATAAAAAGTTTTTTTTTGCGGAAGAATATTAATTGTTTATTATCGTCAAAATACGTCAGTGTTCCATGTGGTTCCTCATCATAATAAAACTTAAAAAAAAAAACAAAAAGATTGTGTAATACTTGATATCTCTGCATATTATAAATAGATATGACAAATTGTACGGTTCAACATGTTGATAGGACTTGATAACAGAATTTGCTAATTATCATGAGATTGTCATAAAACGTGGCATACGCTGACATGAAAGTAATTCTTGTGTCATATTTTATTAAAAAAAAAACTTTTTTTCGGGGCTTAGGCGAAAAAAATTGGGTAAATTTGGAGTTCAATCAACACAAATGGGGTGATGAGTGTTGTTACAATATTACATGTAACTTGTACTACAGCCTGAAAATCGGCTGCTAACAAGGTGCTGAGTTTGTGTAACAAATGGTTCCAGACATTCAACTTCCCCGTGTGTCAATAAACGCCGCTAAATAAAAATAATAACTGGTAATGTCGACACTTACCCTCCTTTTATTTTTATCTAATCGGAATATCGGTAACCCGGTTCCTTACACAGAGAGCCAAGAATATATATATTAATCTCAAAATTTAAATTTTTTTCTTCCTTTCTTCTTTTCCTATTCATTTTTTTCTTTATTACACTCCTTACTCATTTTAATGCTCGAACATACTGAACAAAAAGAAGCATAAAGCTGAAAAGTATATTCCGCCCACAAATAGATGCTTATAGCGGTCATGCGCCGTCAACATTAAACCGAAAAGCTGCTGCGCATCTCCAAATTTCACCACCTATCCTTCAACATTCCACTAGTATATATTCATTAGTATCCCCCACCCGAACAGCTTTTACCAGCATTTACTCGAACGATAAAAGTAATGATATCCCCTACGAGCTTTATCAACCACTCTCCCCTCCTCCTCCTATCCCTCAACAAAGAAGCCCATGGTCTTCAACACCACCTAATTCTCTTTCACCTGCACCTCAACGTCGCACAATGATGCCTGTTAGAAGGGAATTTGAGAGACCTATGCATCCTCTTGACCTCGTGCCAGATAGAACACAAGAAAGAAATCTTAACAGGTCAAGAAACGCCGAAGCACGCAGAACAGTTGCTACCGATCCAAGAGAGCAAATATCAGAGGATTATGTCATGGCCGTAACATCTAATACCGGCCGTAGACATTCTTGTTCATCCACTGTTATTTATAAACAACAACAACAACAAAGCACTATATCAATTAAGCCCCCAAAAAATGAATTGACTCACGGGAAGTCTCTTCGTACTAAAATAAAGGAGAGACGTCGTAGTAGCAAGGTAGGCAGCTCATTTTCGGCCTCTTCTGCTGCAGCTACATTTGCGTCCTTGGAACAACCATGCATGGAAGCTAGCAAATCTACACCATTAAGAAAAATTAAGACATATAATGTCCCTAAGAAAAACGTAGCTGTGGATGTCGAAAAAGAAAGAAAAATGCAGGAACTTGAAGATTTGATCACTGGCCGACGCGGAAGCACACTCAAGCTTACTCTAACGCCAAAGGGGTTGACATAAACCAGCATTTTAATTTACAGGGCCCAGTTACATTGGGAATAACCAAACTCATACTCCATTATAAATATTTACACCCGCACAGTTGCAACCTCAACAACCTAATACTACCATTACTATTTAAACTTTCTACTTAATAACTACTACTATAACTACTACTACTATCAATTTAATTACTATGCCTAAGATTCAATCTTGCTCCTATCGCTTCCATTACCATCAGACACTCCCTTTTTTTTTATTTAATTACAAAGTTCGAAAGAAGAGCGAGTTGTCAATTTGACAATTCGGTAATAAAATTTATTTCACACCCAAATAAAGCTGTTCCGTGAAGTATAATGAATGTCTAATTTTACCCCTTTAAGTCGAAAAGGTTAATGTCAAGCTTCCAATTATGTCTAGATTACATACATAGAATTCGAAAATAGAGTGTTTCTTTTGATCTATGGGCTCCGGTTAATGGCGGGCATACAAAATTAATGTTACACCTCAACTTATTAAAAAAAAGCACACTTTCTCAAAATTACTCGCACAACCTCAGAAAAAGTTTTACACTTCCAGAATTTTTTTTTTTTTTTTTGCACCCAATATTGGAGGGGTCATTATTCAATGTAGCAAACGGACTGAATAGCAACCAAAATTTATAAAGATACTTATCAGGTCATTTCGACTTGGTAATTTTATGTTTCGATTTTTAAATTTTTTCTGTTTTCAATTTGCTCTCCACCACAGATCAAAACAATTCAATTGAATTAAACCCAAGAAATAGAATGGAATATAAACATGAAAGATCTAAATTTAATGCTATGTGAAATGATATAGAAGAATACACAAGATCTAGATTTTATCTATTGTTGGTAACATCAGTTTCTGACTAACATTTAAATAATTTATAAAAAAGTGTACACGTTGGTAATTTTAATACTATCTCATGAACAATGTCAAGAGACGCATGTATGTCAGAAGGAGAGCATTAATAGATCAAATATCATGTTGCATATTTAAAATGATGCCACTTTGTGTTTCCCTTACTTAAGACTGAATGGTGACATACGACAATGAAAGAATAGAAAGTCAATGATTATACATATTGTACTGGAAGGTTTTTATTTTAGCAGTACATTCTAGCGGGTATTTACATAAAATTACAAATCTAAGCTGCTTTACTTTTGTCCATAAAGTCGTAGAATGCCTTTTGGGGCAACTCGACATTACCTTTATTTAAAAAGAAAGTATTAGAAACATTGTACCACAATAGATCAATATGAACTCAAAGCTTACCAATCATCTTCATTCTTTTCTTTCCTTCCTTTTGCTTTTGTAACAATTTCATTTTTCGGGAAGCATCTCCGCCATACTACACAAAAATAATTAGTTTGTGATTTGTGATTTGTGTCTCTTTTTGTGCTTACGCATTTGGCGGTGACATTTTTACGCAAAGCAGAAATACTAAATTTGAATTTCAAATTAATAAAAAAAAAAAAATCTGGGCCTACAAGTTTTTTTTTATAAAATATTTACGATTCTCTGGCGATGATTTTGCTTCCCAAGGCTGTTTGAATGGAGATATCAAACAATTGTCTTTGGATAACCCCCTTCAATCTTTTTACCCAATCCCGACCTACAATATCAACCTGGGAACGATGCAGAATTACAGATAATGCATCTACTGGTTTAGAGTTTAAAAGCACGTTCATCTATAAAGCAGTTATAAGTATCACAAGAAAAGGGAAAAAGAAAGCTTAATTAACAAACCTTAACCAAATCACTATCTTCGTATCCACCATCTTCATAATCGAATGAGGCATACCCTGAAGATCTACTTTTTAATTCATCGTAAAAGTCGGTTACTACTTCGGCAAGCGGCATTCTATATTTCATCATCACACGTGTCTCATCCACATAAACATATTCCAATTGTTCACCTCTTCTGGTCTACATTTATGCAAGGGTTAGGGTTGGTAATTACATTTAAAAAAATAGTCTTAATATACTTTACACCACACAATTCAATTAGTTTTCCCATATATTCCTATAGATTCTTAATTAAAGTTTGTCCCAAATTGGATTGGATTAGTGTCATGTTTAACTTACATCAGGGAAAATTAGGGTCGCCAAAACCATAGGTTCTTGTAATTTGGCTACTTTGAATGAACGTTCCTCAACGTCTGGGAAATCAGCCGGGTTTCTTACAAGTTTAGAGCTTTTATCGTTGTAAATAACTGTGGCATATAATTGTAAGACTCGATGATGATGCGTAAAAATTAAAAATAAAGATTTACCTTTGTATGGCACAGTTGGCTGTGTAACAATGATGTTTGCATCATATTCCTAAATTTCCACTAATTAGTTGCATAATTTTTTTTATCGAAGGTAATTTACATTTTCTAATCTTTGTCGAAACACATCCATATGTAAGGTTCCTAAAAAGCCCAAACGCCAACCCTGTCCTAAAGCATGACTAGTTTCTTTGTGAACAGAGACACTTGCATCGTTCAACGTCAATTTTTTGATGTTATCATCCAATTTTCTGAAATCGTTTGTATCTACAGGAAAAATACCAGCAAATACCATAGATTGTGCAGGTTGAAAACCGGGTAAAGCTTCCACTGTCTGGCCCAGGTGATGAAATGTATCGCCAATATGAGCTTCTGATGCACTCTTCATGCCACATACAATGTATCCTACCTGACCAGCATGTCTAAGAAAAACACCTATATTATTTAACTTGTTTTCCATATATATATATATACATATACATATATACTTACAAATATCCTGTAGCTAACTGTTCGGGATGCATGATACCAACCTCGGTAATTTCATATTTGGTATCTGAATAAGCTGATACAACTTTGTCGCCTTTTCTAAGCACACCATCCTTCATACCCAACATACAAACGACACCGACATATTTATCATACCAAGAATCAAAGAGTAATCCTCGGAATGGTTTATCTCTAGATCCTACTGGAGGAGGAACTTTTTCAATAACACTTGGTAACACTTGGTCAATGTTGATCCCTGATTTGGCAGATATTTGTAAAATGGAGCTTGTATCTAATTCAAATGCACTTTCGATTTGTCGTAATACTCGTTCCGGTTCAGCACCAGGAAGATCAATCTTATTAAGCACAGGTATAATTTCCAAACCTTCACCAAAAGCTAGGTAGAAGTTTGCCACAGTCTGTGCCTGAATTCCTTGTGCTGCATCTACTAATAACAAGGTTCCTTGACATGCTGCTAATGATCGTGATACTTCGTAACTAAAATCAACATGTCCCTGAATTATAAGCATAATATCAATAAGTGTACAGTTGATAAAGTTTTTCCTTTCTTACGGGAGTATCAATTAGGTTTAACAGATAGTTGGTGCCTTTGTGCTTATAAAACATGGAGACGGTCTAAAATGACAAAATTTCAGTGTTGATTTAAACCATTAAACCAAATTTCAACTTTACTTGAGCTTTGACAGTAATTCCACGTTCTCTTTCAACTTTTAATTTATCCAGAACTTGTTTATTTGATCCAGACTTTGAAATCGTATTCGTCAATTCTAATAATCTATTAAGCACTATCAATGAGATGAAGTTTCCTAATAGATAAAATTTGCAACCAACCTGTCCGCCAATGTACTTTTTCCATGATCTACGATAGGTTAATATAAGTGTAACTTTTTTAAATTCTTGCAGCGTACCAATATGAGCAATAATACTAAAATTTCGAATGTTTTCTGCAGGAAAAGTAGTCAAATCAATTGATTTTGTTGGATCTGCCCCTTTCAATTTCTATCTGAGAGTGTCAAAAACTTTCCTATGCTATTTCCTTCTTTCTTAGCTTTCTTACCTCTGTTGTACTCTTAGAGTTCCAACGTTTATAAATAATAGAACAAGGTATTCTTGTCAACCCTTTACAAAAAAAGTTGAATGAATTTTTTTGTAAAAACAAACTCATTTATGTGGTTCTTGTGTAAAACAACAATACCATACCCCCTTCCTTTTAAACCTTTCACAAAAAAAAAAAAAAAGTAAAGTGACTTGCTTTAAATATCGGGGATAAAATTCCATCTCCGCCAATGTTTTGAAAAGGTCAACCCAAAAACATGTTGGTTTCAATTCTTTCTTCGTTTACACCAACTGGAAAAAGTAAATAAATAAGGCCATGTTTAGAATATCACAACGCAGCCTTGGAAAAGTAAACGTGCGTCAACTGACAACGGTTGCTCAACGTAACGCAGCTCGTAATGTCAGAATGTCACTCGTCACTGCAGTAAAAGCTCAGCAGCCATGGAAGCTGACAAGTGTCTATTGTGCCAAACGATTTTATGCTGGTAAAATAAAAGAATTATCTATCATCAAAGTATATGTCTTAAACAAAAAAAAATGTTTGATAAGGACCGGGCGGACCAGAACTTCGAATGAATCCTAACCAAGAGAAGGAAAAAAGCCCTCTTGAACTATATGTACAGTGTATACCCAACAACTACATATTGTGTAATCACTAACGAACATCCCTAGGGTATTGACCTTAACGCAATGGCCGAGAAGGGAAAATTAGGTAAGTGTCGGACTTTTTTGTTGCATATTTTTTTTTTAATCATGACTAGATCCTATCATTGGGCGTGATGAGGAAATCAGAAGAACTCTTGAAGGTAAGCTATCATTGCAAATACTATAAACGTTCGATTCAACTGAATTACCTTTTTTAGTGTAAGATAAAACAATAATACAAAGAGACAATATATAAACTGACAACTTTATGACAGTTTGGCACGTCGAACCAAGAATAACCCTGTATTGATTGGTGAAGCTGGGTAAAGTGATTAAATTAAAACGAATCGAATACGATTATTAAGCTTTCTTCCTCGCTTATTAGTGTCGGCAAAACAGCGATCGCAGAAGTAAGCAGTAATATAATAGAAATCCATGGGTCATGTGAAACTAAATCTTCCGAAATTACAGGGTCTTGCACAACGTATTATTGCCAATGAAGTACCAGAATCAATCAAAGGCAAACGTGTTATCGCTTTGGATTTGGGCGCACTTGTTGCGGGAGCTAAATACCGTGGTGAATTTGAAGACCGTTTGAAAGGTGTCTTAAAGGAAGTATCAGAATCAGATGGTAATATCATCTTGTTTGTGGATGAGATCCACATGTTACTTGGATTGGGTAAATCTGAAGGCGCAATGGATGCCGGCAATTTATTAAAGGTATAAACAGACAGTAGCATCTTTTCTTCTCCTTCTAATCACATTTTTCTTAGCCTGCATTGGCTAGAGGTCAACTTCGATGTGTTGGTGCTACTACTATTGACGAATATCGTAAATACATTATGCAAGATCCCGCCTTAGCTAGACGTTTCCAACAAGTTATGGTGGAGGAACCCAGTGTCACTGATACCATTTCCATCCTTCGTGGTCTTAAAGAGCGTTACGA
The DNA here is from genome assembly GCF_025094135.1 of Mucor mucedo. Taxonomy (NCBI): domain Eukaryota; kingdom Fungi; phylum Mucoromycota; class Mucoromycetes; order Mucorales; family Mucoraceae; genus Mucor; species Mucor mucedo. The sequence continues at coordinate 68,868 of NW_026252300.1, read as the reverse complement.
AGTACATCACGGTGTCCGCATTTCCGATGCCGCTATTGTAGCTGCTGCAATCCATTCTCATCGTTACATTGCTGATCGTTTCCTCCCCGATAAGGCTATTGATTTGGTCGACGAAGCATGTTCCAAACTTCGCCTCCAACAAGAAAGCAAACCCGAAGCACTCGAGAACCTCGATCGTCAAATCATGACGACTCAAATCGAATTAGAGTCACTTCGTAAAGAAACCGATGTCATGTCTGTTGAGCGACGTGAAAAACTTCAATCAGAGCTTGAAACAAAGCAAAAAGAAAGTCAACGTCTTTCTGCTATTTGGAATACGGAACGACAAAAGTTGGAAGAGATCAAGCGTGTTAAAGAAGATCTCGAAAAGGCACGTGTCGATTTAGAGGCAGCTCAACGTAGTGGTAATTTCCAAAGAGCTTCCGAACTTCGTTACGGTGTTATTCCAAACCTCGAAAAGAAGTTGCCCACAGATACGGCAGAAGAAGATAACCCAGAGTCATTTATTCATGAACGTGTAACAAGTAATGATATTGCTCGTGTTGTTTCCCAAATGACTGGTATTCCTGTAAGAAACTTGATGAAGGGCGAAAGAGAAAAGTTGCTTCATATGGAAGATGTCATGTCGAAGCGTGTAGTTGGCCAAGACGAAGCTATTACAGCAGTTGCTGAGGCTGTCCGTTTAAGTAGGGCCGGTCTTCAAAATCCCTCTAAGCCCATTGCGTCCTTCTTATTTTTAGGCCCTACTGGTGTTGGTAAAACCGAACTTTGCAAAACAATTGCAAAGTTCTTATTTGACACAGAAAATGCTATTGTACGTGTCGATATGTCTGAATACATGGAGAAATTTAGCGTGAGCCGTTTGATTGGTTCTCCACCAGGTTATGTTGGACACGAAGAAGGAGGTGAATTGACCGAAGCCGTTCGACGTAGACCTTATGCAGTAGTCCTTTTAGATGAAATGGAAAAAGCTCATCGTGATGTATCAAACATCTTGTTACAAGTGCTTGATGATGGTGTATTGACAGATACAAAAGGAAGAAAGATCGATTTCCGAAACACGATTATTATTATGACCTCAAATTTGGGAGCGGATGCTTTAGTCTCTGACGTAAATGCAGATGGTGAAGTGAGTTCACATGCCAAGCATCACGTACTTGAGGCAGTACGACACACGTTTGCACCTGAATTTGTTAATCGTATTGATGAAATGGTTATTTTCAACCGACTTTCAAAGGCTGCCTTAAGAGATATTGTTGATGTTCGTATCAAGGAAGTAGAAGAAAGAACAGCAGATCGTCGTATTTCTATTGACGTTGATATGGAAGCAAGAGATTGGTTGGGAGAACACGGATATGAGCCAGCTTATGGTGCCCGTCCATTGAATCGTTTGATCCAAAAGAAATTATTAAATCCTTTGGCTCGTCTTCTAATTGATGGTGGTATTCGTACTGGAGAAACCGCTAAAGTATCCATTAAAACCTTGCCTAGTGGAGAAGTTGATTTAGATATCAAGCGTAACCATGAACCCGGTATGGCTCCTACTGAAGAGCAAAATTTGTTAGAGCAACATATGGCGCCTGTTGGAGACGAAGAAGCTCTATTGGAAGACCCAGAAAAGAAAAAGAAGGATGATGAAATCGAAACTTAATTTAATAAATTGTTTTCCCGACTTTTTCTGCTTTATTTTTAGTGCCCAAGGATTATATTTTTTCTGTTCTTTCTTCTTTAATAATTACAAAATGCCTGCTCACGAATCTAATAAAACTATTTTTCTTGAACATCCTTCTGGTTCAAAAGCCCAGGTTTCTCTTTTCGGTAATTACCTAAAAAACGCGTTTATACACTAGTTTAACTTTTTAAAAAAGGTGCCACTGTTACCAGTTGGATTGCTGATAACGTAGAGCGTATCTTTGTCAGGTACTAAAAAAAATGAACACGTTTTAATTTTGAAACACTAAAGACATGTTATGTATTTCAGCAAGGAGGCCAAGCTCGACGGCAGCAAGGCTATCCGTGGTGGTATTCCAATTTGTTTCCCTATTTTCGGCACTAAAGAAAAGATCGCTCTTCCTCAACACGGTAAAATAGTTTTACAAATGATTACAAATACCGAAATTAATAACAGATTACGTAATTAAGGCTTTGCTCGTAATAATTATTGGGAATATCTTGGTATTGTGAGCGATAATGATGAAGTTGTGGTTCGTTTTGGTTTAAAGGATACACAAATCCCCCAAGAAGCTAGAAATGCATGGCCCCATTCTTTCCGTTTGACTTACACTGTTAGTTTGTCAGCAAAGTCAATTAAGACCTTTTTCAATTTGAAGAATGAAGATGAAGATACTTTTGAATTCAATACTCTTCTTCACACGTACTTTAGTGTTCCCGTAAGTATCCATGGTTATAATGAGAATACACTGTAATGCTGAAAATATTATACTTAGGATGTCACCAGTTCACAAGTTCAAGGCTTGGCCTCTTGTGAATACGTTGATAAAGTAGAGGCAGGTGCCAAATTTACTGAACAGAATGAAAATGTCACAATTGCTGGTGAGGTCGATAGAGTGTACAAGAAGGTTCAAGATAAGCTCATTTTAGAGGTTGGAGACGGTTCTCGAATTCAGATTGAAAAGAGTAACTTAAAGGATACTGGTAAGCATAACTATATAGCACATATGAGGAGCGATTATATTCAATTTTTTATTTAGTTGTTTGGAATCCTTGGATTGAAAAGGCTAAGGCTATGGGTGATTTTGGCAACGAAGAATATAAAAATATGATTTGTGTTGAAGCTGGAAGTGTTGCTGATTGGGTTGTTTTAGCTGGAGGTCAGACTTGGACTGCCGGACAGACTTTAACAGTTGTTTAAATATGACACCTTTAAGAAATAATAAACTAATTGCCAAATTCTTATCGCTTCATCGTCTTGTCATACGAAGCGCCACTCTAAAAGAGTTTATCGGATTTTGACTGTCAAAGCTGAAGGGACTACCTTTATTGTGGCTGAATATTACAGAATTGATGCTGCAATTAACGCATAAAGCATTATCTAACATGAGATTATAAACAATTCTATTTATTATTGGATGGCAGTAATAGCATTATACAGGAGCAAACTTCTCTGAATATTGAAGAATAAATAGAACACTATTATATCAACTACAGCCTCAAACAAAACATCGGACATAAATCATGTTTACACGTGAGTCTAAGAGTGATTGCACTGTTTTCATGCGTGCTTACTCTAACAATTCAACATGTTCCTGACCTTTGTTTGTTTGGCATTTTAAAAATTAAAATCAAAAAAGTCATGCGCCGCATTTATTGCAAGATCATGGGTTGACTCATTGAAGCTACACACATATAATTTGGCCTGAAATTGTCAGCTTTCTGTATTATACCATTCCTCCTCCTGAACCGTGCGGGATGAAAATGTTTGCCAAGAGCAATTACTGGTTCTTGTCAATTATCGGGGTTGAATCTTGCTAAGTACCAGAACCAAAGTAATCACTAGAAATTCTCCGTAGTTGTAAACTGCATAAGTATCCCACAACCCCCTTAAAATATGAGAGCGATTTTAAGACTAGGCTTATACCATTCAACAATTCTCAATAGACCAGTATGATTAAATGAATATGCCAAGTTATTGTGGGAGGCAAGGTTAAATGCACGATATCTGTAATTAGTACAGGTTGTTCTGGGTATGCAGTGACGGTATTTTATGCCATTTTTGACGATTTCTGCCCATTTTGCTTATTTAGTACTAAATAAAAAAAGGATGATCCAAATGTTATGACAATCCTCGGCTTTATCTTGCGTCAACGTTAAACAGAGGGGTGTACAATTTATTATTTTTAGCTCCTTGCAAAACCCTCACGAAAATTTGGGTGTGGTATAATGTCATTGGCTAGTATTGAGAAGGCGCAAAGGGCCGCATCACACACACTTAATACGAGAAAAAAAAAACCTTCCCGGCTTTGGGTTGCTCTTTCTTTTCTAAAATATCTTTTTCCTTGGTTCTCAACCAGATTCCTCCCAAACCTTAACAAAAGAAAATGGCTACCGTTAAAGAACAAATGGAAGCCTTCAGCACAAAGGCAGAAGATATCCTTGACTCGTTTGGTCAACCTTTAAAACCTTATATCCCAGCTATGTCAAGATTCCTTATTATTGCTACATTCTTGGAGGATTCTTTGCGTATTATTATGCAATGGAGTGACCAACTCACATTTATGCAACAAAGTAGACATTTCCCTACTGGATTGAGTCATCTCTTCCTTGGTTTAAATGTTATTGTAAGTGGTTAAGTTAAAAAGAAAAAAGAAAAAAAAGGGGGTCAGAGCAAACGATAAAGGAGGTGGGTTACGTGTTGAGAAGCAATTGAACGACTAATAATCGTCTTTTAGGTTATGTTGGGTGCTTCTTTCTTTATTGTGGTCAAGAAGCATCAAGCTTATGCTATCTACGGTCTTATGGGTGTTATTGTTGCTCAAGCTTTTGGTTATGGTTTGATTTTTGATATGTCGTTCTTTTTACGTAACTTATCAGTTATGGGTGGTTTGATGATGGTCCTTTCTGAAACTATGGTTAAGCGTAAGCAAATGTTTGCTGCTCTTCCTCAAATGTCAGAATCAAACCGTCGTATGTATTTGCAATTGGCTGGTCGTATCCTTTTGATTTTCCTTTTCATCGGATCTGCCTTCCATGGTGACTGGTCGATCATGCGTGTTGCTGTATCCGTCTGTGGTTTAGCTGCATGTATCATGGTAGCTGTTGGATTCAAGGCAAAGTGGTCAGCCATGTTTTTAGTGCTCTTTTTATCCGTCCTCAACGTTTTCGTCAACAACTTTTGGTCAGTACAACACAGTTATTATAAGCGTGATTTCTTGAGATACGATTTCTTCCAATCTTTAAGTACAGTCGGTGGGTTCTTATTGTTGGTCAGCACTGGTCCTGGTGGTTTAAGTTATGATGAAAAGAAGAAAGAATATTAATTTTTTTATATATATATATGTGATTTTGTATTAAAAAAAAAAACCTTTTTGAATTATATTCAAGTACATACAGTAAATATCCCCCCTGACCCTTTTCAGTTTGATTTTACAGTATCTACAGTCTCAAGTATCTGCATATTGCGATCTTTTTTTTTCTCACACCATGTGTAAACTACATTGCTTTCGTTGTATTACTCTGCTACGGGACACGAACCTTTATTTTGTGCCTTATCAAAAGCCAGACCGCCCAATCCCTAACAATTTAACCTGTGTCTGATTTAAATATGCCGTTCGAATATATATCAAATTTATATTCTTATGAATCCAAACATTACCTGATAATCCCAGTGTCCAGAGATAAAATTCGAAAATTACTGTCAATATCCTCGGTGTAATATATGTGTATGTTACTCAAAACCGGGTAATCATTCCTGTGTAAAAAAAGTTCGGAAAGCTTGTTTATCAAATATAATTTTTTTTAGTCTATAAAAACCTTACTGGTTTTATAATTTGTTTGTTTCACTGCCAACTTATACATTGGTGCAACTATCTAAAGTGTTATAAATTTCCATTTCAACTTACAGCTGTATTTCATATATATCTTATTTTAACGTTACACTGATGAGCCAAATTAGATAAAACTGACAAATATTATATCCAATATTTGGTATTTTATGAGCACAACAAAACGTTTGGGCCAACAAGAAGAATACTGGTTATAGTTGAACCAGACTTGTCAACAGATTTACTATCCGCTAGACATTCAATGAAGGTTATCATCGAAGGGTAACATATATTTTTATTAAGATAAAGTGTTCGAAAACAGCGTAACTTTGTCATTCCACAACCGTTTAAAATTATAATAGGGTATCACTGCTGTATATACAGTCTTTTCTTTCACACTATGTGGACACAATTATCTAAGAACTTACATTTCTTATTTTGTAGACGACCGTGTCTTCATATAATTTTACCGAAATTTGTAAGCGGTAGATTACTTTTATTCTTGTTTAACTACAAAAAAAAAAAAAAAAAAAAAAAAAAGAAGTTGATGAGTAATATAAAATGCAGATGCAGTAATATACCAAAAAAAAAAAAGAAAGATTGATTGTTCACCAAGGAAAATTGGACAAAGATACAAATATGCTATATGAAAGATTACAAAATAAAATCGGCACCCCTTGAAGCCCGAATAACGGATAAATAGTCCTACATCAGTGAAGAATGCATCGAAAAGATGTTACACTTAATGGTCAAAAGCTCGTAGATAGATTGTGTTGTTTAAAGATGATCTCCAGTGATGAATAGAATAGATATAAATATTCTGACTCAATTTTCGATAATGATTACTGCTCTGATTATTGAGACAATACTGGTAACAATGCTAACAGTGATGATGATGAAGAAAAAATCTGATCAGCTAGTGTACTTTATATTCTACAATAAGTAGTGTAGTTAAAAAAGTAAATTAGTAAAATTGAACTCGGATGATACTTATAAGGCCATGGTATATCTTCAAATCCGGTCCCTTAACATCCACAACCGTGCTTAGTTATTTTAACTGGATAAAAAATTACATAATCAGCATAATTATATTCCCATTACTCCTTCTCTTTATGTATTTTTAATCTTTAATCCATCACATCATACTTGCTAATAATATCCAGCACTCACCTTGGCACAAGTCAGTTACAGCATTCTTCGGCCAATGCAAACATCTCATTGGGTTCAACCCGCTTCCGCATCCTTCGCAATTCCGCCAGTTTCTCACTTTTCCTTAACACGCTACAAGTTGATTTCCTCTCGTTATCTGACCATCACACTATAACATAGGCTTTTATGACAGCTACTACATTAAATTGCCTGTTCTTTATCTCAAGCAATAGTTGAATTAGCAATGAACTTTTTTCTTATTGGTAAAACAAAACTATTTTTCACAAGGCTTACTCTGGAAGTGCATAGTCAAAGATATACATTCTTTCATAGAAAGAGTCTATAGAGAAAGTCCTCCATGGAAAGTCATGGAGAAAACATATGAAAGAAATAAAATATTTGGTGACATTTTTTATATTTGTCTAAAGTAGTATGTCATGGTTCTCACGTATGTAAAGGAAAAAGTTGAAAAATAGTTTTTTTCTCTTCTGTAATGGTTACAAGTCTGGAGGCGCAATACCACAAACAGGGTCTTGGGGTTCTCAAGGCTTAAGCCACTTCTTCGGCTTTTGGTGCATTAGTAACCTCTCCTTTTTTAGAAGCAAATGGACCGGTATGTCTTAACCGGGTGTTTCCATTCTTTTTTGTCCTTTACTTTTGTTATTAAGATGCCTTACAAGTCTTTTAGAGACAGCCAAAGTACACGCAATGACACCGTAAGATCGGCATCATAGCTGTCATTTTGACCTGGAAACAAGAATGTACAATTAAAAACAATGTAGTAGTTACGAATAATTGTATGTTTAACAATTTATACCTCATTTGACAATTTCATCGTTACTCTTTCGCCTTTGAGCTCGTTTGATATTAATCTTACGCAGAAATATTAGGGTAAAGTCTGAACGAGAAGTTGAAAGTAAGCTATAGCACATAAAGACAGGCTGACCATATGTTGATTGTAATAACTCTGTATCCAGTTCAAGATGATAAGTTATATTGTCCTCTTGGTATCAGTTGAGGTATCATAACCCGACATCACAACTACGTGCACCCTGGCTATCACTAAGAAAATTGGCTGTCCCCAAGAGACCCGTTTCAAGACATATAGCACTTATGCATAATTCATTTTTCTTGTATTAGTATTTGCATAAGATTAAAACTGTCGACCCTTCGAAGAAGATAAAAAAAGACGCATATATTATCCATATACGTTTAAATAGTAGAGTACTAAGTCTAGTTTGAGTTTGCTAATGGATACCAAGCAAATGTGTTTACTTGATACAAATGCACAAGAAACACTAGGATTTCTTTTGATTTATTTTGAACAAAACTCAAGATAAACATCAGCAATAATATATTGAGAGCACATATCACAGTTTATTAGGAATATGTGTGCACACTAGCCGTCAAAAAGTAAAAAATCATGCAAAACCCAAATTAAGCATAAACGCGATCACTCATCCAACACTAGTCACACCATGTGTTTTTCCCACTACCAAAATATCCCCAAAAATAAATCTAAGGTACAAAAATAAACAACTTTTTTTTTCTCATTCATTTTCCCTTTTTGCTTTAAAATTTCAATATGACAGAAAAACCTATTCGTATTGGATGTTATTCCGCATTCTGGGGTGATTCAACAGCCGCCGCAACACAACTTGTTCAACACGAAGGAAAGAACTTGGATTATCTTGTGGCTGATTATTTAGCAGGTAAATATATACGAAAAGAGAACTGTTATGTGCTAGATTTACTCAAGCGTTTTTTTTTAAAAAAAAAAAAGAAATCACCATGGGTATTTTAGCAGCACGTCGCCAACGTCGGTTGATGCAAGGCGATCATGCTAAAAAAGGATTCGACTTTATCCATGAATTTATTACACTTGTACTCGTCAAAATTTTACCGGATATTGTGAAAAATGGCACCAGAGTAATTACGAATGCAGGTGCATTAGATCCAATTGGCTGTAAACAAGAAATCGAAAAACTGCTGAAAAAAATGAACATTCAAGGCGTTAAAGTGGCTGCCGTATTAGGTGATGATGTATTAGCCGATAAAGAAGAGCCAACTCTAAATTCTTTCAAGAATGTCCACCCATTTTCTTCCATATCCTCTGTTGACCATCAACGAGATTCAGATCGTTTACCGGCAAAAGACGAGCCCATTGTATCTTTAAACGCTTATTTAGGCGCTCATGGCGTAGCTGCAGCATTAAAAGACGGAGCTCAAATCATTGTTACAGGCCGTGTGGTCGATTCTGCATTGGTAGTGGGTCCATTAATGTACGAATACGGCTGGAATGAAGACACTACTACTAACTATTATGATCTGCTGGCTTCTGCTTCTTTAGCGGGCCATATTATCGAATGTGGATGTCACACGACAGGAGGAAACTTTACAGATTGGCAATTAGCAGCACAATCACCTTATGGAGGTTATTCCAATATGGGATACCCCATTGTTGAATTTAATGCATCGGGTACATTTATCGTGACAAAGCCTGAGAAAACGGGAGGATTAGTGACACCGGCTACTGTTTCTGAACAGATCCTTTACGAAATCTTAGATCCAGCTTTATACCTTTTACCCGATGTAATTTTGGATATGCGTCAAGTGAAATTGTCCCAATCTGGAAATAATCGTGTTTTAGTAACCGGAGCAAAAGGAATTCAACCCACTCCCTTCTTAAAATGCTCAGGTATCTTTTTGGATGGCTGGAAAATTAGCGCCGAGCTGGTGATTGGTGGTATTGATGCTAAAAAGAAGGCACAAGCTGTAGGTGAGGCCATCATTCAACGTGTACGCAACATGTATAAGCAAATGGGCATGGATGATTTCAGAAATGTGAATATTGAGCCTATTGGCGGTGAAACTCTATTTGGGTAAGCCGTGTTAAAGGTTACATTATTAAATTATACTCACCCATAACTTTTGTCATTAGACCCCATTCAAGAGTAAATGATACACGTGAAGTTTTGCTAAGGTTGACTGCTCACCATGACGATCCTAAAGCTTTAGGCCTTGTAGCCATGGAAACGATTCCTGTAGGTAACTTTATAATTTCAATGAGCAGAAACTTACCTCTATCATAGTCTGCCACATGCATGGCACCTGGAATCACAGGAAGTGGTGCAGGACGCCCTAAACCAATTCCAAATCTGGTTCATTTTCCTCTATTAATTCCCAAATCTCAAGTCACAACTCGCTACGTCGTTGGCACTGACGCTATCAAAACAATTGGCTGGGGCTCATGGGACAATCAAGCAAGTTACGGCAAGCCACGTGCCGTTGCAGCGATTCCTACAGCCAATCTATCCGAACCCTTAGTTAAGGTCCGATTAATTGACGTAGCTTATGGTCGTAGTGGGGATAAAGGCGATGTTTGTAATATCGGTATCATTGCTCGAGACGAAAGGTTCTTACCATATATCAAACGCTCAATCACGGAAGAGGTTGTATCTGACTACATGAAGCATTTATGCAAAGGAAGTGTGACACGATTTGAATTGCCAGGCCCTCGTGCTATGAATTTTGTCTTGACGCATTCGTTAAATGGAGGAGGCCTTAGTTCGTTAGTTGTGGACCGACAAGGTAAAACATATGCACAGTTATGCCTTAGTGGGTTATACGTTGAAGTTCCTGCTTCCTTAATTGCTAGTGAAGCAAAACTATAATAATAAAAAAGATTGCAGAAATTATGAAGCATTTTTATTTTATTTTTTAATTTTTTTCAGAGTTGAAAAAATAAAAAAATAAAAAAAAGAAAGGTATTGGAAGGGATAAGAAAGATATTTAGTGTATAAATGAAAATATGTGAAAAAGGGTAGGGGAGGATTGGGAGAGAAACATAAGATATATAAAGAAAAAAAAAGGGAAAACGAAAATGGCACACTCTAAGCAGGGAGAAAAAAATAAAAAAAACTTGATATATAATCTAATGAGACAAATTATTGGATTGACCTATTGACATATTATTCAACAAATTCTGAACAACTATAAAAAGATTAGTAACCATGTCTATGTATGTGCGTAATTTTTTAGTTATACTTACTGCCAGTTTCATCAGCAGAAGAATGATTTAAAGAAAAGAGAGCAGGGAAATCAAGCGATTTGTCACTTCTGGAGGTATTATTAGATGTACATGTAGGAGTGGAAACAGATGAAGATAATGCGGCAAATTGAACTGCCGTGGTTGAACTCGATGGATAAATCAAAGGTGGTGGTGGTGGTGACGTTTGGGTATGAGTGTAATTTTGAAAGGGTAAATGGGTGCTTTTTTTAGGTGAGGTATGAACATGTCTTTCTTCCAACATAATGTCTGGCATGGATTGACTTGAATGCATTGAACTATTGTTACTACCGGTTGAAGTGGATGAGGTAGGAATCACATACGTGTTGAAATCAGGTTTGTTTCCTAAAGGTTGATGGTAGAATCCATTGTTATTCGAATTGTTCTGGTCTAAAGAATACATCATCGATTTCGATTCTAACCCAGACATAGGTGGGCTCCCTACAAATCCGTTCAAAGACACCTGTTGAGGCGGGTTGGACCAAATATCTAAACCATTGGGGCTGGTAGGAGGACCACCACGGAAGCTCAATGGAGAAACAAGTGATACAGATGGTGGTGGGGGTAATTTGTTAGCTTCGGGTGAATCGAAAATGGCACGAATATTATCCACAGTTCTAGGTGAATTCATGTCTCTAAAGTTTTTCCATGAAGCATCTAAGGCGTTTCCGCTGGTTGAACTGGGATAATCGAAAAGAGAATAACAGCTCAATGCAGAAGGTGGTTGTGGAAAGTCTGTCAAGAGCGATGAAGATGAAGAAGGCGTGGGTGATATCAAATCTATTAAAATTATATTTAGTTCAGCATAAGGGTATATATGTAGCTTATCTTACCTGAAGGTAAAGCAGATATTTTGGTATCGAACACAGGGAATGGATTATCCTTCATTGAAGGGGCATGTCGCACCACAGCACTATCATCGTATAAACTGACTTGATGGGCTTTCAAGTAAGCAACCAATATTTCCAAAGACACATTTAAACAGTCTAAATTCCCCTTTGTCATTTTTAATGCGATGATCTCATCGTTTTCCTCATTGTTGATTGAATTGTTTTGAACTTGGACCGTAATATTGAATTCGAGTTTTAATCGTTGCACTACTTTTTTATCGAACGAGTCTGATTCCAATATTGCTTTTGCATTTGTCGAATAAGGTAAATGCACATTGTATTGTTCAGGCACGATTGATCTCACCATTTGAGCAGCCAAAGCGACCTGAGATTCAGGACCGACCAAAGTTAAACTATCACTGGCGATTTCATCATCAGGCCAAATCAAATGCGTGTTAGTCTTTTTGGTCATTTCAGCCAAGAAGGAGGCACCATCACGAATCAATGTACGATGAAGCCAAAAGGGTATATCATAAAGCACCTGTTCCACACAATCTCTATCCTTTGGGTTAATCAAATCCATAACAGCATGACGCAAGTTGTCCAGATTGACTTGATTTTTCATTGGAGTTCTAGCCACGACATTGTCCTCATTATCATAATAGCCACCTAAAGCAGCAAATTCCTCTGCATTTGAAAATTTGACATAGACACCATATTTTTTCATGATGCGTTGAATGTTCTTACCGCCAACACCAATGATTCTCTTATGGTAGACTTCGGGTACATAGAAAGAAATTTCTGCGGGTAATTCTTCTTGTAACAAGGTCAATCCATCTAATGCCTTGTTAAAATTGTTACTTTCGACCTCGATAATAAAGTTGTATTCACTGAAGGGTAAAAATTTGATTTTGGCACCTGAGGTCTTCATGATTTTGTTAATCTTTCCACTCTTTTTACCACTGATGAACTCTCGTTGATCGTTGGATAATTCTACGTTGAATACAGTGCTTTGATGAAACATTTTCAAGAATGACATTTCGTGTAAGCGTTGGTAAACATTTCGAATGGCTCTTTCGGTACCATAGACTTCGATACAGCCAGGATCTGTCTTGTAAGTCACTTCAGCACCTGATATTTGTGATAACTGAGATACAAGCGCGGAAATATTGGAAATTGAATTGAAAAAAGTGTGCGCACTTTCAGCGCCATAGATAGCGCCATCACGATGATTAAAATAGAAACAAGCTTCGTAAATACCGCAGGCCTATAAAAATAGGTTAGCACGTTTTCGTTTACCTATAAAAAACTTTTTTTTACCAAAAAATGAAGTGATCGAAGTGTTCTTTCGGCATTCACTCTTGATTCAGCATAGACAGTGACGAGGTTGTTTCTGGAGCCCATTTTTGGAAAAGATACAAATGAGCCGTTATCTCTCATGACTTTTACGAGGTCATTTCTGCGATGTAACAACATCCAATCTAATTTTCTAGGGTGTAGTACAGCGTCCTTATGATACATTGATTGAGCCTAAAATAGCAAAGATGTTTAGCAGTGTATAAGAGGTATGTGTAACTTTTGTTGTTGTTTGGAGTTAACCTTTTGAGTTGCTAATTTAGTCAACATATCTTTAACGCGTGCGACATGATTAGATTCTCCAGTGATATAAATGGAAGGTGAGTAGTCATCGTTGGCTTCAAATATAAATGGGGAAGGAAAATAAATAGATGTGGCTGTTTCTTCTAAAATTGATCCAAGTCCGGTTCGTTTCCGTCCACATATTAAGTGATGTAATTTATAAGGAATATTTAATGTATCTACATCCAACTGGGACTAAAAAATAGAATAAAAAAATTTTTTTTAGAAGGGGATAATTACAATGTGGAATAGAGAAGATATTATACCTGTTTATCCAACATGACTAGTGTATGAACTCGGGCTAATTCAGCATTGTCGGGTATACCAGTAATAAGAATATTCACTGTGTTTTGTGAAGTGAATGAAGATTGAGGAATGGGTTCAGTAATGGATATTGTTGTGTTGGTATTGACTGCAATCTTTTCACATTCTCGTCTCAGGTTATTACAATCTTGATCAGGAATCTTCAAGTTTAAATGGATCTAGAGAGTGAAAAAAGAAAGTGTGTTATTTTTAACGTGTTTTCCTGAGGGTGTATCTCTATTTATTTACTTTGGTAGGATATGAATTTAATATCTCGGTCCTTGTTGCCATGACATTATCTTGTTGTCCTGTAAGAGTAAGGTTGGAACCTTCCACCGTAATTTGACAGGTCAAACAAGTTGGTAGTTTATCTATTTGTCCAAAACAGAAAGAAAACGCACAGGTCATACTAATTTTGTTGTTGCTATGATTCACTGTTGTATTTTTTTCTTTCTATTTTAAATTTTCTTGTGTTCTCGCTCGTTAAATAATTTTTTTTAAAACGTATAATTTTCTTCCAAAGGTATATAGAGTGAACAAGAAGAAAAAAATAAAGAAAAAAAAAAAGAGGCGAAAAAAATGTGATACAAGAAGAAAAAAGAATAAAATAAAAAAAACTTGTTTTGAACATTAATTAAAAAAAAAAAAAAAAAAAAAAAAAAGGGACGACCCGAATTATTACAATGGTCCTGATTATTTTTTCTTTCATCACACAAATACACACACGCATACGCACACAGATTTTAATAAACGAATGTAAGTTTTTTAGGATATAAACATTTACTTCTTAGAGGGGCCAAATCCTTGTTGTAAATAGTTGATATTGAATAGATACCCCCATGTAACGAATAGATGATTACTTATTGGCTATGTTTCGCACTGTTGGTGTACAGTCACCGAAGAAGGAAAAATTTATTTTCTATTTTTTGTTGTTGTTGTCGTCGTCGTATCATATAGTCTCTTTATCTCCATCTCTTTTTATATATGTCTCTTTATATGTTTATATTAAAATGTCCCAATTATAGCATTGTTTATTTGTTATCTTACAATGAATACCGTCGAGACATTTCATCACTAAAATAAACTAAGACGGAGTTGAAAACTATCCAGAATATGCCTGGGGTCGCAATGATTGGACACTCTTTCCAAATGTCAAATTTAGCTCTCTTTCACCCGGTCTGTTACCTATTTTTTAGATTGGCTGCGCGGCTTTTCATTTTTAATGACAGTAAAAGAGAGACGGAAGAAGGATCTCGAAGAAGATGATTAAACATCTGTCAAAACGCCCTTGTCAGTTGCGATTGCAATACCAGCTTGCTTTGCACAACTGGAAATTTAAGAATGAAACATTATGTTTACACCTAGTTAAATACAATAAATCCTTAAATTTTGGCTGCAGTAGTAGCTAAAGATCAAGTACCCTTTCTCGGATGTGTCAATTAACTACATGGCACATATACATTCATCAGTCCCTTAATTACGTGTTATCCCTCAAATCATCCATGTACACGCGATAAAAAGGTCAATTAGAGCACTAGCAAAAAAACAGCCAATCAAAGGAGACTGAATTATTTTTCTCTGACCCTTTAAATCTACGTGAGTGTGTTTTTCACACATTTCTTTTTCTTTCCCTCATTATAATAATAAATAAAGCAACAATGTCAGACATGTCAGATGATGATAACCAGCCTCTCGAGCCTACTCTTCAAAACATTTTAGACCAAAACTCTCTTCATTGGATTTTTGTTGGTGGAAAAGGTGGTGTCGGTAAGTAAATGAAAGCCATCACCCATGGGAAACTTGATGAGTTAATTATCCTTTAATAGGTAAAACTACTACTTCTTGTTCTTTGGCTGTTCAACTCTCCAAAGTCCGTGAGTCCGTCTTGTTGATTTCAACAGATCCTGCTCATAATCTTTCCGACGCGTTCGGTCAAAAGTTTTCTAAGGAGGCAACTCAAGTCAATGGCTTCACCAATCTTTATGCCATGGTAAGTTGTCTAATGTCACTGAGTTTATCTTTTACTAAACATGAGCTTTCGGACAGGAAATTGATCCCACTTCCAGTATTCAAGAGATGGTTGAACAATGTAAGTTGAATATAGCTTGACAGTAAAAAAAAAAAGAGAGGGAGAGACAACTTTGAGCTGACGTATTCTTGGGGTGGGGATATTATAGCCGATCAAAATAACCCAATGGGTGGTATGATGCAGGACTTGGCTTACGCCATTCCTGGTGTTGATGAAGCTATGGGTTTTGCCGAAGTTATGAAGCAAGTAAAGACAATGTCTTATTCTGTTGTTGTGTTTGATACTGCACCTACAGGTCATACACTTCGTTTCTTGTCATTCCCTACTGTGCTCGAAAAGGCCTTGGCAAAGATCAGTGGTCTTAGCAGTCGTTTCGGCCCTATGGTTCAACAAGTATCAGGTATGATGGGTGTTAATGCAAACCAAGAAGATATGTTCTCCAAATTGGAAGAGATGCGTTCTGTCATCACCGAAGTAAACAACCAATTTAAGGATCCTGTAAGTGTGTGAGGAATAAGCTTGTATGATTAGAGGTACTAATTAGGCTATAAATTTACTAGAACATCACTACCTTTGTTTGTGTGTGTATCTCAGAATTCTTGTCGTTATATGAAACTGAGCGTATGATTCAGGAATTAACATCCTATCACATTGACACTCATAACATTGTTGTCAATCAATTACTGTTCCCCAAGGAAGGATCGAATTGTGAACACTGTATTGTCCGTAACAAGATGCAGCAAAAATATTTGGATCAAATTTATGATCTTTATGAAGATTTCCACATCATTCGTATGCCTTTATTAACAAAGGAAGTGCGTGGTGTTGAAGAGATCAAGGAATTCTCGAAAATGTTGGTTGAACCTTTTGACGAAAAGAAATAAAGTAATTTTTGTGTGTGTGTGCGTGCTTCTTGTATGACTGTAACATCATTACATTTAAGCAGTAGTCTATCAGTAGTGATTGATGTCCTGAGTATTCTCTGTATTTCTTGATCTATATTTCAGTAAAGATGCCAATGACAGAGTGTAAGAACCATCGTGAAATAAACTTTTTCTGATTCAGCCAATCAAAAGCACTCCGCTTGTTCAACCACAAAGTTTTTCATGTTTTTGTTTTTCCCCCCTCCCCCTTTTTTCTTTCTTTATTCAATCTAAGATAAATCAAGATGGTAGCTGAAACCAAGTACTACGACATTTTGGGTGTTGCACCTACTGCTTCAGAGACTGAGCTTAAGAAGGCTTACAGAAAGCTCGCACTCAAGTACCATCCTGATAAGGTTTGTTAAGAGACGAAATACGTTTATGAACGTATGACTCATATAGCTTTCATCTAGAATCCTGCTGCTGGAGACAAGTTCAAGGAAATCTCTCACGCATACGAGATTCTCTCTGATTCAGAAAAGAGAAATGCATACGATCATTATGGTGAAGAAGGATTAAGTGGTCAAGGTGGTCATGGACATGGAATGAATGCTGAAGATTTATTCTCCCAATTGTTTGGTGGCGGAGGAGGTGGTATGTTTGGAGGAGGAGGAGGACGTCGTGGTCCCTCGGGTCCTCGTCGTGGTAAGGATATGATGCACCAACTTAAGGTCTCCCTTGAAGATTTCTACTTGGGTAAGACTAGTAAACTTGCCCTTCAAAAGAACGTTCTTTGTGTCAAGTGTGATGGTAAGGGTGGTAAAGAAGGAGCTGTTCAAATGTGTAGAGGTTGTAATGGTCAAGGTGCTCGTATTATGATGCGTCAAATGGGCCCTATGGTCCAACAATTCCAACAAACTTGTCCTGATTGTAATGGTCTTGGTGAGATCATCAACGAAAAAGATCGTTGTAAGCATTGTCTCGGTAAGAAGATCATGAGTGATAGAAAAATCCTCGAAGTTCATATCGAACGTGGTATGCGTGGTGGCCAAAAGATTACTTTCTCTGGTGAAGGCGACCAAGCCCCTGGCATCCTTCCAGGTGATATCATCATTCAATTGGATGAAAAGCCTCATCCCCGTTTCACACGTCAAGGTGATGATCTTATTTATGAAGCAAAGATCGACCTTTTGACTGCTTTAGCGGGTGGTCAATTTGCTGTCCCTCATTTGGATGACCGTGTTCTCATGGTCACCGTCATTCCCGGTGAAGCTATCCAACCTAATATGGTCAAGGTTGTTCCTAACGAAGGTATGCGTATGCAACGTGTGGATAGCCATGGCCATCTCTTCATCAAGTTTACTGTTGAGTTCCCTCAAGCCAACTGGACTGATGAAAACACATTAAAGAAGTTGGAAGCTATCTTGCCTTCTCGTGCTCCTATTCCTTCTTTCGGCAACAAGCATTTAGAAGATGTTGTGTTGGCCAATGCCGAAGGTTACCAAAACAGAGGTGGTGCTTCTTCTTCTGCTTATGATGAAGATGAGGAAGACCATCAACAAGGTGGTCCTGGTGTTCAATGTGCTCAACAATAGACAGCATAGACTATTCCCTCACATTGCATTTACAATATTAATAAAATCACACTAAAAAGAGTTTACAAAAACTTTGCACGCACCAACATTTATCCTAAAGTCTTATGCGTTTCTTTGGTTTCTTTCAAGCGTGGGATACAGTTTTTTTAACTCCTCCGTCCTTGCATATGATGACACATGCATTGAAAGATACGTTTACATGCACGAAATGATGACAGAGATATGTTTGTTACCCTTCATAGTATATGTATACATATGTATTTGTCGTGCAAATATAAAATACCATAATTTACTAATTCATGTAACAAACAATGATACACACAATGTACAACAGTACCGTAAAACAAATGCTTTTCACACGATCGTACGCTATCTTCTCGGAGTTTTTCGACACTTAAAAAAAAGTATAAATCGTCATTAGTATCCATGATGCAAGCAAATAAAAATTAGAGGGTACCAAGTGTATGAGCTCACTCATGCCAGCGATATATAATCTGTCAATAGAACGATGGGTACTCCGCAAGCTTAATTCAAACAATATGGATAGTGACAGATCTGTTGTACTAAAAGGTTATTTCCCCACAAAAAGAAACAGTGATACGGGCGGGTGAAACAAGCATAAGCATTTTGCCGAACATGTATAAAATCCAATCTATTTGCTTCCTTCATATCTTTTTCTTCAATTTTTTCTTCTTCTTCTTATAAAAACATGTCTAGTAATCAAACTGTACCAGGTGTATCCATTTTGGCTTCCTATAGCCCAGAACAAGCGGAAATCTTATCCACAGAGGCTTTAAAATTCATTGCTACGTTACAACGTAGTTTTAATGCAACCCGTAAAAACTTACTTACAAAGCGTAATGACCGTCAAAAAGAAATTGATCGTGGTGTGTTACCTGATTTCTTGCCCGAAACTGCCCATATCCGTAATGATCCCAATTGGCGTGCTGCTAAACCTGCTCCCGGCCTTCAAGACCGTCGGGTTGAAATCACTGGTCCCGTCGACCGTAAAATGGTCATTAATGCTTTGAATTCAGATGCATTGACCTATATGGCTGATTTTGAAGGTAATTTGAAATTTATTGTGGGAAAGAAGTAAGCGGATGATAATTTATAAATATATTTGTGTGCATAGATTCAACTGCCCCTACTTGGGACAACCTTTTGAATGGTCAGATCAATCTTCGTGATGCTATTAATGGTACCATCTCATTTACTAATCCTGCTGGCAAAAAATACGAGTTAAAGGGTCGTACGGCTACATTGATTGTCAGGTAAAATAATCAGAAATCGTATACAAGAAAAAATGTTTACTAAAAAGCTATTCTGTATAGACCTAGAGGCTGGCATATGGTTGAAAAACATGTGTTGGTAGATGGTGAACCAATGTCTGCATCTATTTTTGATTTTGGCTTGTTCTTTTTCCATAATGCTAAAAACCAAATTAAGAACGGTTTGGGACCTTACTTTTATTTACCAAAGATGGAGTCCCATTTAGAAGCAAGGTAATATTAAATAGTGATATCCTTCAAAGCAAAAAATACGTTTACTTATCAAATCCAATGAAATAGATTATGGAACGATGTTTTCAATGCATCTCAAGACATGCTTACTATTCCCCGTGGTACTATTCGTGGCACTGTCTTGATTGAAACAATCTTGGCTGCTTTTGAAATGGACGAAATTATTTACGAGCTTCGAGATCATTCATCTGGTTTAAACTGTGGTCGATGGGATTATATTTTTAGTTTCATCAAGAAGTTCCGTCAATACCCTCAATATGTGTTACCTGACCGTTCCGATGTATCCATGACTGTTCCCTTTATGAGCGCCTATGTCAATTTGTTGATTCAGACCTGTCATAAACGCGGTGTGCATGCTATGGGTGGCATGGCTGCACAAATCCCAATCAAGAATGACCCTGAAGCCAATCAAGTGGCAATGAAGAAAGTCAAGGCGGACAAATTACGTGAGGTGACAGCTGGTCATGACGGTACTTGGGTGGCTCATCCCGATTTGGTAAAGATCGCACTTGAAATCTTTAATGAGCATATGCCTCAACCAAATCAATTGTTTGTACGCCGTGAAGATGTGTCTGTTCATCAAAGTGATCTTTTAAACGTCAACTTCAAGGGCAAGATTACAGAGCATGGTATTCGAGATAATATTCAAATTGGTTTGGCGTATATGGAGTCTTGGTTAAGAGGTGTTGGCTGTGTCCCGATTCACCATTTGATGGAAGATGCAGCAACCTATGAAATCAGTCGTTCACAGCTTTGGCAATGGGCACATCATCAATCCGTTACAGCTGAAGGTATTAAAGTCACAGGAGACTACTGCTTAAAGGTGCTTGACGAAGAAATTGAAAAGCTCAGACAGGAACTGGGATCAAAATATAAAGAATCTAAATATGACGAAGCTAAAAAAGCGTTTGCTACCAATATTACAGGTGAAAGATACGATGACTTTGTAACTACTATGCTTTACGATGATATTTTGTCGATTGGTTCTAAACCTAGATTGTAATCACATCCCCCTGCTTTCGTTGCATACAACATATAATAAATAAACAAAACAGGAGAACTCTGAGTGCCAAATAAAACTTTTTTTTAAAAGAGCGTATGTCTAAAAAAGATCGACAGAAATATATAAATATATACCTCTTCTTTACTCCATTTACTTTTATTTTCTGCGACTAGATTGTTTTTTTTCTGCTTAAAAAAAGACACTTTCACGAAACTATATACATATATATATATATTTATATAAAATAAAAATAGAATTAATATGGCACTACCAAAGGCAGCTAATTACTTTATTGTAATATACCTTGTATGCTCCATCTTGTACACATCAACCTATTTACTGGGTTTTGGGAAAAGCACTTCCAAAGCTAGTGTCTCCTCAGGCATGAGCGTTGCTAGTTTACAACAACATTATCTCGGCAAACAACAAGTAGATTGGACAAACTCGCTTGGTAAAAGACCTAATATATTACTATTATTATTTTTATTATCATCTCGACTAAAATTATAATTAACTCGTTTTTTAGATGAAGTTGTTGAATCCACACCAGAGGATTTCGTATTAAGTAAAGCCTTTTCAGAAACAATGGGTCCTTCCAAGGTGATCCCATACTACTTCAAAGCAACTGAAAATTTCGACCATGAAGAAGTGACCATTGCAACCCTGGTTACTTACAATCGATTCAAAGTGCTCGGAAGACTTGCTTCTCATTACAAAGGTCCTGTTTCTGTCGCTCTTCACGTGAATGACGATGGTCAAAAGCAACAAATCTTGACGGATCTTCACCAACTTTATGCTGACAATGAAGACTTGAGACGCTATGTTGATCTCCATCTGGTTGTCGACAAATTCGACCGTCAATTTAACATGTGGCGTAACGTGGCTAAATTCTTTGCGCGTACCGATTTCATCATGATGCTGGATGTCGACTTTTATCTTTGTACAGACTTTAGAAAATCATTGAAAAAGCAGCCTGAATTAATGGATTTATTGAGATCCGGTAAAGGTGCTATTGTTGTACCTGCTTTTGAATACGTTGATGAAAGTGACGGTATCGACTGGAACGATTTCCCTAAAGACAAAAAGGAATTAATGGTGGATGTTGAGACTGAGAAGCTTGATATGTTTCATAGAGGCTGGAAGCGTGGTCACGGCTCAACAAATTATAAGAAATGGTACGATCAAGTGAAGCCTTACAAGGTGACCGATTATAACTATTCATATGAACCCTATGTGATCTTTAAAAAGGAAGGAACTCCATGGTGTGATGAGAGATTTGTTGGTTACGGTGCAAACAAGGCTGCTTGTTTGTTTGAAATCTTTTTGGCTGGTATCGATTATTGGGTCTTGCCTGGCGATTTCTTGATTCATCAAACACATTATTATCCTGAAGACACAAGAGCAAAAGAGGTAAAGTGGGCTGTATTTGTGTAAATTTACAAAAATACTGACTCTTTTTTCTTTTACAGCGTACATACAATAAAAAATTATACGATTATTATAGAGAAGAAACCTGTCTTCGTTATGCTCGTATCATGATTGCTGCTAATGAATGGAACACATCAAAATCTGCCAACCTCAAGAAAGAATGTAATAGAATTCGTGGTTTCAATGATGTTATTCAAAAAGTCGCTTCTGAACACAACGAATTATAATATTTTATCTTACCCCCCTTCCCCTTTTTCTCCCCCACACAAAGCCTTGGCAGTCGTATAAATAAATGTTTTTTTAATTAGCGATTGACGCACGCTCATCAATTAAAAAAAAAAAATAGACGTAGTGTCGGAACGGATGAAAGCAATCCCGTAAGTACAATTGATGTAATTAAGGCAATGTCCTTGATAGGTGGAATTTTTCTTTTTTCTGTCTTTTTTAATGTTACCCAATCCAAGGAGGAGAAGTAATTAGGTCTTGTGAAACGGCCGGTCAGACAAAAAAGACCATCTATATTAAGATCATGTGTAGAAATCAAAAATTTTCATCAACCATTAATGACTCTCCTAACAGAGTTGGTATATTGATGAGGTGTGCGGAATAACCTGAATATAGTATGCCTTACTTACAGTTAAAGGTGTTAAAAGCCCAAACTATCGACAACAATATTTGTGGTGTGCTAATATGTTGAGCTAAATTTCAAGTAAATTTGTAGTAAGAAAGGGTCGTACATAGTTCAAATTTAATAAATAAATAGGATCATGCAAGAGGCTTTTACCTTGGCAGGCCCAACACGTAATACCAAGTATCGTTTCTATAAGGTAGAGTTTAAAATCGCACAGCCTAATATTAGACACACGATCCAACAAATCATTTGATATTGCGCACTTGTGTGAGAGACGAAAATGGTCTTTTGTATTAAAGAGTAATCACTAGTAGAGAAGTTGGGGCAAACTCGTATGTGTACAGCACACCCTTTATGCAACTATTTAATATATATATATATAAACATCAAGTCCTAATTTTACTATTTTTTTCTACAAAACATTAATATAAGAGATAAACCGTACATTTTTGCCTGCCTTTTTCTTTTGAATATAACACGTATTATAGTATTATATTTTCGAGATAAATAATCCGTCAAACATGTAAAGGAGACAACAGGTGGTAATTCTTTAATTAATTCAGTATCAACGACAGAAATCACTGATACAATAGAAAACACACCTGATAAGAGAAACATACATAGCCAACTATACGACTGCTATCGTCAATATACAAGTGAAAATAGACACTGAACTCTTCTGATGCTTAGTTTTAATTATTACGCAAGATGGGTAGGACGATTTTAATTGGCTCATATTTAATTTACAAAATTCCTTATCAGATCTTTTTTATTTTTTTATTTCAGTTTTAATATTGGGGGGGGGGGGATACCCCGAGGCATGAATTAGAATCACTCTTTGTATATGAAATAAACCTGCCTCGAGGGGGATCGCATCCACTTGTTAAAAAGCGAGTAATGGAGGAAGCACCTGTTCTTGAAGGAGAATCTAGAAACCTGAGTCGTCGTCTCGAACTCTGCTTTATCTTTGACAAGAATAAAGCGAGTGAGGAAAAGTTGAATTGAGAGAACTTTGGTTTCAATAGGAGGTGACAGTCTTCTTGGAGACTGGCACGTTTTCAGCGGGAGTGGCTTCTTTCTCTTCCTCTTCTTCTTCCTCCTCCTCTTCTTCTGGAGTAGGCTCGGGTTCACCATCTATCATTTAAATATGTTAGACATTGTGGATTAGTCAAATAGATTAAATACTTACTAAGCTTACGGTTGACTTCCGCAAGAGTAGAGTTGTAAGAGAAGACGTTGGTTTGATTAAATGGATTATCAGCAGACTTTTGGAACTCCTTGTACATGATCTCCTTGAGTTGACTCAAACGAAGACCAGGATATTGAGATCTGAAATTCTTGATCTCTCTAAATAGATAAATAGTCAATATATATATATATATATACGATGATTAAAATAATAATACAAACTAACCTTTCTTCATACTCCTTTAAGGCATTCTTGAAACGACGTTCAGGATGCTTCTCAATATCCTTTTCGGTAAGGATGGGCTTTCTAGCAACAGGCTCTTCGTCGTACAAAGTAGTAGGAATGGTTTTCTTGGAAACAATCTTCTCGGTAGTAAACAAAGTCTTCTTGGGCATGTAGTTGGGCTTAGGAGCCTTGGGCTTGTTAAGATTCTTCTCTTCCTCAGCCAAAATTCTTTGAGCCTCTTGCTTCTTGAGAGCTAAAGCAGCCTTCTTTTCAGCCTCAAGTTCCTTCTTGTCGTTCTTCTTGGCTCCTTTAGCCCACTTGGCGTCTTCCTTTGCACTCATTTCAGCTCTCTTTTGCTCTTCCTTTTCAGCTCTTGAGGAAGCCTTGCGATTGTTAGCAGCTTCAACCTTGGTGTTAGCAGTCTTCTTGGCCATGTTTGATATTACTTTAAAGAGAAAAAAAAGTTTAACTATTTCTTATCAGATCTTTTCGGGGGTTTTATATAGTTTTTCTGAGTATAAATTTTTGATCCTCAACCCCCCTGGTACGGAAATCCGCAGCAACGAGAGAGAAAATGTCGTTGATTAATAAGCGAATTGTGACATACTAATATAAACAAATACATTTATAGCATATTAAATTTTTTAATAA
Source organism: Mucor mucedo (assembly GCF_025094135.1). Lineage (NCBI taxonomy): Eukaryota > Fungi > Mucoromycota > Mucoromycetes > Mucorales > Mucoraceae > Mucor > Mucor mucedo. The sequence continues at coordinate 44,241 of NW_026252300.1, read as the reverse complement.
ATATGGTATTTATGAGATAAATCAGTTGATATTCAAAAGTCGAATGTAAAAAGAAAACCTTTCCGAAAAAGCAGATATGTCAGTTATTTTAAAATATCTCAAGATCTTATCAGATTAAATAATTTTGCTACGCAAACGAAAAAAATCAAGGTGGGCCGTTTTTTTCCGATCCTACGCTAAAAAGTCGTACATCCAATAATAGCAAATATAAGTGTATAAAAGGTTGGGACCAGTTACGTTTATTTTAAGTTACAGTTTTAAGCATAAACAAGAGTGGCATTGAATGCTCATCCAGAACTACTGTCCCGTTTGAAGATAAACCGGTTATATATTCTTCTTCACATCTTATCGTTCTTAACAAAAAGTTAAGGGAAGATTTAAATAATTGGTGAGAGTGTATTTTTAGAGAGAGGTGCGTTGTGCGAGATATATAGTTAGGAAAAGAAAAAAGTTTCCAAGTAACTGGAAATACGTATAGTTTTTTTTTTGGGGAAGGACTGCCTCTCTTGGGAAGTTTTCGGGTGTTCCTTACTACCTGTGCCAAAAAAGTTGATCCGTTAAAATTAGTTGTTATAGAATAAACTTAAAACTTATTACCTAGCTCTTTTTCAAAAGTATCGCTAGGAAGATCGGCAAGTAATTAACACTGTTGTCTACAGATACAATACGTATGAGGTGCCCAATAGGCTGAGGTAAACTGTGTGATGTATGTCATCCACTTGTTAACACTTTTTATTTAGGTATGTAACTCTTTTATTTGTGTAATAGAACTCTTCTGTGTTCTACCATGTTATCATATATGAAAGCTATTTATAAAGCTATCCTTTGATTTACCCCATACATAGTTATCCCGAAAAATTTAAAACGCTATTTTTCATTATTTTTAACTCATATAAAAAAAGGACATGTTTAAGATATATATAACTGTTCATAATCACAACAGGGGACGTTAAGTATCCAGACATAACTGGATATGTGCATTAGTAATGGAAGCGATTAATTGTATTATACTTTAATTGCATTTATGAATGATACGGTCTAACAAAGTGACTAAATTAATAACACTTGTAATAAACGCTATTAATCTTTGACCCACGATAAAAAAATGGGGTTTATTTATTTTGAAAAAGTTAATCAAACAAGAGAGAAAAAGCAAATGGTTCAAATTTGATACCATCACCATTATAGAATTTAGAATTGAATTCAACCCAAATCAATCTCAATGCATGAAGAAAAGCCGATAAGCCTTCCATGCACAATAAAATACCAATGGTCAAGACAAACCACATGGCAAAACCCAGTACTAAACCAACCACGGCAATAGGACCTGTCATGGAGAACCAAATCTTGAGTGTCATATCCCACAATACACTGGATAATTGGGCATGGGCAAGAGATAAAGCCCATAGACGGAGATAAGAAGCCGTATTTGAAATACAATTCAAACAAAATTCAATGGTATGAATCGTTTGATGGATCATAACCTCACTAAACTCAAACTGTACATGTTGTTGTGAGTGTTTTGCCCTCCTTGGTTTCTTTTATTTTCTTACCTCTTCTTCTTCGTCTTCTTCTTCAGCATTTGCGGGTTCGGTAGCATTGGAAGCTTCTGCTCTTGTAGAAGCCTCTGTAGCAGCCACAGCAGCCGTACCCGATTCCAACCCGTCCTCTGACAGGGCAATGGCATGATATTGATGCTTTTCATGTTGTAACTTGAGATAATAAGGCTTTGCAAACCACATCCAAGGCACACAAATCAAAGCCACGCTAATCAACACAAGCTGTACCGGTCCCTATGTAATACAAAATAACGTGAGTTTTTCACCCCCACTTTTTTTTCTCTAGATCTAAAGAGTTGTTTACTTGGCCGGGGAATAATTGATCTTGGGGGTTAACTTGTCCAGGTGTTAAGAACATGTAAATCAGCATGTTTAATAAATTGGGTGGGGGGTTTCGGATATGATTGCCTGCACTGTCTAATTCCCACCAATTGATACTCCATTTATACATGATGCAAAAGATTAAATAACCAAAGACGGATTCCATAAAGAGGATTTGTGGGAGGAATTCTAGCCAGATGAAAGCGTTCTTTTTGTAGTACAAATGATTAAAGATGTTTAAACAAATGGCAAATGACATCTATGTAGTGAGATCAGTCTTTGTTTGGATGTATAGAAAAAAAGCGTCAAGAAAAAAAAACTTACATGAATAACACCAATGATGATGGCTTGCTTCATCTTGTATGAATTCGAAAAGAGCAAAAAGTTTTCAGATCCATGCCAAGCCTACACAAAGAAAGAAAGAAATAAATTAAGAAAAAAAGAACAGAAATATGACACAAGGGAAAGACTTACGGGGTCAAAACCAAAGGCATATACGTTACCATTGGGTATTCCTTCTACGGTTTCAAAAGAAGTGTAATTGGATGGCAGATCGAAACCGGACTTGAAGAGATTGAGAGATAAGGAAAATACGTCATTGTAAATACAACCAGTGAAAATCGAAAAGATGGCCATTAAGAGCATCATGTAGCGACCACTGAAAAGCATGGAAAAGATTTCATCCTTGACACCAGCCAAAGATTTCTCGTTCAAGACTAAATAGAGAGCCAAGCAAAGCAGGAGACATCCATGACCGATATCGCCAAACATGATGGCAAACAAAAATGGGAAGGCGACAATAGTAAATAGACCCGGGTTGACTTCTCGATAACGTGCAATACCATAGGCATCAATGATACTTTGAAATCCTTCCGAGAACTTGTCGGTGCGATGATAGGTAGGTGGTTTTCTTTTGGTATGAAGTTCAGTCAGGACAGAAGGCATGTTGGTACCGGAATATTCAATAGCGTTCTTCAAGGCAATATGAACAATGGGTACATCCATCTTGGCAGCCCAGCCTTCTGCAATCAAACATTTACGATTGACATCGTAATTAAATAAATTCATGGTATGATAGATAGCTTTTTCTTTCTTGACGGTTGTTGTCCAAGCCGTGATATTATCTGCGACTTTCATCAACTCCTGTCTACGGGTGGTCTTTGTTTGAGCCAATACGATATCCAGGTCCTTGATGCGCTTGGTGACTTGAAGCAGAGCATCGTTGCGTTTGGTGGAAGACTCATCAATAGTATACAAGGTACCACCCATACTCTCTGAAATTTTTTTGATCTTGTTGATAACTTGATGACCGTGAGCAAAGATGGCAAATACGTTCTTGGTGACGGTCTTGTCGGAATCAGAAGGATCAATGACAGGTTCATCAATTTCAGCAAAATTCATGAACAAATTACCACGCAAGACTCGCCAAAGTACACGTTCAAAGGTGATGATTTTGGATCGTGGAATGACACCCGTGACATAACCTAGATGGTTATCTGTGGGTTGCTCCACGTCATCCTCCATCAAGAGTGGCTCTGAGTCCTGCAAACGCGAGCCCGCCTACAATAAAAAAAGGAGGGGATGGGGGGAAGAAGGGAGAGAGAAATGAGCATATGAATGAAGGTTAAGGGAGATTGTGTTTCAAAAAATCATACTTGAGCAAAGAAAACAGACGATTCTTTCAGGACATGTCGGAGTTCGGTGATTTGCAGGTTGGATTGCTGAAGTGTTTCAAAGTACTCATTCATTTGTGTGATGCGGTTTTCCAAGTTCTTTAGATTCTCTTCTAAATCATCGATCTGTTGCGGTGTACGAGCAGTGATGGTAGATACGTCAACGGGTGCAGATTGAATATCCGACTTTTCAATCTGTGCCTGAAGAAATCCTTTTTTTTTATGCAACGGTTACTATGGATATGAAACAATGAAAATGATACTTACGACACTGTCTTTCCATCTCATCCAGTCTTCTTATTTCAGAGACAAAAGTGCGTTGAAATGCATTGGTAGAGGGGTTCAGCTATATTCTTTGGTATGAGTAAATATTTTTTAAAGGGACGCGACAAATCAAAACTTACATCACTAAATTGAACTTTTCCAAGCTCGCCCAACTCGGCTACACAGCTATGTGCCACTTCAGCTGGGATAAATAATTGGATCAATGACATTTCTTCCGAACGGAACAAGGTCGTTGAGGACGCCATCGTGCCAAAAAAAAAAGATGAATAAGTGAAAAAAAAGGGGGGAGGAAGGGGAAAGGCAGGATTTTAAAACTGTTTCCGCTCTCCCGTTTTTTTTTTATTTGGTAAATGATGACGTTGAATTAAATTTTGTGGTTCCGTATTAAGAGGCCATTTTTTATTTATTTATTCCAGTCTTCTCTTTTTTTTTTTACCTTTTTCACATTCTTTCTTTTACTTTAACATGATTAAAAACATTGGAAAACTCAAACAGGCAAGTTGAACATTAGAAGAGATGAAAGTATAAAGAGAGAAAGAGGGGCGGAGTTCCTAACGCATATTATCACACACCAAAAATAATAGTGGACGGGAGAAAAGTTTGGATCTGCAAAGACAACGTTACAGACAGAAGACTTCCAGCGTCTGGAGGTAGAAACGGAAAGAAAGCGCATTGGGTATGAAAAGTTACATGCGGCAGCAGGAGTGATGCAAGTGCAGCTTGCCAAGAAGAAGATATCGCCCGAGGATAATAAATCCAAGCGATTACCTAATGATATTCTGGGTGTATGTCTCTCCAACTACGGCAATGAGTTTACGGACGACGCACCACTGGGTTCGTGCTTATTTAAGGAAAGGAATGGGGGGCAGATATTAATAAATTTTTAATAGGAGTTGCATTGATTAATTTTGGTCAAGCACAGTCCAAATTAGCCGCGCATCAGGAAGATTATGCTGAAACGATGCGCTTGGAATACATGGAAAAGCTGGAGGAAGGCTTACAACAGTTTAAAGAATACGCCGTTCTTCGTAAAAGATTGGAATCCCGTAGATTGGACTATGACGCTAAAATAGGTCGCCTTCAAAAGTCCAAAAAAGAAAAACCTGATCTAGAACAAGAAATGCAAGCGTCCAAATTAAAGTATGAGGACTCGGAATATGATGTCATTCAAAAGATGGCTACTTTGCAAGAGTTTGAAGACGAACACTGTGAAGCCCTGGCTCAGTTCTTGAATGTACAATATGATTATTTCAGTCGTTCTTTACAGGTATTGAATGAGGTTAGATCTACTTGGGGTCAACCCTTATCTGCCAGTGCACGTCATAGCAACAACAACCGTTTGGCTGCTCTCTCGCGTACTTCCAGTCATACGGAAGAAGAAGTTCATGAGCCTCCTAGACGCGCCATGGGAAGCAGAAGTGCTTCTTTTAGTGATGAATTTGCTGCTCCTCCTAGACGTGTCATGATGCCCAGTAAAAGTGAATCGATTACTGAAGAATTACCAATGCCCAGTCGCACCTTAACTCCGCCTGTATTACCTCGTAGACAATGTAAGGTGATTAATATTTCACAAAGTGGATTGTAATTAACATTTAATTGTAGCACAAGCAACACCACCACCACCAGCACCAGCAATAGTACAACGCAAGGCAGTTTATGAGTTTGGAGGTGATAATGCCGATGAATTGTCTTTCCGTGTGGGAGATGTAATTACTGTGCTTGAAGAAGTGGATGAAGGATGGTGGTTAGGAGAATCTGCTGATGGACGACGTGGTATTTTTCCCGTGAATTATACAGAATTGATACAAGGTGCTGGACCACCACCTATTATACCTGCAGGACCACCCATGCCAGCTCGACCCAGTTTGTTATCAAACAGTCAAAGTTTTGTAGAAGAACCTCGTGCTGAATCGCCTTTTGGAGATGCCGCACAGAAAGGCTATTCGTATATTCGACCTAATCAACCTACACGTACCATGTCTTCTAATACCAACACGACCAGTTCTCCCATCAATTCACCCGTACCGCGTCATAATACTACCAAAAGAGCCCCTCCCCCACCTCCTGTTTCACGTACTCCACCTGTCACCTCGTCACGTAGTTTTACTACAAACACTGTCCGCACTGCTCCTACCACGCCTCAAATTCATCTTCCTGTCACCAACGATTATTTCGAAGCGTCCTCTTCCTCTTCTTGTGGAGAGTGTGGATGTGATGATTTTACTGCCAATGTATTTAAAAAGGGACATTGTAACAATTGTTTCCACAAGCATTAAATAGATATATACTTTTTTTTTTTCACAAAAAACCCCTCATCCAATAAATAAGCCAACAACAAATAGGGTTCTAACCAAAAATAGATTTTTTTTTAATCTGTGTAATCATCCAAAAATTGGTATATGAAGAGAGGAGAGAAAACAAAATAGAAAGAGAAGGGGGTAAAGGGGGTTGTTTAGAAGAGAGAACCAAACAAAAAAAAGGAGTACTAATAAATATAAATATGTTTTTCCAATAAACAAGTTTTTTTTTTTCTTTCTTTTTCTTTTTTCTTTTTTTTTATATGTGCAAAAATGTGTGTGTGTGTGTGTAAAAGAGGAGAAGGGAGGGGGATGAGAAAATATGTAGAATAAGTTTGTTGTATGTATAAAAAGTGTATATGAATTTTTTTAATATCTGTCAGGACGAAAAGAAGATGAGGAGGAGGAAGATGAGGAGGATCTAACTGCAAGCTGTGGTCGTGATGATACATATGAGGAGTTATTATTGTTGATTACACGACGAGACTAAGAAGAAAACATTTTTTTTTTAGTTTTTTTTTTTTCTTTTTTCTTTATCATTATAACTTACTGTAGCAGAAGAGGAGGGCTGATATGGGTAGTAGCCATTATTGTTGTAGAACCTTGGTCGATCGTAATACCGAGATATCGGTCTAGTACTCTCACTATGACTAATACTACGTGATCTTATAACAGGCCTTGCGTTCACATTTACGTTTGCGCTTACAGGGCTTGGTTGTTGCCTTGCTTTCTCTTGCTCTGTCTCTTCCTCCTTGATAGGAGGAGTGGATAACAAATCTTTCATCACTTGAAATAATTTATGCTTTTCTTCTTTTAAAAGTCGAATTCTCTCACGAATAACAGCAGAAGACTCCACCACTACTGGAGCACTCGTCTGCTTATCCGTGCTAGCTACAGGAGTTGTAGTGTTATTGGTGGGGGCGGGGGCGGCAAACGACGACAGAGAGGGGGAGGAAGAACTAGATGGAGCGCTTAATTCCATGAGAACATTGACAACCATGTCGGCGGTTGCGGTTGCTGTTGCCTCTTCTTCTTCTTCAAAACAGCAGGTCTCAATGGGAGGAGAAGGGAGACCATTATCGAGATGGAGAAAGGATAACTTTTCTTCATATTCGTTTGCTTGAGGAGGGGGCGTGGGAGGAGTGATTACACTAGTACGTTTCTTGAGGCGTTGTAAAATAGAAGAACGAATAGCAACGATGTTTGTAGGAGGTTGAAATTCGTATCGTTTGGTTGCCATGGTGAATAGTATAAAAAAGTTTTTTTTTTTTTTTTTTTATGAAAAAGAAAGAAAGAGAATCATTTTACAAAACTCTCTTTTTTTTCATTTTTATAAAGAATCACACTAAAAAAAAAAAAAAAAAAAAAAAAAAAAAAGAAAAAAAAAGAAAGAGAGAGAGACATTTTTTTTTTCTTTCGCTGGTTGGGGGGAGAAGTGCGTCACCTTTCCTTTACTCTTTTCCCACCTTGTACTAATCCTTATTTGATTGGGTGGTGCAAACTATTTTGGCGCATTCTTTCTCCGCGTAGTACTAGAAGATTAGATGAAATTGGTTTAAGTCTCTTTTTTCGTTTTTATCTCTCTTTTTTTTTTTTTTTTTTTCTATTGTAAAAAAAAATAGAGATTCTGCTGCAATCGGGTAAAGGGAGAGAGAAAGGAATTTTCTTTCCACGTTATATTAAAAAAAAAAAAAGAGAGTACAACAATTAAATATTACGCTTTTAGAAAAAAGAAACAGTAACTCGATGATAAATACGCCATAGTCGACTTTTCAATATCCTTTCCAAATAGCCTTTGGATACGGATTGACACTTGTTTCTTTAAAGTAAAAAACGGTGATTTTCGTCGTATGCAGGTTTTATATCAGAAACAAAATAACTTTTTTTTTTTGTGTCTGTTGACAGATGTTTCCTGTATCCCCTTTCTTTTTCCTTCTCAGCATATCGAGGAATCAATGAAGAGAGAGATAGAGAGAGTACGTTTTCACATGCCACATGGGAATAGGAGATTATTTTTTGTATTGACACTATGACGTGGAGCAAATGTAGTGTTTGTTTGTTCAGAAAAGAAACTCATGTAGCCTTGTGTGGGAAATATGCAGCCAAAGGAAAACATCCTTTAGGTGCGAAAAACCCCCAAACAGCTGATTAAAAGGGGAGGTTTGTAAAAGCTAGACCTTGGTTACAAGAGAATCCTTAATTAGGATTCAGACCTGGAATTCAGGTGGTGGGCGTTTTTTTTTGTGTGCATATTTACAAAATCTAGATGAAATCCTTTCTTTTTGCATGCAAAAAAAATTTTTTTTTCTTGTCTTACACACACATTCCGTGTGAATATTTATCACGAGTTGTTTACTCTTTTTTTTTTTTTCATTTTTTTTTGTTGTAAATTATTAAGATATCGATTGACCGCGAAACCTTTCACTCATAAGAAGGAGTGGTCAGTATTATAAAGCCAAGCTTAAAGATTCTTGTTTCGTTCAGGAAAAGATATACCGATTAGTGTCAGCAAACTTGCAAAGCGAAACTTAATTTTTATGAAGTAAGGAAACATTAATATTGTTTACTTTTTCATTCATTTTATAGCCGTTTCGCTGTTATAAAAATGGTAAAAATTTTTTTTATTGTTATATGAGCCAATCATTTCTTCCCCTTGCTGTGACTATGTTTTTAAACGCAGTCACGTTTCATCACTTTCCTTATCCATTTTTCGCATTGACGTTGTGGGATGTGGGCTTCAGCCTGTTCAAACACGCTGTTGATATCCTCAAATTTAATTTTTTTTGGCATATGTGCTATTAGTTTACGAATATATTTACTTGCAGGATGAGTGACTTTGTTTTCCATGCAATAATAGATTAATTGGTGTGCATTCAGCCTTGCATGAAACAATCTCTCCACTTCTGCCATGTCAGAAAATTGTCCCCTAATGACTACTACTTGCGCTGGAATACCCTTCTTGTCATATTTTTTCAAGAGTGAGCGAGTAAAATATCGTGCACACTGTCTATTATTTACACACACCGATAAACGCTTTAAGCCTTTGCGAGTAATTGCACACATGATGTTCAAATTGAGAATATGTGTGTCATTGACAACCACAAAGTCAGCCTCATCTACAAACAGACTATGCTCAAATTCAATCGCTACCTTTTCTTCTTCTTTGAGGCCACCCTCCTTTCGGTTGAGTTCCTCTAACTCTTTACTACTCAGAATGCCACTTTCTGTCTTGATATGAGAACGAACCAAACTGTCCGTCAATTCATTCTTATGTTTCGGTAAAATCTCAATCAATTCTTTTCGAATCGCATGTGTCGTCGTGTCATCTTCAATCATGTCTCGAATTTGACTACTGACAACAGATTTGAATCTCCTTGGAGGAAGCCGTGTAGTATAACTGTCTGTTACTTTACACAGTGAGCACTTGTGCTTTTGCTTAAGATGGTGATGAATTCTTTGATGCTTTCTGCTGTTTGACATGTTGCAGTTTAAAGAGAGTAAAAGAGGAAGAGAGATTTTTTTTTTTTACATGTAAAAAAAGCAGTTTAAATAACCGCTTTTGACAAGTGACAAACAAGTTCTTTTTTATTGCTTTTTAGTGGTATAATAAGAAGGTGGAGGATAAGGTCCTTTCATGACAATTTGAAATGCTTTTTTAAAAGACCCAGCTAACTGGTGTAATTTTGGTTTCTTTTGGACGTGAAACCAAGGATGGGACTGAATGGATTTAAAGGAAGCACGTTTGCTTGGAAAGGGCTGTAGCATGCTTTTTATCAGGTCTCTGACTTGAGGTGATAAAGTATCGGGCAGCTTAAAGTTTGAGTAGTGCATTTGACGAAAGGTCTGGACATGTGTTGTTTCTTCAAATGGATAATCACCTACAAGCATGTGATAAAGAGAGATACCTAATCCCCATACATGGCTGGATTCACTATGGTAAGTGGGACAATTGACTAATTCTGGTGGGATATACTGTGGTGTTCTATATTAACATTGACATAAATACATCTTGTGGATACATGTGTTTAATAAGGTTAAACCTTACCCAGCAAATCCAATCTGGTCTCGTTGGGTACCATCATACGATATATATCGGATCGCTCCGATACGGTCATTGGCGTCAAATAACAAATGCATTTCTTTGGGTCCATCATGGGGACGTTGATGACGATCCATGGCGGATGTTAGCATGTCCCAAAATAAACTCTTGCACTCGGATTCGCTGTAACGAACAGTCGTATCTCTTCTGTTGTTGGCCGGAGTTGTTTGTTGTTGTTGTTGTTCTTCCAGTGGTTGCTCAAGAGGTGATACAGACGAGTCATCCTCAATTGGGGCGATCTTCACCAATAGCGGCGGCGGTGGAGGTGGTGGTGGTGGTGGTGGGATGGAGGAATTGGTTCCGATGCTAGTGCTAACTTCAGATAATTCGGGAATCGTATACAGGTCTCTGGAAGACGTATCTCTTTCATGTGATATATATAGCGATGCGGAAGGAAGAAAGTCCTATAAATAAATAGAAAAAAGGTGTTAAAAATAAACACTCCATGATTCATAATATATTCCAATTATACCTTGATAATCGGAGCTATCTCGGAGGTGTTACTATCCAGTTCCGAAGAAAATTTGATGGGTGGCTGTGCTACCACAAAAGGTTTGGGTGAGAGAAGAAACGGTAAAGGTGGTTCATCAGGTGAAAGGTTTCTCCAAGGTTGTATATTCTTCTTCTTTTGGACTTGTTGAGGCTTCCTCACTAGTTTTTGCCACCATTTTTTTTTCTTATTGTTGAAACTCATAGGCATCATTCAAGATGCCGATTTTTTATTGAGACATACAAGCAAAAATAAATTGCCCTGAAAAAAAAAAAAAAAATAGATAAAGTTGAAATGGGGAATAGTCTCTATTATTTCCCTATGAAAATATATAAAAGAAAAACAAACAAGAAAAAAAAAAAGAGAGAGAGATAAAATTTATTAATAGCGAAAAAGAAAGTGTTGTTTATAAATGTTTGGTAGAGGAGGTTTAATTAATTGTGTGTTTTAAGCGAGACGAATTGACAAATCCGGTAATCTATTTCTCCCAAGTCCTATCGTTTTCTAAATTGCAATCTTCTTTTCCGCTATTCCGGTTTTATTCCTTTCGTTGTCTAACTACCATTCTTTTTCTTTTTTGTTTCACACATATCTTCTATTGTATCCCACTCACCCCTATTCCAAGCAATTATGGCCTGATATTACACGCACATTGATTAAAAAAATAAGAAAGAAATTATTAATTAAACGAAACGCCTCTCAATATCAAATGGGACGATTTAGATTATTCAATCGTCGTGCGTCGTACATGATTTACTTTTTTTCTTGTTCAATGGAAGAAAAGGAGTTGATGCCAAGTTAATTACATACTTGCCACCTTGATAGGAGTACACTATCTAGAAAAAGAATAGAAAAAAAGAAAACTCATCCCCTTTCATTCTTTTTTACCCTGCCTTTTTTTTTTTTTTTTTTTTTCTCAACTCGTTTTTTTACATGATGTCCGCACATAATAAATCCTAAAACAGTTGCATCTAGAATGACGATAAATATCGCCATACGTAATGACTACATACAACGATCATTTGTAGAGATAAACCCTCCCCCCATCGCGTAAAAAAAAAAAAAACTACGCTAGACGAGTCATCGGTTCTAGTGATTTTTGACTGGAAGCCCGTTGCACTAGAATATTCAAGTACATCTTTAAAGGAACTACTGTGAAAGGTTCTTAGTTCTGCAAAAGTAAAATGAAGGCTGAATTGTGTTCTATATCGTGCCTCCTTTCATTAGTAAGTTAAACTGACTGCAACACAATTGAATGACAAAAAAAAAAAAAAAAAGATGAGCTGTTTTGAGGCAAAGTTGACTCTTTCCCTTTTTAACAATTCGTCGTGGGGTAAAACCGATTTGACACGACCAAAAAAGAAAAAGGTGCTAAAGTATGACAGGAGCCTAATGTTTTAAAGGTCCTCCTTTGTTTGATAGCCACTCCGGTTACACCCCCACCCCCTTAAACTCGCGTGCTTTTTTTACTCTGCCACTGTTAAAAAAACCTACGTGACTTTTCTCACTGCCTAATAATCTTCATAGTGTATTAAGCTACTCTCAACGTAATTTACGGGCTTAGGGTGCTTTGGGCGACCCACTGTCGCGATTTAACGAAAAACTGGTCCTATTATTTTCAATCTCCGGTATATGCTTCTGTGTAAGCAGGGAAAAACAGATTTCATAAAAAAATGACATTCCACAATTTTCCCGTCAAAGTAAAGTCACTGGATATTGAACTTTTACTAAGGTAATTATATTCCCAAAATGCTTAAAAAAATTAGACACATCTTTCGGTATACTTTTAAGCGTTGTTGTATATGTAGAAAATAAACTTTGTCTAACAAAAACCGTTTATCTTTATCATGCGCCAACGATAATCACTGTCATGGTGAAACGGCTCCAAAATTGTTACCATTTTAAAAAGCGTAAATTTTGAGGTATATTCACTTACAAACACTTTCCATCAAACTTACAGGAAGGTTATGCAAAATGTACATTTGTAAATTTTGAGATTTTCCTCAAGGGATACCCTTTGTATTTTGGGCAATTTTAGGTCTTTTGAAAAAAAAAATTAAAATCAAAATACAATGATCCCATATAATATTTTTAATAATTCCAAGCATATTTTTAGCTTGAGAGGGTGTACAAAAACGATGGTTTGCTATGTAGAAAATTCAATTGAAAACAACGCGTCAAGCCTAAAAAAAAAAAAAGAAAAGGGGAATACAAGTGGTATTGTTTTAATCAAAATGGTCAAGTTATCACTCAAGCTCAAAGATAAGCAAGTGTCAATGGCTCTCCTAAAGTAAAGTAATCTTTTTCAGTCTCTTGATAAGTAAGGTAATTTTCGATCTTCTGGTCAATATCGAACCCCTCGTTAAAGTAAATTTCATCACCGAACGCTCTCACCGACAGTTTGAGAGAATAATTGTAGTTAACACGTTTGCAATCAACTACAAATCTGAAGTTTGAACCCTTTCCGACTTCGTTGTTCAATGTATACACTGAACCTTCTGATTGTTTGTCTAAAAGAGTGTACTTCTCGTGGTTTTTTTTGTCTGAATTTGTCAGTTTAAGGATTGCTAAAAAAAAAAAAAATGATATTGATTAGACCCACCCAACAATGGGAAATTAAAGATAGAACTTACAAGTAGATTCCAAATTCACATTGTTTACCATAGGACAAAACGTTAATCCTGTTGTTGGTACCGGTTTTCCTTTTTGGATGAATACCAAGTAGGAAGAATCATTTTCAAAAACACCTCTAATATGACCGTTACGGCCAGTACGGAAAAAGGGGTAACGCTGTATTTGCGTACTTGAAAACCGCAATCCATACGTCTCACTTGCTACTTGGCGCAACGTTCCAATGACAAATCTTTCGTACATGTATGGTTTACTGCGTTCAGTATATTTTAGCAACTTGCGAACTGATTCCTTCAATACCAACGCCTGTGTATCTACTCCTCTTGAGTAAAATCCTTCATTGATCGCTTTTTGCATTGTCAGGGTGTAAGCGGTAAAAACCGATGATTCAAAAGAAAGATTAAATGGATCTCCCGTCACAAAGAATTTATCTACTTGATAATTTCCAAATATCTCTTTGTTCGTCACTGTAGCCGATATGATTGTTGCCATATCTTCTATGACTGACTTTAGATTTACTTCAATAATGATACGTAGAAGGGTGCTGATATTACAAGCACATTTGTCGTTGCTGTTTAGGGACATTTCAGATGTCATATTCAAACATGCTTTGTTATCATCGAACTAGAACCAAAATTTTTTAATTGATAAAGTAATAAGTTATTTTTTTTTCAACTTACTAGTTTGACAACCCGGGATTTTATGTCTTCAAAGTTTTGAAATGGTCCAAAATCATTGTATGCGTTTACTTTAGCTTCGTTTGTAGTGCCACACCCAGTCTGACAGATGCACCGGATGCTCTTCCCAATTTCCTTACATAGGGAGTCATATACATCCTCTATACGTACTATTTTATCACGGATAATATACGTGGCTGCATCCTCGTGATCTGAAGCCAGTTTGACCACTTGATGTAAACTGAGCTGAATATGTTTTGGATACACTTGTACAACAACAAAATATGATTTCATCTTCAAGTCCAAGTCTCCCAGTCTTTTTTCAATAGCGGGTATGATATCTTCACCAATAGTGGAGAATTTCGCTCTTCGAAAAACATCGTCTTTACAAAGTATCCCACTTGCAAAGAAAAGTTCTTCCATTTTTTCCTCTGAACCATTCAAGGCATCCAAACAATATTTATCGATAGAAACACCGTACCAGATGTTCTTGCCCTGCCAATCATTTCCAAATTCATTACGTACTTCAACTTCCAGTTGCTTGTTGAGATTGTATAGGTATGTTATCATGAAGAAGAAAAGGTAGCCTGGATCACAGGTAGTTACCATATTGTCGTCAGAGTTATCCGGTATATCGCATGCGAAAAGGTGTTCTATTTTGACATTTTTTGCTAATTGTTCCACTAGATTGGGTGATGAATAAACAAAATATTCTTTAATTTTTTTCAGCTGTCCTTTCTTTGATCTGCTTTGTTTTTTCTCTGGCGAGCACAATTTGAGATAGTCACCAAACAAATCGTCTAAAAGTAGCTTCAATCTAAATACCCAGTTAAAATAATGAACCTCATCCCCCATTGTTCTCGTCACCCACGTTGTTACCTTTTAGTTATACGAAGCACTGGCTTTTGATATATTCCTTGCTTAGAAATAAAGCAATCCAGTGATTTTATGTTACTATAAAAACACAAAAATCATTAAGTTGTATCCCGCTTGTAAGAGTATTCCTTGATCCTAAAAAATTTACCATTGAATATATTTTCTCTGTTTGACTTGTCTATTAGCATCCATATAGGAAGCGGTGACCTTGATTTGTTGAGGTAAAAAGTCTATTGAGTTCCCAAAAAATAAATAGGTTTATCAGTGTAGGACAAAATTAAACTTTTGACTGACTTACCAATATTGATAAAGTAAATAGGCTTTGAAGAAATTCCGGGATCTTCATTTTTGGTATCGATGGGTAGAATAATCGCGCCTCTACGCACGTTAAATTCCTGCATTTGGTTTTTTACAAGTCCGGAAAGACCATGGGATATAGTCTGTTTTATCAGTAGATTGAAAGCCGGAGTCTCCTCATCCTTAAATAGTCTGCAAGAATTTGTCGTGTCTTTGGTGTACTCTTCTGCCCACATTTCAAATAACGTGAGTGCGCATAGTGATTTAGAGTTTAACCCACTAATATCGTAGCAGAACACTATCATTGATTTAGCTTTAACGCTGCTGGTAACGTTTAATAACTCTCTGATTTGAGCCTCAAATTCTTTCTTGACGTAATCAAAGGCATCTTGTATTACGTCTCCAATTGTCATTGATTGGATAGCATTGACTTCAACTTCAGTTAAATTGTAACTTTTATGATCCTGATTGTGCAGTAACTCTTCGAAAATTTTGCATGAGAAGAGGTTTACAATGTTCAAATCATATCGGTACTAAAAAGGAGAATTTGTTTAGTATTTTGGGCGCAAAGAAAATGACTTATGACTGGATAACAACCTTTCCGACAAAGTTGTAAAGCTTTTCCGCCATCAAATCAATAACTTCTGATTCCAGTGTGATACAAAGACGCTTTGCTATGGACACCTTTACTTCGTTCCAAATAAACGGCATTGTCAATTTGACATGTTTCAATGATTGTGGAACACAGTTGTTGTCTAATGCTTTCAAGGCAGGATATCGAGCAGTCACCAGCTTTAAATCCACAAGCAAATCGCTTTCAAAATTCAGCGTACATATAATGTGTTCCATAGCTGGTCGTATAGCTATATTCTGGACTAGATTGCTCTGTGATTGCATATATCGAAAAGTTGATTCCAATTGTGTGAAAAAAAGCAATCTACCTTGACCATCGTTACTTTCAATGAGATTAGCCTCCTTAAAGAGAGGTCGTATCAATTCCTCTCTTGTTTTATAATCCCATTCATCAGGTAGGGTGAATGCATAATAAAAATCCGTGGTTGAACAATTTAAATCGCGTTTACAATCGTCCACCACTTGTTGTAATATAGATATCGCTTCCTTTTGAATAGTACTGGAATTGGAAGCCTTTCCTAAATAAACTCTATGGAGCTCGTTGAAAACGTTGCGTACATCATAAGCGTCTTTTTCGAGTTTCTCGGAATTTTCATCTGATTCGCCTCTGGATATACTGGATCCGTCTGTAGTGCGGTATGAAAGCGAAGCTGATTTAATTTTCACTTTACTTTTTTTAATATTTTTTTTAGAAAAAAAAAAAAAAATCTCTGTTAAAAGAGCTAGTGTTATACTTTACACGCTTTTCACTTACCCTGGGTCATTCTCAGGTTCAAATTGATCACCAATGGAGATCGTTTTAAAAACGAAATTGCGATAGTCGAAGGCTGTTTTGAATGAATAACGGCGCAATATATATGACAGAAAAATGGCAGTAACTTACAAAAAAGAATACAGTATTGATGTTTAGAATAATCGTAGTTTTCTTCCATTTCTTTATCAGAACCAACGCGAGAGGGAAAAGTAAGGTTTATGGCTGGTTTGTTCCGTGTAAATGGTAACACGATAATGTAGTACGTGACTTTGTATGTACAATGGTACAAGGCGTTTTTGTTTGGACTCCGGCAAACATGTTGCTTTTCAAAATACTCTTAAATGTTAGCTTATTGCAAGGTACATCACTTGTTCTGATTACGTGGTTTGATAGAGATTGTAAAAAAAAAAAACGAATGGATTAATGTGGCCAGTGAAACCAAGCAAAAAGAATCGTTCCTTAGTAAATGCTGATCAGAAACAAAGCACGAGAATAGAGATACTTTTTGACTAAAAAAAGAATCAGCAACTTAATAATGTTTTAATATTAGGAATTAAATTTTGATCATTAAGCAGTCTACAGTATAAATAAATAATTGGGCATAATTATATGGTCTTTACCTTTGGCCGAGTAAACAATGCATTCTTTTGAGAACCACATTTACATTACCTACTGTAATTGATACAGAAACAATAAAAGCTTTAGTCTATCCATTTGTATAAGTCACTGTTATATGAAAATCAATTTTAATGGGGGTGGTGGAGGGGGGAAACTGATATATTCCAGGACAGGTAAAAGTTAATTCACAACATGACCACCGGAAGTAGGTCATTTTATAGCAACAGAGTTTTTTCTTCAGTCCATTTTTTAGGCATTACAGTACTTTTGTTCCGCTGATTTACTTTAGAGATGCTTGAACTTTTATATATATATGAAAAATATGCATCTCAAGGTACATCTATTTGGGAAGGGGGGGGGAGGGTTATTCCATCAATATGAGCACTGGGTTTTATCAGGCTTCTTTTATTATTCATTTTTTCTTGACAATATTACTAGCTTATAATACCTGATAGTAGTCTGTGCCATAAAATAACTAGAAGGTAAGCAATTTACACGGGAGGTAGTATAAAAGAATTAAAGATGATAAATAAATAAGCATTAATTCATCATGGAGTATTCTGGAACTGTCCTTTTGTTTTAATACTGATATAATTCTTGTTGTTGTTTAAACAGGTAAGTGTGTCTCAGGTCATTCTGTTTATATATGTCTTGGGAGACATTGCATGCATTCTACTCACAGGAACGAACTATTATCTTTCTGACTCTACTCAAACACATGTAGGTGTAGAGACATAGTGACCCAATTCTAAATAATATTCTTTTGACAACTAGTCCAAAAAGAAAAGGTGGTAACTTAAAACAAATATGAATGAACGTACCTTTCTTTTTAGGTGTTATGTATTTAAAAATGTTGTCAGAGTATCCGCATACTTTGAGATGAATCCTTTCATAAACCAGGCTTTATACAACTATGTACAATTTGACAGTAGCGATTATAAGACTTACCGAAAGCGTAAAAACCTATTTTTTTTTATGTGAAGCGTGAATACAGCATATAGCATCATTGAATAAAAAGAAACTGTTTAATGGTGGGTATAGCAAGACCTTCTATTGTTCAAAAAAAGAAGTAAAGATGATCTGGTGCGTGACATCATGGAGGGGGGCGCTTTGTGTCCAAAAAAGGAACATTTTTGTCTGCCTGAACGACATTTTTTTTTCTCTCTCTCTCTCTCTCTCTCTATTTATTTTTTTATATATAAAGATGGGAGTCTCATTGTTAGCTTATGTAGTTACGTTTTTTATTTTTTGCATCAATTATGTATTTACCTTGTGTGCAGTTATTTTTCCTAAATGGTTTGTGTTAAAAAAAGAAAAAAAGAAGAAGAGATGCTAACATGGTGAGTTAGGCTGACTTTTGTTACACCCGTTCCGTTTTATATGGAGACCAACTATGGCCTGTTTAAATTATGCCGAAGGTAAACTCTCACAATATATATCAAAAAAATATAGAAAGTCGTTGTTAAAAACAGAGAAAAAAAAAGTATGACAAGAGAGTGTAGACCGTTTCCTTCTTCAGAACATGGGGATTGCCAAGAAGGTAAAGATAGAGTCAAGTGATATATAAAAGGGGCTGGATGAGACAACTGACCCCGTTTCGTTGTTTATTTATAGATGGATTCTGTGAGCTCTGGTAAAATAAATAGATTGTATAAGTGAATGGATGTATTAAACAAGTGGGGTTCGATAGGCGAGCAGCAGCAGCGGGTATGGTTATTGCCACGATTCTTGGTGGATTGACCTTGTTTGGTATTTTGGCTACAATGTGCAGTGAGCGACGTAAGCGATCTCAAGCCTGGGCACCTTTATCCTTGTAAGCTTCTTTCTTTTTTTTTTTTAAAAAAAACAAACTATTGACGTTAACTCTCTTTTTTGTTTGTTTGTGAGATAGCATGTTTTTGATCTATGGTAATGTATTTGTATAGAGAGACGATACAAAAAAGAGACTAACAAAGGAGAGAATGACAGCCATCCCACAAGCATTCTCAATGGGTATTATTGCGTATTTATTCAACACGAGTGCGACATTTTACATGGGAACAAGGTACAATTTTTCATTTGTGTTGAGTATCATAAGTTGGTGTCTGGCTGTGATTTTGGCGGTAATTTTATCTTTGGTGGGTATCATGAGTCCACCGGATTATTCGTACCAACGCATTTGATTTTGATTTCGGTGTAAGCGGATAACGTCCGAAAAGTTTTTTTTTTTACACGTTTTCAGTGTAGTACAAGAGCGAAGAATAAATAAAATTTTAACCACGTAAAACCTTTTTTTTATGGCTGCGGCTATAATTTTGACATTGACTCTTCAAACTAAATATCTTGTGGGTGTTTAATATAAAATGACTCAATTTATCCTGTACTAAATTTTTTTCGGCTTGCTCGATTTTTTTTCCTGCGAATTAATCAAAAATGACTCCCAGAGTCTTCCTTGTTTTTTTTCACGAGAAATGGCTACTTGGTAAAGACGTGTTAAACCCACTGGACACTGGGAAACAGTTTTAATGAGCAGACCGTCAGATAATATAAAGCTAAAAAAGAATAAGAGTTACTATAAGACTGATTTATTGGGTAAAGGCTTAACAGAACGCATGTAAACGTATCTTACCTGTACCAATTCAAGACAGATTGTTTGTAACAGAAGCCCAGTGCTAGACTGGCTTCTTACTTGAATTGATAAATGATGTATGTATATCAACCCCGACCAGTACGATCAGCTCAATATCCCGATTGTAAGTTTAAATGGTTCTTTTCTCTTCATTTTTTTTTTTTTTTATTTATTTATTTAAATATATATATATATTTGTAGAATTTTGAAGACTACATGACGAACAGTTTCCAAGAATTTCATGCTTTGCGACAATCTTTGTATCATATTTCTGAACTTGATAATGTACAAGTGGCCTCGTCAGAAACGTACAGATCAACTGTTGTACAAAGTAAATCACATTAGTCTTATAATACATATGGTATTGGTTATTCACTTTTACTTACCCATCTATTTGCTTGTTCTTGTGGTGTAGACGTGAGGATACATTTATTAACCGCCATGCTTTGGATTATTCGCATATTAAGAGGGTTTTCAAAGCTACCCCCGTTTGCAAGCACGGGTGATAGCAATAGGTAATCTCAACATAAAATTAAATCATCTCTCATTTAAGATTTTGTAACAAAAAAAAAAAAATATAGCTACTCAGGCTGCTGTAATTTACGCACAGCTCTTTTCAGCAAGCCAACTCGATTTGCATTTCTCGATTGCAACGGATAGTCATAGGGTGTCCTTGCTTTCTGAGGCCATTTAGACATCAGAAAGTTAAAGGCTATATGTTCTCTAACCGTAAGAAAGCTGTTAAACACGCTGAAAACTTGGTTTTGGGGATTAAAATTACCAATGAGTATTATAAACTTTCCGTGGACTCAGATGGTCGCTCGAGAAAAAGAAAAAGAAGAAGTTATCGAGATGAAAATCAACAGACTCTTCAAAGTCAACAAGACATACATCGGACAAGAGTCGCATACGGGGATGCATCACTCAGCAGTACATTTAAGGGTCATACACCCATCCCCATCAAGGTAGGTTGTTATGGCCAAAAAAGATGTATTTGGAGGGATTAGGTCCCCTACGTTGCTGAGTCAGGTTTTCGTCCTGTTGGGAGATGGATCTGCTTCTTTAGTGAACGAAAAAGAAGGCAAACTTTTTTTTGACAAGCGTGGTGATTATTCTAGTGAAACCTTTTTTTTTTTATAGAACGTACATATTTTCTTGTATAATAAAAGTGCTTTTTACCACGATAAGTATCTAGAGGTTTTTTTTTATAGGCTGTATGATAATTCTGACATTGATAGAATATATGCTGAGCCATGCTTCGAGGTGTAGATTATTTATCTACCATCAGTGTATTTGGTAAGGATCTAATTTTTGTGAGCTTATCGGCTGGTCTTTAAAGTGTATTCGGATGTTGGCATGCTTATGGTTGCTACTCTGTTCAAGATGGAAAAAAAAAAGAGTCTGTCATGTTTGTGCATTTCCCGGGTTGTGCTGCTCATCAGCTCGTATTTTTATGCCGTGTTAAGGATGCCACTATTGGTCAATGAGATGGCTTCATCATTTTTTTTTGTGTGTCTGCCATGCTTGGACAGATGAGAAAAACTTTTTAGTTTTAGCATTATAAAAAGTTGGTATGGGTGTATTAAAAAAAAAAAATAAAAAAAAAATTAATAATAATAATTGGTGGTGTGGTAAATAAGGGTAAAACAGTAAATATTAAATAAAAAAAAAGGGAAATTATGTGGTATTCTTTTTGAATCCTCCTCTCTTTTCGGCTTCCTTGATACTCATTTCTGTGCCTAGTAATTTATCCCAAATAGTGAAAAATGGTTGACTGAAATTCCTCTTGACGCCGTACGATTGATGATGAATGTCATGACTACGGGGGGGGGGAAAGAGAAGGCAAGGGTTAGCTACTATGTGGATATATTTGTGTGTTGCTATGCTTACTATTGGACATT
Source organism: Mucor mucedo (assembly GCF_025094135.1). Classification (NCBI taxonomy): domain Eukaryota; kingdom Fungi; phylum Mucoromycota; class Mucoromycetes; order Mucorales; family Mucoraceae; genus Mucor; species Mucor mucedo. The sequence goes on along the minus strand of NW_026252300.1, from coordinate 22,522 downwards.
GTTTCCGAAAAGGAATTGTAGTGGGTCCCATGGAAGTGCATAGCCACAATGATCATCGACTACAGATAAAAAAGATGAATAAGATGTACGTGTGTGTGGGATATGCGGAATGTGTGGTACCTGTTTTAATAGTGGAAAAGGTAAAGAAGAGCATACTCATGTGAGGTGTCATTCTTGTCACTTCGATGGCAATAGCAGCTCCAAGTGAATCCATAAAGAATCCCTCTATGGGATGATTATAGAGTGCTCCAAAGGCATAGGGCACATAGAGACGGTGGTGATGAGAATGTACATGTTTATACAGGAATTTGTTCATATGGAACAGACGGTGAAAGAAGTACTGATGAGCATCCATGATAAACCTACCCGAATAAAAAGTTAGTAAATTAAAAAGGAAGGAAGAATGGGAGGAACTTTACATGGCGGATAGGAACTGCAGACATGGTAAAAGGACGAAATAAATATATTTGGCGAGAATATGAGCGAAATGTATGGAATGGTAGTGATTGAAAAAGAAGGCAGTGATAGAGTTGATAGTGTTTTCTTCCCTGATAGCGTAAGAGACTGGGTCTAGAGGGTGTAGTACCAATATGCCAAGCACGACTTGAATGAGTTGTTGTAAGGCCACCATACTGAGTACTCGAGCCATACTTACTTTATTTCTCTTTTGCATATCTCCTATCGAGTGAATTCGGTATTGTTCAAAGTAAGGTATGTTGGCTTTAGTGAGCAAATGAAAGAAGGTAGAAAATAGCCAATATGAAGCCACTGGCACCCATAACGCAAGAATCTCATCAGAGAAAGGATCCTTCTTCTTTAATGAGTCAAAGCTATTATTCATAAACTGCAGTGTAGCATTCATCGTCTATTTATCTTTTTTTTTTTTTTCTAATTTTGATTTTTCTTCTCTATGTCGACAATAACCCCACAACCCGCGTTAATTTTTTTTTTTTTTTTTTTATATATATATTTTAGGTATATAACAAAAGGGGAAGAAAGGGGGAGTTTCTGGGGGACCTTTTTTTTTTCCCCCTTCCCTTTATTTTATCGGAGTTCTTGTACCACTTTACTTTTTTCTAAAAAGGCCCCGAGGCATGTTTCAAGCGCTACCCACTTACTCCTGCTGGGCCCAGAAATTTAAAATAGCCTACAAAAAAAAAAAAAAAAAAAAATGTCCGCTTTAAGAACCCTTCTTTCTTCTCTCTTATACACTTCATTGAAATGGACGACGACACCATTGAGTACTTTTTCGATTCGATTGATAGCTTTTATGCTGGTACATTACAACAGAGCAATTCCTTTTTTTTTTATAGTTGTACTGACTCTCTCTCTCTCTCTCTCTCTCTCTCTTTTTCTTTTGCAGAGTTAGATGAAGTCCTCCATCGATCCTATTCAAGTGAAGAGGATGTAAAGCGAATCACAACACAGTATGTTCGCTTTCTCACACGATATCAACGTAAGTTATATATCATTCTCCTTGTCCTTGAACTAAACGAAAAAAGAACAGAGGAATTCTTAAAGAGTGCAGTAGAGTTTGCACAGGTTGCTTACAAGTTGATTGACTCTAAGCTATGTCTTGATTACAGCACAGTCGTATTAGGTCACTTATTAAATGGACATGCCCTTGTCTCTCAAGACATGAGTGAACTCCTTGTTGCCTATTCCTTGTTGCTGTATGCAGGTAAAGATGAACCCCGATGGATGAATTATATTTTATTGGAAGCCATTCAAAAGCGAAAGAATCGATTATTCTGCAAAATCATGACCGAGATTCGATTGGGCTTTTACACCAGTTATAAAATGTTGAGTGTGTCCTTTGCACTGTGTTATGAAATGTGTAAATTAGCCAAAGTAGAAGAAACTGATCTAGGTAGGTACATGTCTCATGCATAGCCCCCTTTTCATCCTTATACATACTTTTTATTAGAGGTGCTGGATACAGATATGATAAACCACTTTTTAAACTTGGTGGAGGAAACACGTGGGGATTCAGACGAGTCGTTTAATTATGATGTCATTCGTCTGATCATGGTTCTGAACGAGCAATACATGATGTCTGGTTTGGGCTTGAATTTGGTGCTAGATGTACTTTCGAAAAGAATGGGTATCTCGGATACATTTAGTGCAAATTTAATCTTTATGCTTAACCGCTCTAGTAAGATACAAGTCTATATATTTTACATCCTATATTTAAATCTTTTTTTTTTTCTTGTGTAGACGACACGTGTGTGCAAATGTTAATATTAAAGCTTCTCTACGGGATATTTACAACACCTACATTATACGAATACTTTTATACCAACGACTTGTATGTGTTAGTGGACATCACTCTACGAGAATTATGTGATCTGGGAGACACAAAGGAAGCACAGACAGTGAGTACACATGTTACAATCTATATTTTTTTGATTTTCTCATCACCACAAATCAGTTAAGGGATGCCTATCTGAGAGTGCTGGAACCACTCTTGGAGAACACACAACTTCGATTGAGACCGTATAAAAAGGAAGAGACACACAAGACCCTTTTGTCTTTACTAAACCCGGGGATGCAGCGTAAAGTGAACTCAACCACGAAACGCATTGTCAAGCGAATCATTGAGAATTGGTGGGAAAAGTTATGTGGATTCCAAAAGAGTGTGTATTACAATGATAATGTGAATTCACCCAATTTATCTCATGATTCTCGATTGTCTTCCTGTACTTCTTCTGTGGGGCCTAGTACACCAGATGCCGTTGATGAACTTTCGGCTGTTGTGGCTCGTAAAGATATCCCCTCAAATAATAATAACAGCATAAAAATACAGATTTAAAACTCCTAAGAAATTAAAACCTCTCTTTTTTTTTCTCTCTTTTTTCTTCTTTCTTCTATTATTATTATTAACGCAACGAAGGGGGGGAAAAGATGGCCAAGATTACAGAGATTAAAAAGGAGAATGTAACACCTGGCAAGAGTAAAGTGAAAAAGACTTCCTTGTTGAGTCAAGGTCTAATAGGTTTAAGTTGGACTATCTTGTTCTTCTTTTTGGGTTCGTACTTGATTACCGAGTCGTGGACGTGGGGTTATCGTGGCAAGTGGACAAATGTGAACACGTATATTCCAGTAAGTTTTTTTATACATATAAACAGACAAAAAAAATATTTAATTTAACCTATTTCCACCCTCAACTAAACTAGCGCAAACAAAGGGTCTTTACAGAGACCGAGTTGTTACAGTATGATGGCACCGATGCCAACAAACCCATCTATTTGGCCATTGAGTAAAGGAAGAAAAAAAAAAACGAACAAAGACAGTAAAGAGAAAACTAACCACACACTTTTTATTCTATTAAACTGTAGCGGTGATGTGTATGACGTGTCGCAGGGAAGGGGATGGTATGGTCAGGGAGGCAGTTATCACCACTTTGCAGGCAAGGATGCAGCAAGAGCTTATGTAACGGGATGTTTTGAGGACCATTTGACACACGACATTCGCGGGTTGACTTCCGATCAATTAAAAGGTATTGATCACTGGAAGAAGTTTTATGACAAGAGTCACAAGTATCATAAGATTGGTCGTGTCCTGCATGATCCTATTCCTGATGATACTCCCATACCTAAACCATGTAAAACTGCCGTAGATCAAAAGCCATAAACACACAACAAACACTGTAGGAATGGCTCCGGCAACTGCTGCTGCTGCTGCTGCTGCTGCTGCTGCTGCTGCTGTTGGACAACAAAATGTGTTACACGCACACACAAAAATCAGGGGAAAATTCTTTTTTTTTTTTACCCCCCATATTATTATAAAAATAAAAATCTTTTTTTTTCTCTCTCTTTCTTCTTCTTTCTCTCTCTCTCTTTCTCACATACACATATACATACACACACACACACACACACACACACACACACACACACACACACACACATAATGACATCACAGTTTGACACAAAGAACAACTTTTACTTGAGCGACAAGGATATCCAACAGCTACTGTCGAAACTAGACGAGGTAAATACACATATTTAAAAATAATAATAATGAAAAGACGCGGCGCGCGACAACTGTAAACTGACACGTCATCGAAAACGAAATAAAGGGAACAGAAACAGCCATCAACTTGCGTAGCTTGCTCTGTTATAAAACAGCTCAACTCAACGAACTGGTGTCGCAATTGCAACTCATTGACCAAGTCTTGTTTAATGTTGAACATGGAACAGAGCAAATTGAACTGGTGTTGAAGGACGTGATAAGTGCAGGACAAGAAAAGCTGTTACATGCACAAGCTACGTTAGATTCTGCAATTAAATCTGCTGGCACGCTCTACTCGGTACAGCTCTCTCTCTCTCTCTCTCTTTTATTCTAAAAAAACTTACCTTATATATATTCTCTCTCTCTTTTAGAAGAAACCCGCAGCGGTGGCGAGCAAGGGCCAGAAGAGGGCCATGGTGAACAAGGTGAATAGTTTGTTGACTCAACTGGGCATCCACTCGCACTACAAAATAGGTATATTTAAGAATTACGCATGAAAAAAAAAAATGAAAAAACCCCCTGACACATACATATTACACAGATGATGACTTGGTGGTGCTACAAAAGGCGTTTCTAGATCTCGATTTAGCAAAAAATATTGCCACGACGATCAAAAGTGACTTGAAACACAGAAGCACTTTAATCAAGAGTAAAAATGCGCCCCTTCATCAAATCCAGCAGGTTTGTAAAATAGAGTTAATAAATAGAGTAGTTGACTAACCATTTTAATGTAGATGGGTGTGGGTATAAGGAAGCAGGTCTCTCTTTATCGATCCTACACACAAAATGCACCACTGTTGGTGAATAATCAAGACGCCATTGCTATATTAGACCGCGAGGATCAATGGGTATCCAAGGTAAACACATATACACTGATGAATCATGTGATTTTGACTAATAAAAAAATCAACATTCTCTCCTCTCTAGATTGGATCGAGGCAAACATCCAGCGCACTTTTATTAATATCACGACATACGACATCATCCAAGGCTAAATCCAAAGAACCACAAGGTCCTGGTTCCACATTAAGATTGCGTAATATGCTGGCTAAAAGAAAACCAGCTTCCATCGTATGTTAAATAACCCAAAAAAAAAAAAGTCCCCCTTCTCTCTCTCTCTTTCTCTTTCTCCCCTTCCTTTCTCCTTTTGTGTATATAATATCCCCTTTTTTTTTTTTTTTTTTTTTTTTGCCTATACATGTAATTTTTTTTTTTGTTTTTTCCTTTTTTTTTTTTTTTTTTCTTTTTCGTTTTTTTTCTATTTTTTTTTTTTTTACAAATACATAAAAAATCCAATTTAATAACTAACACCCAACACAAAAAAAAAAAAAATTATACTAATAATGCCAACCACCACCAAAAGTAACATTACAGCCAAATCCTGTTCAGAAATGACCATGAAGAGTCAAGCGAATACAAAGCGACGTTCTTTAGGTTCGAATTCAATCAAATCACATCCAGCCATGGTAAGAATTAAATAAATAAAATCATGCAATTATGATAAAAAGTGTGTGACTCCAACCAAAAATAGAAAACTCCTCTTATTTGGAGATCGCCTGGTCATTGTGAAATTCCAAATATTTTAGGTAATGCCTATTTAGAACCCTCCATAACCATTCAAACAAATCATCATAAAGAATCTGGACCAAAAAGAGTACAGTATCCACTGGGGGTAAAACGATATATAGAAAAAGGGGGAGAAAAAATACATATGCTTCTACAAGAGAGAAAAGAAGACTCATATTCCATTTATTTACACTCTTATAGCCTCCTTGGGTTCCTGCTGGTTCCAACTGGACTCCGTCTCCATTACCACCCGTCGTCAGAACCGATGAATGTGCATTCGAAAAGAGGCTGAAAAGAACCTTACCAAAGATTAATCTTGTCTCTATGCCCAAATCTCGCTATCTGGGCTTCAAGGAGATTGGCACAGGGTAAAACTTTATTTTGAATTTTCATGTTCTACAAAACATCACTCACTCTCTCTCTCTCTCTCTTGCATTTGCAGCGTGAATGGCGCTGTCGTACAGGTACAAGTCAAAAGCTCCAAACATACAAAATTGGCTTTGAAACGATGCAAATTAGAATCCGACCGAGAATATCGTACAGCCATCGTGCGCGAGTTACGTATCATGTCCACAGGTCATTTCAATCTAATTAAGCTAAGAGAGACCTCCGTATTTAGAAACGAGGTCTGGATTGCCATGGATTTGATGCGTTGTAGTGTCTTTGCTGTCCTCTGTGCTAGAGGTTTGCCCGAAGATTGCGCCATCTACATTGCTCGTCAGGTAAGCACATAACATCATTGGCTATCTATATATACATACATAAAAACTCATACACCTCCACCCCCCCCCCTTATCAGACCTTGAATGGATTGGTCTTTTTGCACTCCAAGGGATTCATTCATCGTGATATCAAGTGCGAGAATTTGTTAATTGGACATCATGGAGAAATTAAATTAGGTTAGATACATAGAAAAAAGAATGTTGTATAATATTCCAATTTGAACTAAAAAAAATGGAGAGAGCAGCCGATTTTGGATTAGCCACAAGCACACGGCATGTAAATCGTGAGAGATTAGGCACGGGCAAGGTAAAGTATATAAACGAATTTTTTTTATAGCTTCGTTTTTATTGACAAAAAACCTTATCTAGTGGATGGCTCCCGAAGTGATCAGGGAGGCATGCTATGATGAAAAGGTGGATTTATGGTCTTTGGGTATTACTTTAATTGAAATGATGGATCGTGTACCCCCTCATTATAATATCAAAAGCGAGGAAAAGGTGTTTGAGAAGATCTTGCAGGATCCTAGTCCTACTTTTACCTTTTCCTATCCAACCATTTATTGCACTGGTCTGGTTGCTTGGTTACTGGAAGATGATCCTTCCAATCGTCCCACGGCCAAAGATGTTGTAACCGTAAGTTTCCCTTTTTCTTAGTGATATTAAACAAAATCCCAACCCACCCACAATTTTTATATAAAATAGGAACTGGATTTGCATTTGGAGCAAGGTTTATTAAAAACCACAACAGCTCAAGACTTGACTAATTTTATATCCAAAACTTTAAACCCCAATACCTCCAACTAATAACTTTTTTTTTCAAAATTTGCTCCTTTCAAATTTATATATATATAAATAATAAAAACCTAAAGTCTCCTTAATGCCTTCTTCTTCTTGACAGTGACTACGGGTTTTGTTGTTGTGGTACTTGAACTCTCCTCGTCTTCTCGCTTGCGTTTAGAAATAAACGGTGTATTGTTCTCTTTGGATCCCAATTGTAAATATTCTGATTTACCTCCTTGTGCTTGAATCCCCGTGTATAAACGTGCTCGTTTTGCATAATCGTCGTAGTCGTCAAGTAATAATTTACCAGCGTCTTCATTTAAAGCTGATTCTGCGTTAGGTGCAATAAGTAAGCATTTAATTGTCTGAAACATGAGCCATTAGTCTTTTTTTGCCTCTATCACTTTCCAGCTCCTTTTTTTTTTTTTTTATAAGTTGTGTCATTTTACCAGCAAAATGTCCTTAATGCCAAGTTCGGGTTTCCAGTCCTTTTTCAATGTATTCACACAAATTTCTCCAGAGCTGGAAACGTTGGGGTGAAAGATCTTTGTTTTAAAAAAACCCTTGGGTGGTGTAGTAGGGTAATCGGTACCAAGTTCCAATGTCACTTTAAAGTAACCTCCTTCATAAGGTGTTCCGTCTAAGGAGGGTAAGGGGGGGGGGTTAATTGACAGGCAAAAAAAAAAAATGCAGTTTTATAGTTATATATATATAAAAATATATATATCTGGTTTTACCTTACCTGGTCCACGTATCCAAGCACTAATCATAGCCAAGTTAGCTTCAGCGGGAATCACTTGAATATCTTCGGGTGGTGTTTGAGTTAACTCATTAAGTTCTTTGGCAATAGCCTTTAAGGTTTTTCCTGGAAATATCGACATGGTGTTTTTTTAAGAAAGATTAAAAAAAAAAAAATATTATACCGACACCCGTCCAATATATATTTTTTTTTTATAGAGAACCATTTAACCAATCATACCTCGTCACTTTTTTTTTAGATAAATTGACCAAGCCGTTTTATACCTGTCAGCGATGTGATTTGTCTTACAAAAATCAACGGTGGTTTCAAGTTGTATATTACAGGGTGTACTTGGGGAGGGGGGGTTAAATACATAAGTTTATGATAAATTACACAAAACTTCTGCTAAATGTAAGTCAAGGCATCATCGCCTGGTAAAAAAGAGAAGGGTTTATTATAAAGTATTCATTTGTTTATAAAACATTACAAAGATAGGCAAAAAGGTTAAGTTCTATCTAAAAAGATAATAGCAAGTAGCTTACTGGAAAAAAAAATACAGAAATACTGTGTATTCAAGTAATGTTGGGCAGAAAAAAAGTCATTTATAAAAAACTGGTTTTTAATGCAGATAAATAATACAACACATACGGCATGTTAAGTTTCAATTTAAAATTTATTATCAATGAAATTCATATAGATTCTTGACAACACAGACATTCATTCTTACTGGTCGTATCTATTAAAAGATAATACAGTACAAAGCCAAGAAACCAGTTACAGGGAGCTGGTCTTTGACAATCTTTACAAAGATACGTATCAAGCTCGACAGACTAAGCGCATAAATAATGAAAAGAACTCAAGCAGCCGCCAGTTGTCAAGAATAAGAATGGAGTTTACAGAAGTAGATAACATAATGGTGTCAGGATTGAATACATCGATTGGATCTTATATTGGTTCGTTAGCACGTAGATCCTTGACTCATGACAGGCAGTCATATTACTTTAAAGCATGTGGTATGAACGGAATACTTGATATGTCTGACAAATCCGCAGGATCTCAAATTCACGGCATACAAGACCATGTCCAAGAAATTCGCCAAGCCTTGCATACGTATGATATAAAACTTAGTGAATATCCGGAGCTTACCAAGTACGACGAAATTACAAAGGCACAAACAATCCGTAAGCAAATCAAGTACTTTAAAAAGTGTCTAAGTAAAACCCAAAATTTGAAGGCTAAGGACAAACTAATGATCATCAAGGACTCATATGAACATGTTTTGAAGGTTCACCTTTTTCATTCGTACCTGTTTAATACACAAAAAGCAAATACCATTTCGGAGCAAGATTACGTGATTAAAATTTGGTCGCCATTAATCGAAATCATGTTCCGTTCCTTGAACGAATTTCCCCCGATCATCTGCCATTGGGGAGACACAAGCTCTGAGGTCGTGAAGGAAGATGGCAAAATTATACGTATGGATCTAAGACTGATTGCTTCTGAAACTGATGAAAAAACGGACGCTGCAGTGGTGAAATTTGTCCCAATAGTCTTCACATCATAGTAGTATAAGAATGCCAGTACTACGTCTACGCAGATCCTTTTTGCTTTTGTTTTATTCGTTCACCTGCTCCTCTTGTTCTAGACCGTCTTGAATTTTATGATCTTCAAACATAAGTTCTTCAATAGTTTGAGACCATTTACTAGATATGTCAATCCATCGTCTTTGATTTCCTGCGCCAAGCATGGGAACGTCATGCTGTAAGCTACGTCAACAATATATAGCCCACTTGCCACCAGTATGATGGTGTAAATGTCACAAACTAAGCCCACAATAAGCATGAAGGGAATTGCAATGATTTTAGCCTTGTCTTCATCCAAACCCGCGTAATTTTTAAGCAATTCATTTAACTGGACTTTGCTTGCTAGAACGGTCCTGAGCTTATCCTTGTAATGTTTTGACTTATAAACCATGGGAGCAAATTCAACTACTGCGGCATCCGTTTCTTCATCAGCTTCACAAGCAATCAGCCTTAGATCCATATGTATAATTTTGCCATCTTCCTTCACGACCTCAGAGCTTGTGTCTCCCCAATGGCAGATGATCGGGGGAAATTCGTTCAAGGAACGGAACATGATTTCGATTAATGGCGACCAAATTTTAATCACGTAATCTTGCTCCGAAATGGTATTTGCTTTTTGTGTATTAAACAGGTACGAATGAAAAAGGTGAACCTTCAAAACATGTTCATATGAGTCCTCAATAATTATGGGTTTGTCCTTGGTCTTCAAGTTTTGGATTTTACTTAGGCACTTTTTGAAGTACTTGACTTGCTTACGGATTGTTTGTGCCTTTGTAATTTCGTCGTACTTGGTAAGCTCCGGATATTCACTAAGTTTTATATCATACGTATGCAAGGCTTGGCGAATTTCTTGGACATGGTCTTGTATGCCGTGAATTTGAGATCCTGCGGATTTGTCAGACATATCAAGTATTCCGCTCATACCACATGCTTTAAAGTAATATGACTGCCTGTCATGAGTCAAGGATCTACGTGCTAACGAACCAATATAAGATCCAATCGATGTATTCAATCCTGACACCATTATGTTATCTACTTCTGTAAACTCCATTCTTATTCTTGACAACTGGCGGCTGCTTGAGTTCTTTTCATTATTTATGCGCTTAGTCTGTCGAGCTTGATACGTATCTTTGTAAAGATTGTCAAAGACCAGCTCCCTGTAACTGGTTTCTTGGCTTTGTACTGTATTATCTTTTAATAGATACGACCAGTAAGAATGAATGTCTGTCTTGTATAAAATCTATTTTAATTGTATTGAGAATTAGTTTTACTGAAGGTCGTTATACTTTTCAGGTTGTATTACTTACGGTAAAGCCAGATTTTAAAAAAATCTCCTTGGCTTATATGGAGGATCCTACGTTGTTGAAATTTGCAGCACGTATAACTGCATTCTTGTAGAAAACGGCGAGGGATACCGTTTTCCTGCAGGTGAGCTATTGGTCAACCAGCCATCAGAACACCAGGGTAGACAGGATTGCCAAAGGGAGTTCAAAAGCGTCTGTAATCGAATATAAAAAGTATTTACAGGCGACGATTTTTTGAAAAAGGGGGGAAAGATATCTTGCACTTTTCAACTACTGTCATTTTTTAGTTGAAAATCGAGCAATGAGAGCTCGAGAAGATACGCTTCTATAGGTCTTTGTTAGGATTAAGCATTGACTTGGGAGAAAAGGAAGCTCTTTTTTTTACTAACCTTTTTATAAAATTGGGCGTTTTTTTTTGTGATAAACCGGATTTGTTTCAGGATGACATAATATAAATGTGATCCCGCTGACTTGTCCGACATAACAAGTACGCCATTTGTCCCACAGCATTGGAAATAGTATGGCTGTATATCTTCGATAATTGTTTGCTTTGTCAGCGAAGCAATATTAGAGCCAATTGATTTATTTAGTCCTGAAATCATTACACCATCAGCCTCTGTGATCTTCAGTTTTGTCCTTGGTATATGTTGCCTGCTGAGGATACCTTTACTTGGAGTACGCTTACTGTCTTGGTACGTATATTTGTACAAGTTTTGGAAAAACAAGATATCTGTAATTTTCTTGTTGAGAATGTAAATTACTATCTGTCAAGAGGCACGACTAGTAATCTTGGATGTCTTTCTTATTAAGAATCTATTTCATTTAGATATATTGAAAATTAATTTTACTGAAAGCTGATATATTTTTTAAGATGTATTACATACCCTAAAGCCAGCTTTCAAATTTTTCTTTCGCCGACGTAGGATCTTCTAATACACACATATATGTAGCACGTGTCGCAGCATCCTTTAAGAAAACGGTGAGGTATACCGTTTTCATGCTGGTGTCTTATTGGTTAACCAGTCATCAGACCATCCGAGACACATAATTGTCAAAGGGAGTTCAGAAGCGTTTGTAAAAGATGCATTTGAGTGTAAAAAGGATTTACAAATGACAACATTTTAAGAGGGAGAAATTTATCTTGTATTTTTCAACTGCTGCCATTGTTTAGTTAAAAAAAAAATGAGCAGTGAGAACTTGAGAACATGTGTTTCTAGAGGTCTTTTTTCAGTTTAAGCATTGACTTGGGAGAAGAGGAAGTTCTGTTTTACTAACCTTTTTATAAACTGGGCGTTTTTGTTTGTGATAAACTGAAAGAAACATGAAAAAAAAGAGAGGGAAAGAGTTTTAATTCTGATGTACAAAAACTGATTTGTTTCAGGATGATATAATTGATCATTTGACCATTTTAATCGTCCAATTGGAATGTAGAATACCATGTGCTCTACTTATAACAAAACAAGATGAAAACAGGTTTTTTATACTGCACACTGAATATACTTTGGTGGCCAACATATCTTTTATTTATGTATACCGTATTTTATCAATGCCTAAACTTCGTCTCACCTGCATGATTGCTACCAACTCTTTAATGGTTTCTTCCAAAATAACCACATTATTCAACAACATGCTTAACGAGATTTCTGTGGTTTTATCCATCTTTTTACGCTGTGAGGGATTACAATTGGGTCGAGGCGTAAACATATCTTCATCTTCCTGATCCAAGTTTAATATAGGTTCATCACGCTCGATTTCAAAATTTGAAGGGAAAAGTGGTTGAATTCGTACAAGTCGTGTCTTTTTGGCATGTATCGCTAATGGCGAAAGTGGATTTATTCCTGCTGGTGTGGAAGTTGTGCTACTTGTACTACTTGTTACGGGTGTACTTGTGTTACTTGAGGTAGATGCTGTCATGGCCCCTCCTCCACCTCCATTCACCGCCATTGCTGCAGCAGTAGTGGAAGATGAGAGTGATTTGGATGGATTGGGTGCTGCCATATTGATAGTAGAAGCGGAAGCCGAGGCTTTTAAAACAGAATTACGTCGTTGTGTTGTGTACAACTTGGGCGAATTCTCTAAACCTGAAGGGTCTCCACGTTTTGTTGAACTAGACAAGGATGGTGTCCCTAAAGGAGGTAAATTGCCCTCTCCAAATAATAATCCGTTCCAACGTTCATCTAATAAGCGATCAAACCCATCAACTTCCGACCGATAATAATCGATTTGTTGCGTCAAAGTTCGAAACAAGGTATAGAAGGGAGGAAATGATTTAAACTGGGTAGGTCGAGTCATACGCACAGAATTACGCTCCGCACCAAAATCCACCGATTGATCATCGTCATCGCAGTTTTCTTGTTGTTCTTCGATGGCATTCAGTGCATAAATCTCGTCACTTCGAATACCGTCAATGACGACGGGTGGAGGTGTATCTGTTAAATGCAAAACATCATCGGCATGCGTACGATCCGTCTCACAAAATGAAATCCATCCTTCCAAACTACGATAGGGACACATGGCTAATGCAGAAATCACACCGGTCAAGGCTAAATTTAATTCGGACGACTGGGCAAAAAAATGACTAAGTAGGCCCAACAAAATTTGAATTAAAGTATCGGTAGGTCGAATTCGATGTCTTTGCATCGGTCTCTTTGTATGTGCGTGCTTGTTTTGTTCCTTTTCATTAAAATCAAGTCGTTGTCCGTACTTGAAGCTGCGTCTTTTTTCACTCCTCTTTGTTGATGTGGTGGTGGTGGTGGTTGCTTGTTGGAAACATGCATCGTGGGCCATCATGGCTTCGATATCTTTGAGATAGTCTTCATAGCCCAGTGTCAAGATATCATCCACATGCACTCGATCAATAGCTGACACGAGGGCAAAATAAAGTTCGATCTCACGAATATGGTGAGAGATAACTCTTGATTCTTGTTGTGTATCTGGTGTTGTGGATAATAGACGATTTGCAAAGCGACAATGTTTGACGATTAAAGTCTTTAAGAGCTTTAATGTTGCAATGACGGTTGGTTGAGAACTCGATTTAAGTCTACTAAAAATGAGATCCTTGAGTGTGAAACGTTCAGCGGTAAAATAAGGCGAGCTTTTGAAGCGATCGAATTCGACGCCGGCAAAGATATTGGTGGTGGCGGAAGAAGGTGAAACGGGTTTCGTGTCTTGATCTTCGTCATCCATTAAAAAACCTACCATGACATCGGCTAAATCTTGTTGATGCACGGTCTGCAGGATTAAATCAATGTAACTTAATACGGCCACGGAAGAGCCATCCATATCGGAACACTCGAGAATGGAAGGATAGAGTATATTTTCTAAAAAGATCATGCGTACACATTGTAATAAGCGGTCTGAGATGGCATCATTGGGACATCGCGTCAGAATATCCTGGCAGAATTCCAATAGTTTCAGGAACGAATCTAATTGATACTTGAATTGATCCGAGTTAGATTGCTCTATTCCTACTTCCTCGGTAGGAAACGCACGTGGGTCCAAGTCCTGTCCAAGCAAAAACGAAGCTGGGCTACTATGAATCTCTGCTGTGTCCTTAATAATGAGTTTACGTGGCAGTTGTGAATACAAAGCACCTAAACCTGCAGCCATAATAGTGGCAAAATCAGACTCGAGAATAAAGTCACCTAATTGATGGGTGGCCATTTCCATCAAAAACAATAAGCCCGTTCTAGCAAAATCACCTGATCGACCTTCTCTATGCACAAAACGCAACAAGTATGTAAATAATAGAAACTCATATTCAGGTGGTGGAGTTTGAGCTGCTGCTGCTGCTGATGCTGATGATGAGGTTGGTAGTGGTGTTGTTGGCGGTGCATCTGATGAGGACTGTGTTGTTGCTCCTGTTGCTGCAGTTACAGTCGCTTGTAATGTTCTTTGGGGTGTAGTTAACCACTGCTTATCGTGAAAAAAAATATTTAATAGGGCTGGAAATCCATGGATCTTGGAACAAATGATATACATGAGATCTACCAAATCCTCATGATCCAATTCGCTTTGTCGTTCATCTAACACACAAAATCTCAGGAGTTTAATGGTTGGTTTATGAACCGCATTATGAACCAAGAAGCGATCATCCAACAAATCAACCATGGAGGCAATGGTTCGAATCCCTTCACCTCGTATACCTTCAGGATAATCCATCTTTTCAGATACGTTGACCAAATACTGAAGTATGCCATTTTTGAGGAAATATTCCATACATACGCCTGTGGTGTTATCTTCTTGTCGCGCTTCTTCGTCTACCAGCATATCGACCATCTGCCGTAATCGTTCGGGTATTTCAGTTTGCTTGACGTGTAAATTACTTTTTCGATCCTCCGCTATAAAGATATTCTATATGATCGTTACAATTGGAGGGCTACGTGATTTTATAATAGATATTTTTTTTTTATATATATATAAACGTTACGTGCACATAGTCCCAACATTTATGGAACCTTGCTAATTGCATAGCGGTCGTCAGTTGCACTTTGGGTGGGATGATACGTTTTCTGAATTTCGAGAAATAATCCATGTTGGGGGGAAAAGAGAAGAAAAAGAAGAAAAATTAGGGAGTGAAAGAGTTGATAGGGTCTTTTTCACAGCAATAACAACAACAACAACCTCCTTGATTTCAGTCTACAATACAAACAAAAGTGTGTGTGCGTGTGTGTGTGTGTGACTCTATTGACATTTGTGTTGCTGCGCGACAGGCACATGATGAGAGAGGGGAAGTATTTATGGTAAATTAATAATCCAAAAAGGGGGGAGTGTAACAATTGGCAAGGATCAATGACTAATTATTTTAACGTTCGATCTAAAACCTGGATTGCATTTTAAAGATTTGTTTACAGATGATAGGGCTCAATGCGGCCCTGTAAAAAAAAAAAAAAAAAAAAAAAAAGTCGGCGCCCCCCCCCCCTCACCTTCACCCTCATCCCAAACTCGTTCTCTCGGCGCTTAGGCCCGTTGGGGTTTCTTATGACTCAAAAGGGATAACAATAAAAAACAAAACATTAGTGTCAAAAGATAGACAAAAAATTTACATGAAATTTTCTAAAAGAGGCTTTTGCAACAGGTTTCATTTGGGATGGATGGGGGGAGGGGACTGGTAAAGCTTACAAATGCTTGTTCTTATTTATAATACATTGTGTTACACGGACAAATTGTAATGAAATAAAAAGGAGGATCATACAAATGGAGCTTTAAAATAGAAAAAAAAATCATGATAATATAAACACAGGGCAATCTTGCAAAGGGTATATGATCTCGAACTATTTCCTATTGTTCAGATCTACTGAAATGTTAATTACTTTGTAGTTTAAAAGCAGCACTGTTAGCGTGCTTATTGATCTAAAATGGCAATATTATTGCGTATGCCATCGTCCGCATGGCCGCACCGCCTATCATCCCGGTAATTTGACTCAAAAAAAAAGAGGCTGGATTTTAAAAAAAAATTTCTATAAATTCACTGAGATCCAAGAAAAATTAAAAAATATCCCTTCTATTCGTAAAAAATAAAAAAATAAAAAAATGACCACCTTTTTTGACAATGCCCATTATTACTCAAATGGACCAAAGGTTGAAGATAACCCTTATCAATTGGATAAAACGGATTTCAATGACTTTTTTATCGACAATCATGCATCGGGACCAGTGTCTTCCTTCTGCAGAGACAATGGTACTTGGGAGTACATCACATCACAATTGCGTGAACAAATCTTCAACTCAACAAGCATAGCATACTCTCCCCCTGAGACATATCTGGCCAAAAAAGCTAAAAGAGATCATCCCAGCTCACATGTCACTGCCATGTTGTCCATGATTAGTAAAAACACCACATCAAATCCTTTTACTGCGGATCCGCTGGAATTTAGAAGATATCGATCTGAAAACTTACTTGTACGCATGATTCATTGTAAAAGCATAGGTCTGGATATGAGCCAAATATCTCTCATGAGATTATCAAAAGGAGTCTTTGTACATCAAATATGGCAATCTTGCTCTCCACAGTCTTCTCCTACCATGTCTGCCATTGAAGATTCCTTGTCAAATAGATTTATTGACGCTTCAGGTAAATAATAATATTAAAATCGAAAAGTGATGTGGATAACATACTGATCTTTGTTTGTATCAGCTGAAGCACCGATCGATACGTTTCGATTTGACAACGTATTTAATATGGTCAACCATTTAACGACATCCTCCTACGATATGTTTATCCCATACAGCTACACATTTGGCGCGAGATTTACCAACCCTTATGGCCACGCACATGATTTAGTCATTCGTGGTAAAATACCCTTATGGTGTCAAACACTCTTCTTATCCGTCTGTATGAAACAATCTGCGCCAATACAACCCAACGTACCAACACTCGGTCTATTCCCATTTGCTCCGCAAATCCCCGTCACTTTCAAACCCTTTATTGAAACATACGGTATCTCCCCTGATTTGACCGTTCTCTATGAAAGATGTACGATGGAACACGCTGACCCATTCACCATGTCTGATACAGAGGCTGAATGGCCTGAAAAGAGACAAGAAATTTTGCAAGACATTCTTGTATGTGATCTCGAAGACGGCTTAGCAAAAATTCTTAGTGACATGGCTGTCGTTTGGGCTACCAGTCAAGGCCTTATGATTTAATTTTTTTCTTTTTCTTTCTTTCTCCACTTAGTATATAATCACCCCCTACTCCCCCAACCAACCACATCTATGCATTTTCTATATTTCATCTTTTTCACCCATACGCGCATCTCTGTACTTGAATTAAACCACACCTAAGCATTTTTTCTATTTTTGTAAATCTTTTTATAAATATAATATATGGCACATGCATCACGTTATAGACACGAACCCTGTTCACGTATCACAAAACATGACACGTAGTACCTGCAAACGAATCATTTATTCTGCAAAAACCTTCTTTTTGCCAAGTCCATTGTAAGCCAATCAGAAAACTCACCTAATGTTATTGAGCTACATTTGTCATATAAACAAACACTATCTGATTGGCTGGTTTAACTCTTCTCCCACAACGCGGTAACTCACTTTATAGTTTTCACATTGTAATTATCTGGAAAATGTTTAAACGCGACTTTTATTTTAAAGAACAGCCCTCTTCTCATGCGCCACATATTGGTAATGCTTGCATAATCCCAATCAAAAAAACTTTTTAAAAAAAAACACACAAGATTTGCTTAGTAAAAATGAAAACGTGGGGCTTGGCCAGATGACGTTATCTTTCAAATGATATTCATTATCTCGTGTAACTCGTGTTGTTTGCAAGAACTCTATCTTGCCATAATTGCATGAAAAATAAAGTGTAAAATCTTTTTCCGATCACAGCTTTACCTTTTCTGGCGAATTTTGCCCGTGAAAACTTTTATAACCCCCAACTCATCGCAATAAAACAAAGAGGTAACCTACATTGTATGCAACGAATTTAAGACATTGGATTGAAACTGGTTATTTCCGATGGCACAAATAAATAAAAGCATCTTTTTTAAAAACGTATTACCATACGAGGATGTTTTAAGCTCGTTAGCGTCTAAAAGCAACAATTTTTTTTTTCTGCTGCCGATATACACCTGAACGCGCATTTTCAAAGCTAAGAGATAACCAAGGGTTTCTTACTACAAATACCTCCATTGTGATCTCTTTGTTTATAGGGTTTTCTTGTTTTAGGTCATTGTGTAATTCAATACAATTATTCGTAGCTTTACGTTTTGACCCTGTTCGGCCTTTTAATTAGTATGTGACCTTTCCTGAAACTTTATTTTCCTTCCTTTTGTTCTTTTACGTTCTCTTTATGTCTGTACTTCTTGGACCGAATCAAAAGATTATTTACAGTACCTTTACTTTTTCTGAGATGCGACGTAATTACATCATTGAATATTGTGGCAATACATTTTTAAATCGAAAGGGGTTTCCATGTGATACGAAGTTATTTTTGATTGACGAGATGGGAATAGGTGTTCTGATCTCAAACCATCCAGCCTTTTCCTGTAATCCTGCCTCTATATTTTCCCTGGTGTATTAAATACCGCCTATGATATGGCGTACTTTCTGGACGACAAGTGTCTAGATTCCCTATAAAAATGGGACTAGATTTTTTTTCGCAACCAACAAGCCATACTTGAAAAGGATATGCATTAATGCTGATAAAGTACCAGAGGCACCAGTAGTATGAATTGGTTTTCTGATGAACGATAAGCTGTTATTTAGCCCCTCGGCTTTAAGGTTTTTTTCTTGTCACCAATAGCTACCATGTAATTAGAAGGCAGTGATTGGTGAAATACCTACCCAGTTATGAGGTCTTTCATAACAAACCTTTTAATTTTCTATCGGGTTTATTTGATAGCCTCTGACCCAACACTACATCGTTTACTCACAGTAAATTGTGAGCCCATCAAACACAATTTTCTGATTGTTTTCAATGTGATAAAAAGGGTGGTGTGTGGTATTTTTTTGGTAAGTTAGTGTGAAAAGTAGTAGCGAAAATAAAGATAAAGGGTAAGATAACAGCCCCTATAAAGTGAGCACCCGACTATAAGTTGTCCACCGAGAAATATAAATATATAAAAGGGTACTGCTAAAATGAACCAGATATAAGTGTCTTCGAGGGAGTATAGTAAAATGCAACTGGAAAGAATATTCAGTCCCCATTATAAGAAGGGACACCGTACAGTTATAGTAATTATATTTATTTATAGTGAAGCCAGGCTTATATGAATAAGGCAAAATTAAGTTATACGACAGAAAAAACTAACGATTTCATTAAATAGATTTGAGCTCCTTTTATAAGGAAAGGGCTGAAAGCAGTGGTTGAAAGACTTACGAAAAAAGAAAAAGGGGAGGTAAAGAGGCTGCTAATATTTCTATCTTTTTCCAAAAGTCAGTTTATAATTTCTAGACTGTAATATTTCTCAAAATGTCTTAATGGTAAATATTCAGTCAGTTTAGTAACAGACAACTGTTCACAATGTACTCTATACAACCATTACCAGAAACTTAAATGAAAGAACTAACCATAATCGTTCTAAGAATATTCTAGATGATGAACGGTAATTGATAGATACATAACTCGTGAATAATACCTCGTGTAAAAAACAAGAAGCCTCTTAGTTTAATCTGCTATAACGTGCCACCAAGCTTAAACCTGATAAATTTCAAATTTGTTTCAAATTTTTTTTTTCGCAATTGCGATGTTGGTGATGAGTATTTTTTTTTTTTTGGCAAGAGTACCCTACTCCCCTTGACATTAGGCAAAAAATAAAAAAAAGTTCGGCATTGAAGGTCAAATGAATGCTAATTTATGTGTATTTATAAAAAAATATTCTATTCATGGTCTAAGTCCGAAGGGATTCTAACCTTTCTGTGGGAAAGGTACTTTTTCTCCGCAAATTTTTTCACAGTCTGCACCACTTCTCGACCGTCACTACACTTGCTGTAGGCTTCAATGTATTCAGTTGCACGCCGAAAGTATCTTCTAATTCTGGCAATGCTTCCTGCCTTATCCAAAAATGCATCCATGTTGCTATCCAAAGACTTGAAAGTGTAATCGCATTTGAGGCGAGCCTCCCGCTTTGCTCCACCCCAGTACATTTCGATCCAATTACACTCACAGTGGTACTTTGGATATAGTTCGAAGATGTGGCCAGCATCTTCTACTACTTCTTGGAGTGCCGATTTTTGATTACAAAAATCTGGGCGAGAACTTAAGAAGTGACGAGCGCAACAGATCTTATCAGAAGATATCTCGGGTGAACCGCAATCCAACTTCCACGCTTTGCCATTGATGTCATGACCAATCCACTGATTTCTCTCCTCCAAGATAGTTTTGATTCCCTTGAAGTACCGTACAGTTTTGGACTTAGTACGGCCTTTCTTATCTCTACTCGTATCAACCTTGTCATAAAAGAAGGACTGCTCCAAAACCTCTCCACTTGTTAAATTAACAACAGTATCATGAAACTGAAACTCGCTCGTAATTGGCCACACTCGATCCTTCAAAGCCATTCTGTTGACCACAAGAGCTTCATCGGAATTAGCTCCATGGTTGGAGCTATTGTCAAAAAGAAATACTGCTTTACAACCTGGATGCAATGCATCAAAGAGACCGATGACATTCTCCTCCAATTGTTCCACCATGTGCTTGTAGGTCCACCAACCTTCTCTGCTATCACCTGCCTTAAACTTCGTTCTTGACGACCAATTTGCAATCTTCATGGTACCATGACAGGGACACTGGAACTCACTGATCATAATTGAAGATCCAGGTCTCTTCTTGCGAATATGGTTCTCACCATCCTCCAGCCAAAGATCGTTTTTACCATCATTGGCGTAAAACGGGCTTTCATCCTGTGTTACGAAAACAAGCTTTTTGTCACCGTCTTCTAACGTTGGCTCCAAGATATTCTCTTCATTTTCCCCAGTATAAAAATCCATTTTCTCCATGTACCCCATCATTCTTCTTGACCAGATATCTCTGTATGCAACCACATCCTCACGTTCATGACCATCAAAATAGATCATTTTTTTGTTCTTTCTATAGGCGTATCCCCATTCGTACAGGTACTTGCTAATTGTTGTTTCAGCAACAGATCTATTAGCAACACCCAAAAAAGAAGGAAACAACAACATCATCAATAAATTTCTTAATTACAACCAAGGATCGCTCAGCTGGCTTGGTCTTTCTCATCTCTTCAAGGATCATCATCTTAACGTCTGAATCATTAAGAAAAGACTTTCTCTTGCTATGAACGCCTTGACAATGGTCAGAAAGTTTGCGTTCCTGCAAAAATTCATTAGACCACTTGATAATTGTCATAGCCCGATAAGCGACGTTATTATCATGCCAAAACTGTTTTGCCGCACTGCGTGAAGCTTGGCCCTTGTTCATTCCTTCGAGTCTTCTGATAAAATAACAGTTGATTGAAGAATAGCGAACAAAATTGTACGCCAAAACCTTACTATTTTGGTTTGACTTATTCATGATAGGCTTAAGTAAATCCTGCAGTTGTAAAAATACTTCGTTGATTTGGATCAATTCCTTTTGACTACGGCTCAAAACAACCTCATGCTGTGTAGCAGCAACGGCGACAGGTACAAAACCGAAATCGGGTTAACTTAGAACGATCATCAATCATACTCGATTCTTTTTTATTTCTCCATAATGTAGTTCTTGAAGTACCAGTGTAAGTTTTAGGACGACTGGATTGTCCGGTGATATCGACAAGAATTTTATTTATAGAATTCTTAACAATCGAAGTATCATTATGGCTTTCAGCTAAAGAATGCAATTCATCGACGTTTGTTGTGTTATCAATAGACATTTCTTCCCAATCATTAACATCAACAGATCTGGTCATAAATACACCTTCTTCGTTTTATTTTTATTAGCGTAAGCGCGTTTTCTCGCGTTGAGTGGGGGCATAATATAATAAAGTATACAGAGATAAGTGAAAAGAACTTTTGTGACGCTTTCTTAGAAATGTCAAAGTACTGATTGTTAATGAACATGTATGATTGGGTAACACGATAAATTTTGATCGCGGAGATCAACTATAAGAAACTTTTATTCCATGCCTTTCTTTGACCTTCCTCGATATACATATACTCACCGCCTGGTTTTAAAAAATTGCTATAAAAAATTTAATTTATTGATGAATTAAAATTCGATGACAGAACAATTAATCCTTCATGATTTATAATTGTAATCTGAAATAAAAATAGAAATAAAAGCTATATTGATAAAGTTGATAGCTTGATGGAAATGACATTGGATTTGCCCTCCAAATCTCGGGACTG